>NC_133170.1:34988257-35291287 GCF_040802235.1 Manis javanica | reverse complement strand
CAAGTCTGCTCTGTAGAGATGTCTTTTGCTCAGTGTCGGGTGCTCATTTTTGTGGCCATTCACGTGAGGTTTTGCTGAGGAATCCTGGCCATCAGGAAAATACCCGCATACAACGAATTGAACTTGCAATGTGGTTTCCGTGTCTGTCCTTTGTGCCTGCACTCTAAGCACCTGAAAGAGGATTTCTGTGTAGAGCTCTCTTTTGCTGAGTGTCGTGTGCTCATTTCGGTGAACATTAACGTGAGGCTTTGTTGACGAAGCCTGGCCATCAGGAAAATGCCCGCATACAACGAATTCAGCTCGCATTGTGGTTTCTGTGTCTGTAATGTGTGCCTGCTCTCTAAGCGCCGGAAAGAGGATTTCTGTGTACAGCTCTCTTTTGCTGAGTGTCGTGTGCTCATTTAGGTGAACATTAACGTGAGGCTTTGTTGACGAAGCCTGGCCATCAGGAAAATGCCCGCATACACCGAATTCAGCTCGCAATGTGGTTTCCGTGTCTGGAATGTGTGCCCGCTCTCTAAGCGCCTGAAAGAGGTCTGCTGCGTAGAGATATCTTTTGCTGAGTGTCGGGAGCTCATTTGTGAGGCCATTAACGTGAGGTTTTGCTGAGGAAGCCTGGCTGTCAGGAAAATACCCGCATACAACAAATTCAGCTCGCAATGTGGTTTCCGTGTCTTATAAATTCTCTTGTTTGTTGTTATGTGCTGTGTTCTGGGTGGTGTGAGTGCTGCCTTTAGGCTTTCTGCGTGTGACATACTGGGTAGATGTGGCGTGGGCTGTGTCATTTCAGCATTGTGTGTAATGATGGGTTCGCCTTGTGTCGGGTGTGTTGTGTGCATGTGTATGTTGTGTGGGTGTGTTTTCGTTCGTCTGTGTGCGCGTGGGGATGCATGTGTTCTCTATGATTAGATTGTGGTTGTGCGTGTTGTGTGCAGTGTGCTATGTGTGTTGCACGCGTTTCGTCAGTTTTGTGTGCATTTGTATGTGTTGTGTCAGTTTTGTGTGTGTGGTTGTGTTTTGTGTGTTGTGTGAGAGAGGCTGTGTGTGTGTTTGGCTGTTGGAGTTATGCACATGATGTAAGATGTGTTGACTGTGTGTGGCTGTGCTTGTTTTGTACATCTCTTGCATACAGTATGTGGTCTGTGCAATGGTTTTCGTGTGCATTGTGAGCAGTACTTATGTGCCTTCAAGGGTGTGGTGTGTTTATTGTGTCTGTTGTGTTGCGTGTTTCTGTGTTGCGTGTGTGTAGTGCGTTGTGCTCCTGTGTGAGGATGTATGTGTGGTGTGTCTGTGCGTGATTGTGTGTGCAGTGGGTAGTGTGTGAAATGTGTGCTACTTGACTTTGTTGGTTATATGTGTTTTGCCTATGGATTTGGGAGTGTTGTATGTGTTATGAGTTGTGATACTTTCTGTGCGGGATGCTTGTGTGTGTCGTGTGATGTGTGGTTCTGTGAGTTGTGTTTGTGTTGTGTGTATTCTACTCTGTGTGTTCTGTGGTCTGTGTGTTTTGCTTGTTGAGTGAGACACTGTGTGTTAGGACTGATATCTTTGTGTATATGTTGTGTGTTTGGCATTGTGCATTCTGTGAGGCTGTGTGTGCTGTCTGTTTTATGTGTGTTTGGAGTGATGTGTGTAGTGTGTGAAATGTGTGTTGCATAATTTTTGTGTTCTTTCTGTTGTCGACGGTGTGTGTTTTGCATATTGGTTTCTATGTTCGCGGTTGTGTTTGACAGGTTGTGTGTGTGGCTGGCTCTTTGAGTAAGGAGTGTAATTTGTGATGTGTGTACTGTGTGTGGTCAAGCTTGGTCAGTGTGCCTCACTGGGTGTGTTGTGTTCACTCTGAGAACCGTGGTTCATGTGTATGGTGGGCAGTTATGTTCTCGGTGTGATGTGCTGTGTGTTGAGGGACTTCTGCATTCAAGTGCACAGAAGACAGCCTCTCGTTGTTGGTGGTTTTCTCCACAGGTTTGTAATACTCCAGGAGGGCCTTGTTTCCTGAGGGCGCAGAGAGCCACCTCATCTCTTCACTAGCAAGGCCCTGAAGACGCCTTTGTTGTAAAGTGTCAGAAACTGCTGCAGGAGAGCCTCATGACAAACTCTGCCGCAGAAACAATCCACCATGCACTGAGGAGACACTCCATGAGGGAATACGAGACTGCTTTCATTTTGCACGCAATTTGCTCCTATGTGATAAGGAAAACAGCAAACATTGCAGTAGAACGCGGTCTTCTCTGTAAGCCCTCTATCTCAAAGATGTGGGTGGGCTGCGAATAGGCCTTTGCTCTAGCGACACTGGAAGTTGCAGAAGATGATGCATTGTAGTGACAGCAGTGGAGGCAAGTCAGCTTTGGATTCAGCTTATGTGACTGAAAGAAAGCACTGCAGGATGGCCCACTCAAGGAATCATTGAAGCCCTGGCAGTGGAGGCTGAAACAGAGCTTTCAATGTGCTTTCAACCATGTCTGTGTGGCCATGAACGTGAGGCTTTGCTGAGGAAGCCTGGCCGTCTGGAACTATGCCCGCATACAACGAATTTAGCTCGCAATGTGGTTTCCGTGTCTGTCCTGTGTGCCTGCACTCTAAGCACCTGGAAGAGGTTTTGCCCTGCAGAGCTCTCTTTAGCTGAGTGTTGTGTGCTCATTTGGGTGACCATTAACGTGAGGCTTTGTTGAGGAAGCCTGGCCATCAGGAAAATGCCCGCATACAACGAATTCAGCTCGCAATGTGGTTTCCGTGTCTGTAATGTGTGCCTGCTCTCTATGCGCCTGAAAGTGGTCTGCCGTGTGGAGCTCTCCTTTGCTGAGTGTCGGGTGCTCATTTGTGTTGCCATTAACGTGAAGTGTTACTGAGGAAGACTGGTCATCAGGAAAATACCCGCATACAAAGAATTTAGCTCGCAATGTAGTTACCGTGTCTGTCCTGTGTGACTGCACTCTAAGTGCATGAGTGAAGTCTGCTCGGTGTAGATGTCTTTTGCTGAGAGCCGGGTGCTCATTTGTGTGGCCAGAAACGTGAGGCCTTGCTGAGGAAGCCTGGCCGTCAGGAAAATAACCACATACACCGAATTCAGCTCGCAATGTGGTTTCCGTGTCTGTCCTGTGTGACTGCACTCTAAGTGCATGAGTCAAGTCTGCTCTGTAGAGATGTCTTTTGCTCAGTGTCGGGTGCTCATTTTTGTGGCCATTCACGTGAGGTTTTGCTGAGGAATCCTGGCCATCAGGAAAATACCCGCATACAACGAATTGAACTTGCAATGTGGTTTCCGTGTCTGTCCTTTGTGCCTGCACTCTAAGCACCTGAAAGAGGATTTCTGTGTAGAGCTCTCTTTTGCTGAGTGTCGTGTGCTCATTTCGGTGAACATTAACGTGAGGCTTTGTTGACGAAGCCTGGCCATCAGGAAAATGCCCGCATACAACGAATTCAGCTCGCATTGTGGTTTCTGTGTCTGTAATGTGTGCCTGCTCTCTAAGTGCCGGAAAGAGGATTTCTGTGTACAGCTCTCTTTTGCTGAGTGTCGTGTGCTCATTTAGGTGAACATTAACGTGAGGCTTTGTTGACGAAGCCTGGCCATCAGGAAAATGCCCGCATACACCGAATTCAGCTCGCAATGTGGTTTCCGTGTCTGGAATGTGTGCCCGCTCTCTAAGCGCCTGAAAGAGGTCTGCTGCGTAGAGCTCTCTTTTGCTAGGTGTTGGGTGCTCATTTGTGTGGCCATTAACGTGAGGTTTTGCTGAGGAAGACTGGCCATCAGGAAAATACCCGCATACAACGATTTCAGCAGGCAATGTGTTTTCCGTGTCAGTCCTGTGTGACTGCACTCTAAGCGCATGAGTGAAGTCTGCTCTGTAGAGATATCTTTTGCTGAGTGTTGGGAGCTCATTTGTGAGGCCATTAACGTGAGGTTTTGCTGAGGAAGCCTGGCTGTCAGGAAAATACCCGCATACAACAAATTCAGCTCGCAATGTGGTTTCCGTGTCTTATAAATTCTCTTGTTTGTTGTTATGTGCTGTGTTCTGGGTCTTGTGAGTGCTGCCTTTAGGCTTTTTGCGTGTGACATACTGGGTAGATGTGGCGTGGGCTGTGTCATTTCAGCATTGTGTGTAATGATGGGTTCGCCTTGTGTCGGGTGTGTTGTGTGCATGTGTATGTTGTGTGGGTGTGTTTTCGTTCGTCTGTGTGCGCGTGGGGATGCATGTGTTCTCTATGATTAGATTGTGGTTGTGCGTGTTGTGTGCAGTGTGCTATGTGTGTTGCACGCGTTTCGTCAGTTTTGTGTGCATTTGTATGTGTTGTGTCAGTTTTGTGTGTGTGGTTGTGTTTTGTGTGTTGTGTGAGAGAGGCTGTGTGTGTTTGGCTGTTGGAGTTATGCACATGATGTAAGATGTGTTGACTGTGTGTGGCTGTGCTTGTTTTGTACATCTCTTGCATACAGTATGTGGTCTGTGCAATGGTTTTCGTGTGCATTGTGAGCAGTACTAATGTGCCTTCAAGGGTGTGGTGTGTTTATTGTGTCTGTTGTGTTGCGTGTTTCTGTGTTGCGTGTGTGTAGTGCGTTGTGCTCCTGTGTGAGGATGTATGTGTGGTGTGTCTGTGCGTGATTGTGTGTGCAGTGGGTAGTGTGTGAAATGTGTGCTACTTGACTTTGTTGGTTATATGTGTTTTGCCTATGGATTTGGGAGTGTTGTATGTGTTATGAGTTGTGATACTTTCTGTGCGGGATGCTTGTGTGTGTCGTGTGATGTGTGGTTCTGTGAGTTGTGTTTGTGTTGTGTGTATTCTACTCTGTGTGTTCTGTGGTCTGTGTGTTTTGCTTGTTGAGTGAGACACTGTGTGTTAGGACTGATATCTTTGTGTATATGTTGTGTGTTTGGCATTGTGCATTCTGTGAGGCTGTGTGTGCTGTCTGTTTTATGTGTGTTTGGAGTGATGTGTGTAGTGTGTGAAATGTGTGTTGCATAATTTTTGTGTTCTTTCTGTTGTCGACGGTGTGTGTTTTGCATGTTGGTTTCTATGTTCGCGGTTGTGTTTGACAGGTTGTGTGTGTGGCTGGCTCTTTGAGTAAGGAGTGTAATTTGTGATGTGTGTACTGTGTGTGGTCAAGCTTGGTCAGTGTGCCTCACTGGGTGTGTTGTGTTCACTCTGAGAACCGTGGTTCATGTGTATGGTGGGCAGTTATGTTCTCGGTGTGATGTGCTGTGTGTTGAGGGACTTCTGCATTCAAGTGCACAGAAGACAGCCTCTCGTTGTTGGCGGTTTTCTCCACAGGTTTGTAATACTCCAGGAGGGCCTTGTTTCCTGAGGGCGCAGAGAGCCACCTCATCTCTTCACTAGCAAGGCCCTGAAGACGCCTTTGTTGTAAAGTGTCAGAAACTGCTGCAGGAGAGCCTCATGACAAACTCTGCCGCAGAAACAATCCACCATGCACTGAGGAGACACTCCATGAGGGAATACGAGACTGCTTTCATTTTGCACGCAATTTGCTCCTATGTGATAAGGAAAACAGCAAACATTGCAGTAGAACGCGGTCTTCTCTGTAAGCCCTCTATCTCAAAGATGTGGGTGGGCTGCGAATAGGCCTTTGCTCTAGCGACACTGGAAGTTGCAGAAGATGATGCATTGTAGTGACAGCAGTGGAGGCAAGTCAGCTTTGGATTCAGCTTATGTGACTGAAAGAAAGCACTGCAGGATGGCCCACTCAAGGAATCATTGAAGCCCTGGCAGTGGAGGCTGAAACAGGGCTTTCAATGTGCTTTCAACCATGTCTGTGTGGCCATGAACGTGAGGCTTTGCTGAGGAAGCCTGGCCATCAGGAAAATACCCGCATACAACGAATTGAACTTGCAATGTGGTTTCCGTGTCTGTCCTGTGTGCCTGCACTCTAAGCACCTGAAAGAGGATTTCTGTGTAGAGCTCTCTTTTGCTGAGTGTCGTGTGCTCATTTAGGTGAACATTAACGTGAGGCTTTGTTGACGAAGCCTGGCCATCAGGAAAATGCCCGCATACACCGAATTCAGCTCGCAATGTGGTTTCCGTGTCTGGAATGTGTGCCCGCTCTCTAAGCGCCTGAAAGAGGTCTGCTGCGTAGAGCTCTCTTTTGCTAGGTGTTGGGTGCTCATTTGTGTGGCCATTAACGTGAGGTTTTGCTGAGGAAGACTGGCCATCAGGAAAATACCCGCATACAACGATTTCAGCAGGCAATGTGTTTTCCGTGTCAGTCCTGTGTGACTGCACTCTAAGCGCATGAGTGAAGTCTGCTCTGTAGAGATATCTTTTGCTGAGTGTCGGGAGCTCATTTGTGAGGCCATTAACGTGAGGTTTTGCTGAGGAAGCCTGGCTGTCAGGAAAATACCCGCATACAACAAATTCAGCTCGCAATGTGGTTTCCGAGTCTTATAAATTCTCTTGTTTGTTGTTATGTGCTGTGTTCTGGGTGGTGTGAGTGCTGCCTTTAGGCTTTCTGCGTGTGACATACTGGGTAGATGTGGCGTGGGCTGTGTCATTTCAGCATTGTGTGTAATGATGGGTTCGCCTTGTGTTGGGTGTGTTGTGTGCATGTGTATGTTGTGTGTGGGTGTGTTTTCGTTCGTGCTGTGTGCGCGTGGGGATGCATGTGTCCTCTATGATTAGATTGTGGTTGTGCGTGTTGTGTGCAGTGTGCTATGTGTGTTGCACGCGTTTCGTCTGTTTTGTGTGCATTTGTATGTGTTGTGTCAGTTTTGTGTGTGTTGTTGTGTTTTGTGTGTTGTGTGAGAGAGGCTGTGTGTGTGTTTGGCTGTTTGAGTTATGCACATGATGTAAGATGTGTTGACTGTGTGTGGCTGTGCTTGTTTTGTACATCTCTTGCATACAGTATGTGGTCTGTGCAATGGTTTTCGTGTGCATTGTGAGCAGTATTTATGTGCCTTCAAGGGTGTGGTGTGTTTATTGTGTCTGTTGTGTTGCATGTTTCTGTGTTGCGTGTGTGTAGTGCGTTGTGCTCCTATGTGAGGATGTATGTGTGGTGTGTCTGTGCGTGATTGTGTGTGCAGTGGGTAGTGTCTGAAATGTGTGCTACTTGTCTTTGTTGGTTATATGTGTTTTGCCTATGGATTTGGGAGTGTTGTGTGTGTTATGAGTTGTGATACTTTCTGTGCCGGATGCTTGTGTGTGTCGTGTGATGTGTGGTTCTGTGAGTTGTGTTTGTGTTGTGTGTATTCTACTCTGTGTGTTCTGTGGTCTGTGTGTTTTGCTTGTTGAGTGAGACACTGTGTGTTAGGACTGATATCTTTGTGTATATGTTGTGTGTTTGGCATTGTGCATTCTGTGAGGCTGTGTGTGCTGTCTGTTTTATGTGTGTTTGGAGTGATGTGTGTAGTGTGTGAAATGTGTGTTGCATAATTTTTGTGTTCTTTCTGTTGTCGACGGTGTGTGTTTTGCATGTTGGTTTCTATGTTCGCGGTTGTGTTTGACAGGTTGTGTGTGTGGCTGGCTCTTTGAGTAAGGAGTGTAATTTGTGATGTGTGTACTGTGTGTGGTCAAGCTTGGTCAGTGTGCCTCACTGGGTGTGTTGTGTTCACTCTGAGAACCGTGGTTCATGTGTATGGTGGGCAGTTATGTTCTCGGTGTGATGTGCTGTGTGTTGAGGGACTTCTGCATTCAAGTGCACAGAAGACAGCCTCTCGTTGTTGGCGGTTTTCTCCACAGGTTTGTAATACTCCAGGAGGGCCTTGTTTCCTGAGGGCGCAGAGAGCCACCTCATCTCTTCACTAGCAAGGCCCTGAAGACGCCTTTGTTGTAAAGTGTCAGAAACTGCTGCAGGAGAGCCTCATGACAAACTCTGCCGCAGAAACAATCCACCATGCACTGAGGAGACACTCCATGAGGGAATACGAGGCTGCTTTCATTTTGCACGCAATTTGCTCCTATGTGATAAGGAAAACAGCAAACATTGCAGTAGAACGCGGTCTTCTCTGTAAGCCCTCTATCTCAAAGATGTGGGTGGGCTGCGAATAGGCCTTTGCTCTAGCGACACTGGAAGTTGCAGAAGATGATGCATTGTAGTGACAGCAGTGGAGGCAAGTCAGCTTTGGATTCAGCTTATGTGACTGAAAGAAAGCACTGCAGGATGGCCCACTCAAGGAATCATTGAAGCCCTGGCAGTGGAGGCTGAAACAGGGCTTTCAATGTGCTTTCAACCATGTCTGTGTGGCCATGAACGTGAGGCTTTGCTGAGGAAGCCTGGCCATCAGGAAAATACCCGCATACAACGAATTGAACTTGCAATGTGGTTTCCGTGTCTGTCCTGTGTGCCTGCACTCTAAGCACCTGAAAGAGGATTTCTGTGTAGAGCTCTCTTTTGCTGAGTGTCGTGTGCTCATTTCGGTGAACATTAACGTGAGGCTTTGTTGACGAAGCCTGGCCATCAGGAAAATGCCCGCATACACCGAATTCAGCTCGCATTGTGGTTTCTGTGTCTGTAATGTGTGCCTGCTCTCTAAGCGCCGGGAAGAGGATTTCTGTGTACAGCTCTCTTTTGCTGAGTGTCGTGTGCTCATTTAGGTGAACATTAACGTGAGGCTTTGTTGACGAAGCCTGGCCATCAGGAAAATGCCCGCATACACCGAATTCAGCTCGCAATGTGGTTTCCGTGTCTGGAATGTGTGCCCGCTCTCTAAGCGCCTGAAAGAGGTCTGCTGCGTAGAGCTCTCTTTTGCTAGGTGTTGGGTGCTCATTTGTGTGGCCATTAACGTGAGGTTTTGCTGAGGAAGACTGGCCATCAGGAAAATACCCGCATACAACGATTTCAGCAGGCAATGTGTTTTCCGTGTCAGTCCTGTGTGACTGCACTCTAAGCGCATGAGTGAAGTCTGCTCTGTAGAGATATCTTTTGCTGAGTGTCGGGAGCTCATTTGTGAGGCCATTAACGTGAGGTTTTGCTGAGGAAGCCTGGCTGTCAGGAAAATACCCGCATACAACAAATTCAGCTCGCAATGTGGTTTCCGTGTCTTATAAATTCTCTTGTTTGTTGTTATGTGCTGTGTTCTGGGTGGTGTGAGTGCTGCCTTTAGGCTTTCTGCGTGTGACATACTGGGTAGATGTGGCGTGGGCTGTGTCATTTCAGCATTGTGTGTAATGATGGGTTCGCCTTGTGTCGGGTGTGTTGTGTGCATGTGTATGTTGTGTGTGGGTGTGTTTTCGTTCGTCTGTGTGCGCGTGGGGATGCATGTGTTCTCTATGATTAGATTGTGGTTGTGCGTGTTGTGTGCAGTGTGCTATGTGTGTTGCACGCGTTTCGTCAGTTTTGTGTGCATTTGTATGTGTTGTGTCAGTTTTGTGTGTGTTGTTGTGTTTTGTGTGTTGTGTGAGAGAGGCTGTGTGTGTGTTTGGCTGTTTGAGTTATGCACATGATGTAAGATGTGTTGACTGTGTGTGGCTGTGCTTGTTTTGTACATCTCTTGCATACAGTATGTGGTCTGTGCAATGGTTTTCGTGTGCATTGTGAGCAGTATTTATGTGCCTTCAAGGGTGTGGTGTGTTTATTGTGTCTGTTGTGTTGCGTGTTTCTGTGTTGCGTGTGTGTAGTGCGTTGTGCTCCTGTGTGAGGATGTATGTGTGGTGTGTCTGTGCGTGATTGTGTGTGCAGTGGGTAGTGTGTGAAATGTGTGCTACTTGACTTTGTTGGTTATATGTGTTTTGCCTATGGATTTGGGAGTGTTGTGTGTGTTATGAGTTGTGATACTTTCTGTGCCGGATGCTTGTGTGTGTCGTGTGATGTGTGGTTCTGTGAGTTGTGTTTGTGTTGTGTGTATTCTACTCTGTGTGTTCTGTGGTCTGTGTGTTTTGCTTGTTGAGTGAGACACTGTGTGTTAGGACTGATATCTTTGTGTGTATGTTGTGTGTTTGGCATTGTGCATTCTGTGAGGCTGTGTGTGCTGTCTGTTTTATGTGTGTTTGGAGTGATGTGTGTAGTGTGTGAAATGTGTGTTGCATAATTTTTGTGTTCTTTCTGTTGTCGACGGTGTGTGTTTTGCATGTTGGTTTCTATGTTCGCGGTTGTGTTTGACAGGTTGTGTGTGTGGCTGGCTCTTTGAGTAAGGAGTGTAATTTGTGATGTGTGTACTGTGTGTGGTCAAGCTTGGTCAGTGTGCCTCACTGGGTGTGTTGTGTTCACTCTGAGAACCGTGGTTCATGTGTATGGTGGGCAGTTATGTTCTCGGTGTGATGTGCTGTGTGTTGAGGGACTTCTGCATTCAAGTGCACAGAAGACAGCCTCTCGTTGTTGGCGGTTTTCTCCACAGGTTTGTAATACTCCAGGAGGGCCTTGTTTCCTGAGGGCGCAGAGAGCCACCTCATCTCTTCACTAGCAAGGCCCTGAAGACGCCTTTGTTGTAAAGTGTCAGAAACTGCTGCAGGAGAGCCTCATGACAAACTCTGCCGCAGAAACAATCCACCATGCACTGAGGAGACACTCCATGAGGGAATACGAGGCTGCTTTCATTTTGCACGCAATTTGCTCCTATGTGATAAGGAAAACAGCAAACATTGCAGTAGAACGCGGTCTTCTCTGTAAGCCCTCTATCTCAAAGATGTGGGTGGGCTGCGAATAGGCCTTTGCTCTAGCGACACTGGAAGTTGCAGAAGATGATGCATTGTAGTGACAGCAGTGGAGGCAAGTCAGCTTTGGATTCAGCTTATGTGACTGAAAGAAAGCACTGCAGGATGGCCCACTCAAGGAATCATTGAAGCCCTGGCAGTGGAGGCTGAAACAGGGCTTTCAATGTGCTTTCAACCATGTCTGTGTGGCCATGAACGTGAGGCTTTGCTGAGGAAGCCTGGCCATCAGGAAAATACCCGCATACAATGAATTGAACTTGCAATGTGGTTTCCGTGTCTGTCCTGTGTGCCTGCACTCTAAGCACCTGAAAGAGGATTTCTGTGTAGAGCTCTCTTTTGCTGAGTGTCGTGTGCTCATTTAGGTGAACATTAACGTGAGGCTTTGTTGACGAAGCCTGGCCATCAGGAAAATGCCCGCATACAACGAATTCAGCTCGCATTGTGGCTTCTGTGTCTGTAATGTGTGCCTGCTCTCTAAGCGCCGGAAAGAGGATTTCTGTGTACAGCTCTCTTTTGCTGAGTGTCGTGTGCTCATTTAGGTGAACATTAACGTGAGGCTTTGTTGACGAAGCCTGGCCATCAGGAAAATGCCCGCATACACCGAATTCAGCTCGCAATGTGGTTTCCGTGTCTGGAATGTGTGCCCGCTCTCTAAGCGCCTGAAAGAGGTCTGCTGCGTAGAGCTCTCTTTTGCTAGGTGTTGGGTGCTCATTTGTGTGGCCATTAACGTGAGGTTTTGCTGAGGAAGACTGGCCATCAGGAAAATACCCGCATACAACGATTTCAGCAGGCAATGTGTTTTCCGTGTCAGTCCTGTGTGACTGCACTCTAAGCGCATGAGTGAAGTCTGCTCTGTAGAGATATCTTTTGCTGAGTGTCGGGAGCTCATTTGTGAGGCCATTAACGTGAGGTTTTGCTGAGGAAGCCTGGCTGTCAGGAAAATACCCGCATACAACAAATTCAGCTCGCAATGTGGTTTCCGAGTCTTATAAATTCTCTTGTTTGTTGTTATGTGCTGTGTTCTGGGTGGTGTGAGTGCTGCCTTTAGGCTTTCTGCGTGTGACATACTGGGTAGATGTGGCGTGGGCTGTGTCATTTCAGCATTGTGTGTAATGATGGGTTCGCCTTGTGTCGGGTGTGTTGTGTGCATGTGTATGTTGTGTGTGGGTGTGTTTTCGTTCGTCTGTGTGCGCGTGGGGATGCATGTGTTCTCTATGATTAGATTGTGGTTGTGCGTGTTGTGTGCAGTGTGCTATGTGTGTTGCACGCGTTTCGTCAGTTTTGTGTGCATTTGTATGTGTTGTGTCAGTTTTGTGTGTGTTGTTGTGTTTTGTGTGTTGTGTGAGAGAGGCTGTGTGTGTGTTTGGCTGTTTGAGTTATGCACATGATGTAAGATGTGTTGACTGTGTGTGGCTGTGCTTGTTTTGTACATCTCTTGCATACAGTATGTGGTCTGTGCAATGGTTTTCGTGTGCATTGTGAGCAGTATTTATGTGCCTTCAAGGGTGTGGTGTGTTTATTGTGTCTGTTGTGTTGCGTGTTTCTGTGTTGCGTGTGTGTAGTGCGTTGTGCTCCTGTGTGAGGATGTATGTGTGGTGTGTCTGTGCGTGATTGTGTGTGCAGTGGGTAGTGTGTGAAATGTGTGCTACTTGACTTTGTTGGTTATATGTGTTTTGCCTATGGATTTGGGAGTGTTGTGTGTGTTATGAGTTGTGATACTTTCTGTGCCGGATGCTTGTGTGTGTCGTGTGATGTGTGGTTCTGTGAGTTGTGTTTGTGTTGTGTGTATTCTACTCTGTGTGTTCTGTGGTCTGTGTGTTTTGCTTGTTGAGTGAGACACTGTGTGTTAGGACTGATATCTTTGTGTGTATGTTGTGTGTTTGGCATTGTGCATTCTGTGAGGCTGTGTGTGCTGTCTGTTTTATGTGTGTTTGGAGTGATGTGTGTAGTGTGTGAAATGTGTGTTGCATAATTTTTGTGTTCTTTCTGTTGTCGACGGTGTGTGTTTTGCATGTTGGTTTCTATGTTCGCGGTTGTGTTTGACAGGTTGTGTGTGTGGCTGGCTCTTTGAGTAAGGAGTGTAATTTGTGATGTGTGTACTGTGTGTGGTCAAGCTTGGTCAGTGTGCCTCACTGGGTGTGTTGTGTTCACTCTGAGAACCGTGGTTCATGTGTATGGTGGGCAGTTATGTTCTCGGTGTGGTGTGCTGTGTGTTGAGGGACTTCTGCATTCAAGTGCACAGAAGACAGCCTCTCGTTGTTGGCGGTTTTCTCCACAGGTTTGTAATACTCCAGGAGGGCCTTGTTTCCTGAGGGCGCAGAGAGCCACCTCATCTCTTCACTAGCAAGGCCCTGAAGACGCCTTTGTTGTAAAGTGTCAGAAACTGCTGCAGGAGAGCCTCATGACAAACTCTGCCGCAGAAACAATCCACCATGCACTGAGGAGACACTCCATGAGGGAATACGAGGCTGCTTTCATTTTGCACGCAATTTGCTCCTATGTGATAAGGAAAACAGCAAACATTGCAGTAGAACGCGGTCTTCTCTGTAAGCCCTCTATCTCAAAGATGTGGGTGGGCTGCGAATAGGCCTTTGCTCTAGCGACACTGGAAGTTGCAGAAGATGATGCATTGTAGTGACAGCAGTGGAGGCAAGTCAGCTTTGGATTCAGCTTATGTGACTGAAAGAAAGCACTGCAGGATGGCCCACTCAAGGAATCATTGAAGCCCTGGCAGTGGAGGCTGAAACAGGGCTTTCAATGTGCTTTCAACCATGTCTGTGTGGCCATGAACGTGAGGCTTTGCTGAGGAAGCCTGGCCATCAGGAAAATACCCGCATACAATGAATTGAACTTGCAATGTGGTTTCCGTGTCTGTCCTGTGTGCCTGCACTCTAAGCACCTGAAAGAGGATTTCTGTGTAGAGCTCTCTTTTGCTGAGTGTCGTGTGCTCATTTAGGTGAACATTAACGTGAGGCTTTGTTGACGAAGCCTGGCCATCAGGAAAATGCCCGCATACACCGAATTCAGCTCGCAATGTGGTTTCCGTGTCTGGAATGTGTGCCCGCTCTCTAAGCGCCTGAAAGAGGTCTGCTGCGTAGAGCTCTCTTTTGCTAGGTGTTGGGTGCTCATTTGTGTGGCCATTAACGTGAGGTTTTGCTGAGGAAGACTGGCCATCAGGAAAATACCCGCATACAACGATTTCAGCAGGCAATGTGTTTTCCGTGTCAGTCCTGTGTGACTGCACTCTAAGCGCATGAGTGAAGTCTGCTCTGTAGAGATATCTTTTGCTGAGTGTCGGGAGCTCATTTGTGAGGCCATTAACGTGAGGTTTTGCTGAGGAAGCCTGGCTGTCAGGAAAATACCCGCATACAACAAATTCAGCTCGCAATGTGGTTTCCGTGTCTTATAAATTCTCTTGTTTGTTGTTATGTGCTGTGTTCTGGGTGGTGTGAGTGCTGCCTTTAGGCTTTCTGCGTGTGACATACTGGGTAGATGTGGCGTGGGCTGTGTCATTTCAGCATTGTGTGTAATGATGGGTTCGCCTTGTGTCGGGTGTGTTGTGTGCATGTGTATGTTGTGTGTGGGTGTGTTTTCGTTCGTCTGTGTGCGCGTGGGGATGCATGTGTTCTCTATGATTAGATTGTGGTTGTGCGTGTTGTGTGCAGTGTGCTATGTGTGTTGCACGCGTTTCGTCAGTTTTGTGTGCATTTGTATGTGTTGTGTCAGTTTTGTGTGTGTGGTTGTGTTTTGTGTGTTGTGTGAGAGAGGCTGTGTGTGTGTTTGGCTGTTGGAGTTATGCACATGATGTAAGATGTGTTGACTGTGTGTGGCTGTGCTTGTTTTGTACATCTCTTGCATACAGTATGTGGTCTGTGCAATGGTTTTCGTGTGCATTGTGAGCAGTACTTATGTGCCTTCAAGGGTGTGGTGTGTTTATTGTGTCTGTTGTGTTGCGTGTTTCTGTGTTGCGTGTGTGTAGTGCGTTGTGCTCCTGTGTGAGGATGTATGTGTGGTGTGTCTGTGCGTGATTGTGTGTGCAGTGGGTAGTGTGTGAAATGTGTGCTACTTGACTTTGTTGGTTATATGTGTTTTGCCTATGGATTTGGGAGTGTTGTATGTGTTATGAGTTGTGATACTTTCTGTGCGGGATGCTTGTGTGTGTCGTGTGATGTGTGGTTCTGTGAGTTGTGTTTGTGTTGTGTGTATTCTACTCTGTGTGTTCTGTGGTCTGTGTGTTTTGCTTGTTGAGTGAGACACTGTGTGTTAGGACTGATATCTTTGTGTATATGTTGTGTGTTTCGCATTGTGCATTCTGTGAGGCTGTGTGTGCTGTCTGTTTTATGTGTGTTTGGAGTGATGTGTGTAGTGTGTGAAATGTGTGTTGCATAATTTTTGTGTTCTTTCTGTTGTCGACGGTGTGTGTTTTGCATGTTGGTTTCTATGTTCGCGGTTGTGTTTGACAGGTTGTGTGTGTGGCTGGCTCTTTGAGTAAGGAGTGTAATTTGTGATGTGTGTACTGTGTGTGGTCAAGCTTGGTCAGTGTGCCTCACTGGGTGTGTTGTGTTCACTCTGAGAACCGTGGTTCATGTGTATGGTGGGCAGTTATGTTCTCGGTGTGATGTGCTGTGTGTTGAGGGACTTCTGCATTCAAGTGCACAGAAGACAGCCTCTCGTTGTTGGCGGTTTTCTCCACAGGTTTGTAATACTCCAGGAGGGCCTTGTTTCCTGAGGGCGCAGAGAGCCACCTCATCTCTTCACTAGCAAGGCCCTGAAGACGCCTTTGTTGTAAAGTGTCAGAAACTGCTGCAGGAGAGCCTCATGACAAACTCTGCCGCAGAAACAAACCACCATGCACTGAGGAGACACTCCATGAGGGAATACGAGACTGCTTTCATTTTGCACGCAATTTGCTCCTATGTGATAAGGAAAACAGCAAACATTGCAGTAGAACGCGGTCTTCTCTGTAAGCCCTCTATCTCAAAGATGTGGGTGGGCTGCGAATAGGCCTTTGCTCTAGCGACACTGGAAGTTGCAGAAGATGATGCATTGTAGTGACAGCAGTGGAGGCAAGTCAGCTTTGGATTCAGCTTATGTGACTGAAAGAAAGCACTGCAGGATGGCCCACTCAAGGAATCATTTAAGCCCTGGCAGTGGAGGCTGAAACAGAGCTTTCAATGTGCTTTCAACCATGTCTGTGTGGCCATGAACGTGAGGCTTTGCTGAGGAAGCCTGGCCGTCTGGCACTATGCCCGCATACAACGAATTTAGCTTGCAATGTGGTTTCCGTGTCTGTCCTGTGTGCCTGCACTCTAAGCACCTGGAAGAGGTTTTGCCCTGCAGAGCTCTCTTTAGCTGAGTGTTGTGTGCTCATTTGGGTGACCATTAACGTGAGGCTTTGTTGAGGAAGCCTGGCCATCAGGAAAATGCCCGCATACAACGAATTCAGCTCGCAATGTGGTTTCCGTGTCTGTAATGTGTGCCGGCTCTCTAAGTGCCTGAAAGTGGTCTGCCGTGTGGAGCTCTCCTTTGCTGAGTGTCGGGTGCTCATTTGTGTTGCCATTAACGTGAAGTGTTACTGAGGAAGACTGGTCATCAGGAAAATACCCGCATACAAAGAATTTAGCTCGCAATGTAGTTACCGTGTCTGTCCTGTGTGACTGCACTCTAAGTGCATGAGTGAAGTCTGCTCGGTGTAGATGTCTTTTGCTGAGAGCCGGGTGCTCATTTGTGTGGCCAGAAACGTGAGGCCTTGCTGAGGAAGCCTGGCCGTCAGGAAAATAACCACATACACCGAATTCAGCTCGCAATGTGGTTTCCGTGTCTGTCCTGTGTGACTGCACTCTAAGTGCATGAGTCAAGTCTGCTCTGTAGAGATGTCTTTTGCTCAGTGTCGGGTGCTCATTTTTGTGGCCATTCACGTGAGGTTTTGCTGAGGAATCCTGGCCATCAGGAAAATACCCGCATACAACGAATTGAACTTGCAATGTGGTTTCCGTGTCTGTCCTTTGTGCCTGCACTCTAAGCACCTGAAAGAGGATTTCTGTGTAGAGCTCTCTTTTGCTGAGTGTCGTGTGCTCATTTCGGTGAACATTAACGTGAGGCTTTGTTGACGAAGCCTGGCCATCAGGAAAATGCCCGCATACAACGAATTCAGCTCGCATTGTGGTTTCTGTGTCTGTAATGTGTGCCTGCTCTCTAAGCGCCGGAAAGAGGATTTCTGTGTACAGCTCTCTTTTGCTGAGTGTCGTGTGCTCATTTAGGTGAACATTAACGTGAGGCTTTGTTGACGAAGCCTGGCCATCAGGAAAATGCCCGCATACACCGAATTCAGCTCGCAATGTGGTTTCCGTGTCTGGAATGTGTGCCCGCTCTCTAAGCGCCTGAAAGAGGTCTGCTGCGTAGAGATATCTTTTGCTGAGTGTCGGGAGCTCATTTGTGAGGCCATTAACGTGAGGTTTTGCTGAGGAAGCCTGGCTGTCAGGAAAATACCCGCATACAACAAATTCAGCTCGCAATGTGGTTTCCGTGTCTTATAAATTCTCTTGTTTGTTGTTATGTGCTGCGTTCTGGGTGGTGTGAGTGCTGCCTTTAGGCTTTCTGCGTGTGACATACTGGGTAGATGTGGCGTGGGCTGTGTCATTTCAGCATTGTGTGTAATGATGGGTTCGCCTTGTGTCGGGTGTGTTGTGTGCATGTGTATGTTGTGTGGGTGTGTTTTCGTTCGTCTGTGTGCGCGTGGGGATGCATGTGTTCTCTATGATTAGATTGTGGTTGTGCGTGTTGTGTGCAGTGTGCTATGTGTGTTGCACGCGTTTCGTCAGTTTTGTGTGCATTTGTATGTGTTGTGTCAGTTTTGTGTGTGTGGTTGTGTTTTGTGTGTTGTGTGAGAGAGGCTGTGTGTGTGTTTGGCTGTTGGAGTTATGCACATGATGTAAGATGTGTTGACTGTGTGTGGCTGTGCTTGTTTTGTACATCTCTTGCATACAGTATGTGGTCTGTGCAATGGTTTTCGTGTGCATTGTGAGCAGTACTTATGTGCCTTCAAGGGTGTGGTGTGTTTATTGTGTCTGTTGTGTTGCGTGTTTCTGTGTTGCGTGTGTGTAGTGCGTTGTGCTCCTGTGTGAGGATGTATGTGTGGTGTGTCTGTGCGTGATTGTGTCTGCAGTGGGTAGTGTGTGAAATGTGTGCTACTTGACTTTGTTGGTTATATGTGTTTTGCCTATGGATTTGGGAGTGTTGTATGTGTTATGAGTTGTGATACTTTCTGTGCGGGATGCTTGTGTGTGTCGTGTGATGTGTGGTTCTGTGAGTTGTGTTTGTGTTGTGTGTATTCTACTCTGTGTGTTCTGTGGTCTGTGTGTTTTGCTTGTTGAGTGAGACACTGTGTGTTAGGACTGATATCTTTGTGTATATGTTGTGTGTTTGGCATTGTGCATTCTGTGAGGCTGTGTGTGCTGTCTGTTTTATGTGTGTTTGGAGTGATGTGTGTAGTGTGTGAAATGTGTGTTGCATAATTTTTGTGTTCTTTCTGTTGTCGATGGTGTGTGTTTTGCATGTTGGTTTCTATGTTCGCGGTTGTGTTTGACAGGTTGTGTGTGTGGCTGGCTCTTTGAGTAAGGAGTGTAATTTGTGATGTGTGTACTGTGTGTGGTCAAGCTTGGTCAGTGTGCCTCACTGGGTGTGTTGTGTTCACTCTGAGAACCGTGGTTCATGTGTATGGTGGGCAGTTATGTTCTCGGTGTGATGTGCTGTGTGTTGAGGGACTTCTGCATTCAAGTGCACAGAAGACAGCCTCTCGTTGTTGGCGGTTTTCTCCACAGGTTTGTAATACTCCAGGAGGGCCTTGTTTCCTGAGGGCGCAGAGAGCCACCTCATCTCTTCACTAGCAAGGCCCTGAAGACGCCTTTGTTGTAAAGTGTCAGAAACTGCTGCAGGAGAGCCTCATGACAAACTCTGCCGCAGAAACAATCCACCATGCACTGAGGAGACACTCCATGAGGGAATACGAGACTGCTTTCATTTTGCACGCAATTTGCTCCTATGTGATAAGGAAAACAGCAAACATTGCAGTAGAACGCGGTCTTCTCTGTAAGCCCTCTATCTCAAAGATGTGGGTGGGCTGCGAATAGGCCTTTGCTCTAGCGACACTGGAAGTTGCAGAAGATGATGCATTGTAGTGACAGCAGTGGAGGCAAGTCAGCTTTGGATTCAGCTTATGTGACTGAAAGAAAGCACTGCAGGATGGCCCACTCAAGGAATCATTGAAGCCCTGGCAGTGGAGGCTGAAACAGAGCTTTCAATGTGCTTTCAACCATGTCTGTGTGGCCATGAACGTGAGGCTTTGCTGAGGAAGCCTGGCCGTCTGGCACTATGCCCGCATACAACGAATTTAGCTCGCAATGTGGTTTCCGTGTCTGTCCTGTGTGCCTGCACTCTAAGCACCTGGAAGAGGTTTTGCCCTGCAGAGCTCTCTTTAGCTGAGTGTTGTGTGCTCATTTGGGTGACCATTAACGTGAGGCTTTGTTGAGGAAGCCTGGCCATCAGGAAAATGCCCGCATACAACGAATTCAGCTCGCAATGTGGTTTCCGTGTCTGTAATGTGTGCCTGCTCTCTAAGCGCCTGAAAGTGGTCTGCCGTGTGGAGCTCTCCTTTGCTGAGTGTCGGGTGCTCATTTCTGTTGCCATTAACGTGAAGTGTTACTGAGGAAGACTGGTCATCAGGAAAATACCCGCATACAAAGAATTTAGCTCGCAATGTAGTTACCGTGTCTGTCCTGTGTGACTGCACTCTAAGTGCATGAGTGAAGTCTGCTCGGTGTAGATGTCTTTTGCTGAGAGCCGGGTGCTCATTTGTGTGGCCAGAAACGTGAGGCCTTGCTGAGGAAGCCTGGCCGTCAGGAAAATAACCACATACACCGAATTCAGCTCGCAATGTGGTTTCCGTGTCTGTCCTGTGTGACTGCACTCTAAGTGCATGAGTCAAGTCTGCTCTGTAGAGATGTCTTTTGCTCAGTGTCGGGTGCTCATTTTTGTGGCCATTCACGTGAGGTTTTGCTGAGGAATCCTGGCCATCAGGAAAATACCCGCATACAACGAATTGAACTTGCAATGTGGTTTCCGTGTCTGTCCTTTGTGCCTGCACTCTAAGCACCTGAAAGAGGATTTCTGTGTAGAGCTCTCTTTTGCTGAGTGTCGTGTGCTCATTTCGGTGAACATTAACGTGAGGCTTTGTTGACGAAGCCTGGCCATCAGGAAAATGCCCGCATACAACGAATTCAGCTCGCATTGTGGTTTCTGTGTCTGTAATGTGTGCCTGCTCTCTAAGCGCCGGAAAGAGGATTTCTGTGTACAGCTCTCTTTTGCTGAGTGTCGTGTGCTCATTTAGGTGAACATTAACGTGAGGCTTTGTTGACGAAGCCTGGCCATCAGGAAAATGCCCGCATACACCGAATTCAGCTCGCAATGTGGTTTCCGTGTCTGGAATGTGTGCCCGCTCTCTAAGCGCCTGAAAGAGGTCTGCTGCGTAGAGCTCTCTTTTGCTAGGTGTTGGGTGCTCATTTGTGTGGCCATTAACGTGAGGTTTTGCTGAGGAAGACTGGCCATCAGGAAAATACCCGCATACAACGATTTCAGCAGGCAATGTGTTTTCCGTGTCAGTCCTGTGTGACTGCACTCTAAGCGCATGAGTGAAGTCTGCTCTGTAGAGATATCTTTTGCTGAGTGTCGGGAGCTCATTTGTGAGGCCATTAACGTGAGGTTTTGCTGAGGAAGCCTGGCTGTCAGGAAAATACCCGCATACAACAAATTCAGCTCGCAATGTGGTTTCCGTGTCTTATAAATTCTCTTGTTTGTTGTTATGTGCTGTGTTCTGGGTGGTGTGAGTGCTGCCTTTAGGCTTTTTGCGTGTGACATACTGGGTAGATGTGGCGTGGGCTGTGTCATTTCAGCATTGTGTGTAATGATGGGTTCGCCTTGTGTCGGGTGTGTTGTGTGCATGTGTATGTTGTGTGGGTGTGTTTTCGTTCGTCTGTGTGCGCGTGGGGATGCATGTGTTCTCTATGATTAGATTGTGGTTGTGCGTGTTGTGTGCAGTGTGCTATGTGTGTTGCACGCGTTTCGTCAGTTTTGTGTGCATTTGTATGTGTTGTGTCAGTTTTGTGTGTGTGGTTGTGTTTTGTGTGTTGTGTGAGAGAGGCTGTGTGTGTGTTTGGCTGTTGGAGTTATGCACATGATGTAAGATGTGTTGACTGTGTGTGGCTGTGCTTGTTTTGTACATCTCTTGCATACAGTATGTGGTCTGTGCAATGGTTTTCGTGTGCATTGTGAGCAGTACTTATGTGCCTTCAAGGGTGTGGTGTGTTTATTGTGTCTGTTGTGTTGCGTGTTTCTGTGTTGCGTGTGTGTAGTGCGTTGTGCTCCTGTGTGAGGATGTATGTGTGGTGTGTCTGTGCGTGATTGTGTCTGCAGTGGGTAGTGTGTGAAATGTGTGCTACTTGACTTTGTTGGTTATATGTGTTTTGCCTATGGATTTGGGAGTGTTGTATGTGTTATGAGTTGTGATACTTTCTGTGCGGGATGCTTGTGTGTGTCGTGTGATGTGTGGTTCTGTGAGTTGTGTTTGTGTTGTGTGTATTCTACTCTGTGTGTTCTGTGGTCTGTGTGTTTTGCTTGTTGAGTGAGACACTGTGTGTTAGGACTGATATCTTTGTGTATATGTTGTGTGTTTGGCATTGTGCATTCTGTGAGGCTGTGTGTGCTGTCTGTTTTATGTGTGTTTGGAGTGATGTGTGTAGTGTGTGAAATGTGTGTTGCATAATTTTTGTGTTCTTTCTGTTGTCGACGGTGTGTGTTTTGCATGTTGGTTTCTATGTTCGCGGTTGTGTTTGACAGGTTGTGTGTGTGGCTGGCTCTTTGAGTAAGGAGTGTAATTTGTGATGTGTGTACTGTGTGTGGTCAAGCTTGGTCAGTGTGCCTCACTGGGTGTGTTGTGTTCACTCTGAGAACCGTGGTTCATGTGTATGGTGGGCAGTTATGTTCTCGGTGTGATGTGCTGTGTGTTGAGGGACTTCTCTATTCAAGTGCACAGAAGACAGCCTCTCGTTGTTGGCGGTTTTCTCCACAGGTTTGTAATACTCCAGGAGGGCCTTGTTTCCTGAGGGCGCAGAGAGCCACCTCATCTCTTCACTAGCAAGGCCCTGAAGACGCCTTTGTTGTAAAGTGTCAGAAACTGCTGCAGGAGAGCCTCATGACAAACTCTGCCGCAGAAACAATCCACCATGCACTGAGGAGACACTCCATGAGGGAATACGAGACTGCTTTCATTTTGCACGCAATTTGCTCCTATGTGATAAGGAAAACAGCAAACATTGCAGTAGAACGCGGTCTTCTCTGTAAGCCCTCTATCTCAAAGATGTGGGTGGGCTGCGAATAGGCCTTTGCTCTAGCGACACTGGAAGTTGCAGAAGATGATGCATTGTAGTGACAGCAGTGGAGGCAAGTCAGCTTTGGATTCAGCTTATGTGACTGAAAGAAAGCACTGCAGGATGGCCCACTCAAGGAATCATTGAAGCCCTGGCAGTGGAGGCTGAAACAGGGCTTTCAATGTGCTTTCAACCATGTCTGTGTGGCCATGAACGTGAGGCTTTGCTGAGGAAGCCTGGCCATCAGGAAAATACCCGCATACAACGAATTGAACTTGCAATGTGGTTTCCGTGTCTGTCCTGTGTGCCTGCACTCTAAGCACCTGAAAGAGGATTTCTGTGTAGAGCTCTCTTTTGCTGAGTGTCGTGTGCTCATTTCGGTGAACATTAACGTGAGGCTTTGTTGACGAAGCCTGGCCATCAGGAAAATGCCCGCATACAACGAATTCAGCTCGCATTGTGGTTTCTGTGTCTGTAATGTGTGCCTGCTCTCTAAGCGCCGGAAAGAGGATTTCTGTGTACAGCTCTCTTTTGCTGAGTGTCGTGTGCTCATTTAGGTGAACATTAACGTGAGGCTTTGTTGACGAAGCCTGGCCATCAGGAAAATGCCCGCATACACCGAATTCAGCTCGCAATGTGGTTTCCGTGTCTGGAATGTGTGCCCGCTCTCTAAGCGCCTGAAAGAGGTCTGCTGCGTAGAGCTCTCTTTTGCTAGGTGTTGGGTGCTCATTTGTGTGGCCATTAACGTGAGGTTTTGCTGAGGAAGACTGGCCATCAGGAAAATACCCGCATACAACGATTTCAGCAGGCAATGTGTTTTCCGTGTCAGTCCTGTGTGACTGCACTCTAAGCGCATGAGTGAAGTCTGCTCTGTAGAGATATCTTTTGCTGAGTGTCGGGAGCTCATTTGTGAGGCCATTAACGTGAGGTTTTGCTGAGGAAGCCTGGCTGTCAGGAAAATACCCGCATACAACAAATTCAGCTCGCAATGTGGTTTCCGTGTCTTATAAATTCTCTTGTTTGTTGTTATGTGCTGTGTTCTGGGTGGTGTGAGTGCTGCCTTTAGGCTTTCTGCGTGTGACATACTGGGTAGATGTGGCGTGGGCTGTGTCATTTCAGCATTGTGTGTAATGATGGGTTCGCCTTGTGTCGGGTGTGTTGTGTGCATGTGTATGTTGTGTGTGGGTGTGTTTTCGTTCGTCTGTGTGCGCGTGGGGATGCATGTGTTCTCTATGATTAGATTGTGGTTGTGCGTGTTGTGTGCAGTGTGCTATGTGTGTTGCACGCGTTTCGTCAGTTTTGTGTGCATTTGTATGTGTTGTGTCAGTTTTGTGTGTGTGGTTGTGTTTTGTGTGTTGTGTGAGAGAGGCTGTGTGTGTGTTTGGCTGTTGGAGTTATGCACATGATGTAAGATGTGTTGACTGTGTGTGGCTGTGCTTGTTTTGTACATCTCTTGCATACAGTATGTGGTCTGTGCAATGGTTTTCGTGTGCATTGTGAGCAGTACTTATGTGCCTTCAAGGGTGTGGTGTGTTTATTGTGTCTGTTGTGTTGCGTGTTTCTGTGTTGCGTGTGTGTAGTGCGTTGTGCTCCTGTGTGAGGATGTATGTGTGGTGTGTCTGTGCGTGATTGTGTCTGCAGTGGGTAGTGTGTGAAATGTGTGCTACTTGACTTTGTTGGTTATATGTGTTTTGCCTATGGATTTGGGAGTGTTGTATGTGTTATGAGTTGTGATACTTTCTGTGCGGGATGCTTGTGTGTGTCGTGTGATGTGTGGTTCTGTGAGTTGTGTTTGTGTTGTGTGTATTCTACTCTGTGTGTTCTGTGGTCTGTGTGTTTTGCTTGTTGAGTGAGACACTGTGTGTTAGGACTGATATCTTTGTGTATATGTTGTGTGTTTGGCATTGTGCATTCTGTGAGGCTGTGTGTGCTGTCTGTTTTATGTGTGTTTGGAGTGATGTGTGTAGTGTGTGAAATGTGTGTTGCATAATTTTTGTGTTCTTTCTGTTGTCGACGGTGTGTGTTTTGCATGTTGGTTTCTATGTTCGCGGTTGTGTTTGACAGGTTGTGTGTGTGGCTGGCTCTTTGAGTAAGGAGTGTAATTTGTGATGTGTGTACTGTGTGTGGTCAAGCTTGGTCAGTGTGCCTCACTGGGTGTGTTGTGTTCACTCTGAGAACCGTGGTTCATGTGTATGGTGGGCAGTTATGTTCTCGGTGTGATGTGCTGTGTGTTGAGGGACTTCTGCATTCAAGTGCACAGAAGACAGCCTCTCGTTGTTGGCGGTTTTCTCCACAGGTTTGTAATACTCCAGGAGGGCCTTGTTTCCTGAGGGCGCAGAGAGCCACCTCATCTCTTCACTAGCAAGGCCCTGAAGACGCCTTTGTTGTAAAGTGTCAGAAACTGCTGCAGGAGAGCCTCATGACAAACTCTGCCGCAGAAACAATCCACCATGCACTGAGGAGACACTCCATGAGGGAATACGAGGCTGCTTTCATTTTGCACGCAATTTGCTCCTATGTGATAAGGAAAACAGCAAACATTGCAGTAGAACGCGGTCTTCTCTGTAAGCCCTCTATCTCAAAGATGTGGGTGGGCTGCGAATAGGCCTTTGCTCTAGCGACACTGGAAGTTGCAGAAGATGATGCATTGTAGTGACAGCAGTGGAGGCAAGTCAGCTTTGGATTCAGCTTATGTGACTGAAAGAAAGCACTGCAGGATGGCCCACTCAAGGAATCATTGAAGCCCTGGCAGTGGAGGCTGAAACAGGGCTTTCAATGTGCTTTCAACCATGTCTGTGTGGCCATGAACGTGAGGCTTTGCTGAGGAAGCCTGGCCATCAGGAAAATACCCGCATACAACGAATTGAACTTGCAATGTGGTTTCCGTGTCTGTCCTGTGTGCCTGCACTCTAAGCACCTGAAAGAGGATTTCTGTGTAGAGCTCTCTTTTGCTGAGTGTCGTGTGCTCATTTCGGTGAACATTAACGTGAGGCTTTGTTGACGAAGCCTGGCCATCAGGAAAATGCCCGCATACAACGAATTCAGCTCGCATTGTGGTTTCTGTGTCTGTAATGTGTGCCTGCTCTCTAAGCGCCGGAAAGAGGATTTCTGTGTACAGCTCTCTTTTGCTGAGTGTCGTGTGCTCATTTAGGTGAACATTAACGTGAGGCTTTGTTGACGAAGCCTGGCCATCAGGAAAATGCCCGCATACACCGAATTCAGCTCGCAATGTGGTTTCCGTGTCTGGAATGTGTGCCCGCTCTCTAAGCGCCTGAAAGAGGTCTGCTGCGTAGAGCTCTCTTTTGCTAGGTGTTGGGTGCTCATTTGTGTGGCCATTAACGTGAGGTTTTGCTGAGGAAGACTGGCCATCAGGAAAATACCCGCATACAACGATTTCAGCAGGCAATGTGTTTTCCGTGTCAGTCCTGTGTGACTGCACTCTAAGCGCATGAGTGAAGTCTGCTCTGTAGAGATATCTTTTGCTGAGTGTCGGGAGCTCATTTGTGAGGCCATTAACGTGAGGTTTTGCTGAGGAAGCCTGGCTGTCAGGAAAATACCCGCATACAACAAATTCAGCTCGCAATGTGGTTTCCGTGTCTTATAAATTCTCTTGTTTGTTGTTATGTGCTGTGTTCTGGGTGGTGTGAGTGCTGCCTTTAGGCTTTCTGCGTGTGACATACTGGGTAGATGTGGCGTGGGCTGTGTCATTTCAGCATTGTGTGTAATGATGGGTTCGCCTTGTGTCGGGTGTGTTGTGTGCATGTGTATGTTGTGTGTGGGTGTGTTTTCGTTCGTCTGTGTGCGCGTGGGGATGCATGTGTTCTCTATGATTAGATTGTGGTTGTGCGTGTTGTGTGCAGTGTGCTATGTGTGTTGCACGCGTTTCGTCAGTTTTGTGTGCATTTGTATGTGTTGTGTCAGTTTTGTGTGTGTGGTTGTGTTTTGTGTGTTGTGTGAGAGAGGCTGTGTGTGTGTTTGGCTGTTGGAGTTATGCACATGATGTAAGATGTGTTGACTGTGTGTGGCTGTGCTTGTTTTGTACATCTCTTGCATACAGTATGTGGTCTGTGCAATGGTTTTCGTGTGCATTGTGAGCAGTACTTATGTGCCTTCAAGGGTGTGGTGTGTTTATTGTGTCTGTTGTGTTGCGTGTTTCTGTGTTGCGTGTGTGTAGTGCGTTGTGCTCCTGTGTGAGGATGTATGTGTGGTGTGTCTGTGCGTGATTGTGTGTGCAGTGGGTAGTGTGTGAAATGTGTGCTACTTGACTTTGTTGGTTATATGTGTTTTGCCTATGGATTTGGGAGTGTTGTATGTGTTATGAGTTGTGATACTTTCTGTGCGGGATGCTTGTGTGTGTCGTGTGATGTGTGGTTCTGTGAGTTGTGTTTGTGTTGTGTGTATTCTACTCTGTGTGTTCTGTGGTCTGTGTGTTTTGCTTGTTGAGTGAGACACTGTGTGTTAGGACTGATATCTTTGTGTATATGTTGTGTGTTTGGCATTGTGCATTCTGTGAGGCTGTGTGTGCTGTCTGTTTTATGTGTGTTTGGAGTGATGTGTGTAGTGTGTGAAATGTGTGTTGCATAATTTTTGTGTTCTTTCTGTTGTCGACGGTGTGTGTTTTGCATGTTGGTTTCTATGTTCGCGGTTGTGTTTGACAGGTTGTGTGTGTGGCTGGCTCTTTGAGTAAGGAGTGTAATTTGTGATGTGTGTACTGTGTGTGGTCAAGCTTGGTCAGTGTGCCTCACTGGGTGTGTTGTGTTCACTCTGAGAACCGTGGTTCATGTGTATGGTGGGCAGTTATGTTCTCGGTGTGATGTGCTGTGTGTTGAGGGACTTCTGCATTCAAGTGCACAGAAGACAGCCTCTCGTTGTTGGCGGTTTTCTCCACAGGTTTGTAATACTCCAGGAGGGCCTTGTTTCCTGAGGGCGCAGAGAGCCACCTCATCTCTTCACTAGCAAGGCCCTGAAGACGCCTTTGTTGTAAAGTGTCAGAAACTGCTGCAGGAGAGCCTCATGACAAACTCTGCCGCAGAAACAATCCACCATGCACTGAGGAGACACTCCATGAGGGAATACGAGGCTGCTTTCATTTTGCACGCAATTTGCTCCTATGTGATAAGGAAAACAGCAAACATTGCAGTAGAACGCGGTCTTCTCTGTAAGCCCTCTATCTCAAAGATGTGGGTGGGCTGCGAATAGGCCTTTGCTCTAGCGACACTGGAAGTTGCAGAAGATGATGCATTGTAGTGACAGCAGTGGAGGCAAGTCAGCTTTGGATTCAGCTTATGTGACTGAAAGAAAGCACTGCAGGATGGCCCACTCAAGGAATCATTGAAGCCCTGGCAGTGGAGGCTGAAACAGGGCTTTCAATGTGCTTTCAACCATGTCTGTGTGGCCATGAACGTGAGGCTTTGCTGAGGAAGCCTGGCCATCAGGAAAATACCCGCATACAACGAATTGAACTTGCAATGTGGTTTCCGTGTCTGTCCTGTGTGCCTGCACTCTAAGCACCTGAAAGAGGATTTCTGTGTAGAGCTCTCTTTTGCTGAGTGTCGTGTGCTCATTTCGGTGAACATTAACGTGAGGCTTTGTTGACGAAGCCTGGCCATCAGGAAAATGCCCGCATACAACGAATTCAGCTCGCATTGTGGTTTCTGTGTCTGTAATGTGTGCCTGCTCTCTAAGCGCCGGAAAGAGGATTTCTGTGTACAGCTCTCTTTTGCTGAGTGTCGTGTGCTCATTTAGGTGAACATTAACGTGAGGCTTTGTTGACGAAGCCTGGCCATCAGGAAAATGCCCGCATACACCGAATTCAGCTCGCAATGTGGTTTCCGTGTCTGGAATGTGTGCCCGCTCTCTAAGCGCCTGAAAGAGGTCTGCTGCGTAGAGCTCTCTTTTGCTAGGTGTTGGGTGCTCATTTGTGTGGCCATTAACGTGAGGTTTTGCTGAGGAAGACTGGCCATCAGGAAAATACCCGCATACAACGATTTCAGCAGGCAATGTGTTTTCCGTGTCAGTCCTGTGTGACTGCACTCTAAGCGCATGAGTGAAGTCTGCTCTGTAGAGATATCTTTTGCTGAGTGTCGGGAGCTCATTTGTGAGGCCATTAACGTGAGGTTTTGCTGAGGAAGCCTGGCTGTCAGGAAAATACCCGCATACAACAAATTCAGCTCGCAATGTGGTTTCCGTGTCTTATAAATTCTCTTGTTTGTTGTTATGTGCTGTGTTCTGGGTGGTGTGAGTGCTGCCTTTAGGCTTTCTGCGTGTGACATACTGGGTAGATGTGGCGTGGGCTGTGTCATTTCAGCATTGTGTGTAATGATGGGTTCGCCTTGTGTCGGGTGTGTTGTGTGCATGTGTATGTTGTGTGTGGGTGTGTTTTCGTTCGTCTGTGTGCGCGTGGGGATGCATGTGTTCTCTATGATTAGATTGTGGTTGTGCGTGTTGTGTGCAGTGTGCTATGTGTGTTGCACGCGTTTCGTCAGTTTTGTGTGCATTTGTATGTGTTGTGTCAGTTTTGTGTGTGTGGTTGTGTTTTGTGTGTTGTGTGAGAGAGGCTGTGTGTGTGTTTGGCTGTTGGAGTTATGCACATGATGTAAGATGTGTTGACTGTGTGTGGCTGTGCTTGTTTTGTACATCTCTTGCATACAGTATGTGGTCTGTGCAATGGTTTTCGTGTGCATTGTGAGCAGTACTTATGTGCCTTCAAGGGTGTGGTGTGTTTATTGTGTCTGTTGTGTTGCGTGTTTCTGTGTTGCGTGTGTGTAGTGCGTTGTGCTCCTGTGTGAGGATGTATGTGTGGTGTGTCTGTGCGTGATTGTGTGTGCAGTGGGTAGTGTGTGAAATGTGTGCTACTTGACTTTGTTGGTTATATGTGTTTTGCCTATGGATTTGGGAGTGTTGTATGTGTTATGAGTTGTGATACTTTCTGTGCGGGATGCTTGTGTGTGTCGTGTGATGTGTGGTTCTGTGAGTTGTGTTTGTGTTGTGTGTATTCTACTCTGTGTGTTCTGTGGTCTGTGTGTTTTGCTTGTAGAGTGAGACACTGTGTGTTAGGACTGATATCTTTGTGTATATGTTGTGTGTTTGGCATTGTGCATTCTGTGAGGCTGTGTGTGCTGTCTGTTTTATGTGTGTTTGGAGTGATGTGTGTAGTGTGTGAAATGTGTGTTGCATAATTTTTGTGTTCTTTCTGTTGTCGACGGTGTGTGTTTTGCATGTTGGTTTCTATGTTCGCGGTTGTGTTTGACAGGTTGTGTGTGTGGCTGGCTCTTTGAGTAAGGAGTGTAATTTGTGATGTGTGTACTGTGTGTGGTCAAGCTTGGTCAGTGTGCCTCACTGGGTGTGTTGTGTTCACTCTGAGAACCGTGGTTCATGTGTATGGTGGGCAGTTATGTTCTCGGTGTGATGTGCTGTGTGTTGAGGGACTTCTGCATTCAAGTGCACAGAAGACAGCCTCTCGTTGTTGGCGGTTTTCTCCACAGGTTTGTAATACTCCAGGAGGGCCTTGTTTCCTGAGGGCGCAGAGAGCCACCTCATCTCTTCACTAGCAAGGCCCTGAAGACGCCTTTGTTGTAAAGTGTCAGAAACTGCTGCAGGAGAGCCTCATGACAAACTCTGCCGCAGAAACAATCCACCATGCACTGAGGAGACACTCCATGAGGGAATACGAGGCTGCTTTCATTTTGCACGCAATTTGCTCCTATGTGATAAGGAAAACAGCAAACATTGCAGTAGAACGCGGTCTTCTCTGTAAGCCCTCTATCTCAAAGATGTGGGTGGGCTGCGAATAGGCCTTTGCTCTAGCGACACTGGAAGTTGCAGAAGATGATGCATTGTAGTGACAGCAGTGGAGGCAAGTCAGCTTTGGATTCAGCTTATGTGACTGAAAGAAAGCACTGCAGGATGGCCCACTCAAGGAATCATTGAAGCCCTGGCAGTGGAGGCTGAAACAGGGCTTTCAATGTGCTTTCAACCATGTCTGTGTGGCCATGAACGTGAGGCTTTGCTGAGGAAGCCTGGCCATCAGGAAAATACCCGCATACAACGAATTGAACTTGCAATGTGGTTTCCGTGTCTGTCCTGTGTGCCTGCACTCTAAGCACCTGAAAGAGGATTTCTGTGTAGAGCTCTCTTTTGCTGAGTGTCGTGTGCTCATTTCGGTGAACATTAACGTGAGGCTTTGTTGACGAAGCCTGGCCATCAGGAAAATGCCCGCATACAACGAATTCAGCTCGCATTGTGGTTTCTGTGTCTGTAATGTGTGCCTGCTCTCTAAGCGCCGGAAAGAGGATTTCTGTGTACAGCTCTCTTTTGCTGAGTGTCGTGTGCTCATTTAGGTGAACATTAACGTGAGGCTTTGTTGACGAAGCCTGGCCATCAGGAAAATGCCCGCATACACCGAATTCAGCTCGCAATGTGGTTTCCGTGTCTGGAATGTGTGCCCGCTCTCTAAGCGCCTGAAAGAGGTCTGCTGCGTAGAGCTCTCTTTTGCTAGGTGTTGGGTGCTCATTTGTGTGGCCATTAACGTGAGGTTTTGCTGAGGAAGACTGGCCATCAGGAAAATACCCGCATACAACGATTTCAGCAGGCAATGTGTTTTCCGTGTCAGTCCTGTGTGACTGCACTCTAAGCGCATGAGTGAAGTCTGCTCTGTAGAGATATCTTTTGCTGAGTGTCGGGAGCTCATTTGTGAGGCCATTAACGTGAGGTTTTGCTGAGGAAGCCTGGCTGTCAGGAAAATACCCGCATACAACAAATTCAGCTCGCAATGTGGTTTCCGTGTCTTATAAATTCTCTTGTTTGTTGTTATGTGCTGTGTTCTGGGTGGTGTGAGTGCTGCCTTTAGGCTTTCTGCGTGTGACATACTGGGTAGATGTGGCGTGGGCTGTGTCATTTCAGCATTGTGTGTAATGATGGGTTCGCCTTGTGTCGGGTGTGTTGTGTGCATGTGTATGTTGTGTGTGGGTGTGTTTTCGTTCGTCTGTGTGCGCGTGGGGATGCATGTGTTCTCTATGATTAGATTGTGGTTGTGCGTGTTGTGTGCAGTGTGCTATGTGTGTTGCACGCGTTTCGTCAGTTTTGTGTGCATTTGTATGTGTTGTGTCAGTTTTGTGTGTGTGGTTGTGTTTTGTGTGTTGTGTGAGAGAGGCTGTGTGTGTGTTTGGCTGTTGGAGTTATGCACATGATGTAAGATGTGTTGACTGTGTGTGGCTGTGCTTGTTTTGTACATCTCTTGCATACAGTATGTGGTCTGTGCAATGGTTTTCGTGTGCATTGTGAGCAGTACTTATGTGCCTTCAAGGGTGTGGTGTGTTTATTGTGTCTGTTGTGTTGCGTGTTTCTGTGTTGCGTGTGTGTAGTGCGTTGTGCTCCTGTGTGAGGATGTATGTGTGGTGTGTCTGTGCGTGATTGTGTGTGCAGTGGGTAGTGTGTGAAATGTGTGCTACTTGACTTTGTTGGTTATATGTGTTTTGCCTATGGATTTGGGAGTGTTGTATGTGTTATGAGTTGTGATACTTTCTGTGCGGGATGCTTGTGTGTGTCGTGTGATGTGTGGTTCTGTGAGTTGTGTTTGTGTTGTGTGTATTCTACTCTGTGTGTTCTGTGGTCTGTGTGTTTTGCTTGTAGAGTGAGACACTGTGTGTTAGGACTGATATCTTTGTGTATATGTTGTGTGTTTGGCATTGTGCATTCTGTGAGGCTGTGTGTGCTGTCTGTTTTATGTGTGTTTGGAGTGATGTGTGTAGTGTGTGAAATGTGTGTTGCATAATTTTTGTGTTCTTTCTGTTGTCGACGGTGTGTGTTTTGCATGTTGGTTTCTATGTTCGCGGTTGTGTTTGACAGGTTGTGTGTGTGGCTGCCTCTTTGAGTAAGGAGTGTAATTTGTGATGTGTGTACTGTGTGTGGTGAAGCTTGGTCAGTGTGCCTCACTGGGTGTGTTGTGTTCACTCTGAGAACCGTGGTTCATGTGTATGGTGGGCAGTTATGTTCTCGGTGTGATGTGCTGTGTGTTGAGGGACTTCTGCATTCAAGTGCACAGAAGACAGCCTCTCGTTGTTGGCGGTTTTCTCCACAGGTTTGTAATACTCCAGGAGGGCCTTGTTTCCTGAGGGCGCAGAGAGCCACCTCATCTCTTCACTAGCAAGGCCCTGAAGACGCCTTTGTTGTAAAGTGTCAGAAACTGCTGCAGGAGAGCCTCATGACAAACTCTGCCGCAGAAACAATCCACCATGCACTGAGGAGACACTCCATGAGGGAATACGAGGCTGCTTTCATTTTGCACGCAATTTGCTCCTATGTGATAAGGAAAACAGCAAACATTGCAGTAGAACGCGGTCTTCTCTGTAAGCCCTCTATCTCAAAGATGTGGGTGGGCTGCGAATAGGCCTTTGCTCTAGCGACACTGGAAGTTGCAGAAGATGATGCATTGTAGTGACAGCAGTGGAGGCAAGTCAGCTTTGGATTCAGCTTATGTGACTGAAAGAAAGCACTGCAGGATGGCCCACTCAAGGAATCATTGAAGCCCTGGCAGTGGAGGCTGAAACAGGGCTTTCAATGTGCTTTCAACCATGTCTGTGTGGCCATGAACGTGAGGCTTTGCTGAGGAAGCCTGGCCATCAGGAAAATACCCGCATACAACGAATTGAACTTGCAATGTGGTTTCCGTGTCTGTCCTGTGTGCCTGCACTCTAAGCACCTGAAAGAGGATTTCTGTGTAGAGCTCTCTTTTGCTGAGTGTCGTGTGCTCATTTCGGTGAACATTAACGTGAGGCTTTGTTGACGAAGCCTGGCCATCAGGAAAATGCCCGCATACAACGAATTCAGCTCGCATTGTGGTTTCTGTGTCTGTAATGTGTGCCTGCTCTCTAAGCGCCGGAAAGAGGATTTCTGTGTACAGCTCTCTTTTGCTGAGTGTCGTGTGCTCATTTAGGTGAACATTAACGTGAGGCTTTGTTGACGAAGCCTGGCCATCAGGAAAATGCCCGCATACACCGAATTCAGCTCGCAATGTGGTTTCCGTGTCTGGAATGTGTGCCCGCTCTCTAAGCGCCTGAAAGAGGTCTGCTGCGTAGAGCTCTCTTTTGCTAGGTGTTGGGTGCTCATTTGTGTGGCCATTAACGTGAGGTTTTGCTGAGGAAGACTGGCCATCAGGAAAATACCCGCATACAACGATTTCAGCAGGCAATGTGTTTTCCGTGTCAGTCCTGTGTGACTGCACTCTAAGCGCATGAGTGAAGTCTGCTCTGTAGAGATATCTTTTGCTGAGTGTCGGGAGCTCATTTGTGAGGCCATTAACGTGAGGTTTTGCTGAGGAAGCCTGGCTGTCAGGAAAATACCCGCATACAACAAATTCAGCTCGCAATGTGGTTTCCGTGTCTTATAAATTCTCTTGTTTGTTGTTATGTGCTGTGTTCTGGGTGGTGTGAGTGCTGCCTTTAGGCTTTCTGCGTGTGACATACTGGGTAGATGTGGCGTGGGCTGTGTCATTTCAGCATTGTGTGTAATGATGGGTTCGCCTTGTGTCGGGTGTGTTGTGTGCATGTGTATGTTGTGTGTGGGTGTGTTTTCGTTCGTCTGTGTGCGCGTGGGGATGCATGTGTTCTCTATGATTAGATTGTGGTTGTGCGTGTTGTGTGCAGTGTGCTATGTGTGTTGCACGCGTTTCGTCAGTTTTGTGTGCATTTGTATGTGTTGTGTCAGTTTTGTGTGTGTGGTTGTGTTTTGTGTGTTGTGTGAGAGAGGCTGTGTGTGTGTTTGGCTGTTGGAGTTATGCACATGATGTAAGATGTGTTGACTGTGTGTGGCTGTGCTTGTTTTGTACATCTCTTGCATACAGTATGTGGTCTGTGCAATGGTTTTCGTGTGCATTGTGAGCAGTACTTATGTGCCTTCAAGGGTGTGGTGTGTTTATTGTGTCTGTTGTGTTGCGTGTTTCTGTGTTGCGTGTGTGTAGTGCGTTGTGCTCCTGTGTGAGGATGTATGTGTGGTGTGTCTGTGCGTGATTGTGTGTGCAGTGGGTAGTGTGTGAAATGTGTGCTACTTGACTTTGTTGGTTATATGTGTTTTGCCTATGGATTTGGGAGTGTTGTATGTGTTATGAGTTGTGATACTTTCTGTGCGGGATGCTTGTGTGTGTCGTGTGATGTGTGGTTCTGTGAGTTGTGTTTGTGTTGTGTGTATTCTACTCTGTGTGTTCTGTGGTCTGTGTGTTTTGCTTGTAGAGTGAGACACTGTGTGTTAGGACTGATATCTTTGTGTATATGTTGTGTGTTTGGCATTGTGCATTCTGTGAGGCTGTGTGTGCTGTCTGTTTTATGTGTGTTTGGAGTGATGTGTGTAGTGTGTGAAATGTGTGTTGCATAATTTTTGTGTTCTTTCTGTTGTCGACGGTGTGTGTTTTGCATGTTGGTTTCTATGTTCGCGGTTGTGTTTGACAGGTTGTGTGTGTGGCTGGCTCTTTGAGTAAGGAGTGTAATTTGTGATGTGTGTACTGTGTGTGGTCAAGCTTGGTCAGTGTGCCTCACTGGGTGTGTTGTGTTCACTCTGAGAACCGTGGTTCATGTGTATGGTGGGCAGTTATGTTCTCGGTGTGATGTGCTGTGTGTTGAGGGACTTCTGCATTCAAGTGCACAGAAGACAGCCTCTCGTTGTTGGCGGTTTTCTCCACAGGTTTGTAATACTCCAGGAGGGCCTTGTTTCCTGAGGGCGCAGAGAGCCACCTCATCTCTTCACTAGCAAGGCCCTGAAGACGCCTTTGTTGTAAAGTGTCAGAAACTGCTGCAGGAGAGCCTCATGACAAACTCTGCCGCAGAAACAATCCACCATGCACTGAGGAGACACTCCATGAGGGAATACGAGGCTGCTTTCATTTTGCACGCAATTTGCTCCTATGTGATAAGGAAAACAGCAAACATTGCAGTAGAACGCGGTCTTCTCTGTAAGCCCTCTATCTCAAAGATGTGGGTGGGCTGCGAATAGGCCTTTGCTCTAGCGACACTGGAAGTTGCAGAAGATGATGCATTGTAGTGACAGCAGTGGAGGCAAGTCAGCTTTGGATTCAGCTTATGTGACTGAAAGAAAGCACTGCAGGATGGCCCACTCAAGGAATCATTGAAGCCCTGGCAGTGGAGGCTGAAACAGGGCTTTCAATGTGCTTTCAACCATGTCTGTGTGGCCATGAACGTGAGGCTTTGCTGAGGAAGCCTGGCCATCAGGAAAATACCCGCATACAACGAATTGAACTTGCAATGTGGTTTCCGTGTCTGTCCTGTGTGCCTGCACTCTAAGCACCTGAAAGAGGATTTCTGTGTAGAGCTCTCTTTTGCTGAGTGTCGTGTGCTCATTTCGGTGAACATTAACGTGAGGCTTTGTTGACGAAGCCTGGCCATCAGGAAAATGCCCGCATACAACGAATTCAGCTCGCATTGTGGTTTCTGTGTCTGTAATGTGTGCCTGCTCTCTAAGCGCCGGAAAGAGGATTTCTGTGTACAGCTCTCTTTTGCTGAGTGTCGTGTGCTCATTTAGGTGAACATTAACGTGAGGCTTTGTTGACGAAGCCTGGCCATCAGGAAAATGCCCGCATACACCGAATTCAGCTCGCAATGTGGTTTCCGTGTCTGGAATGTGTGCCCGCTCTCTAAGCGCCTGAAAGAGGTCTGCTGCGTAGAGCTCTCTTTTGCTAGGTGTTGGGTGCTCATTTGTGTGGCCATTAACGTGAGGTTTTGCTGAGGAAGACTGGCCATCAGGAAAATACCCGCATACAACGATTTCAGCAGGCAATGTGTTTTCCGTGTCAGTCCTGTGTGACTGCACTCTAAGCGCATGAGTGAAGTCTGCTCTGTAGAGATATCTTTTGCTGAGTGTCGGGAGCTCATTTGTGAGGCCATTAACGTGAGGTTTTGCTGAGGAAGCCTGGCTGTCAGGAAAATACCCGCATACAACAAATTCAGCTCGCAATGTGGTTTCCGTGTCTTATAAATTCTCTTGTTTGTTGTTATGTGCTGTGTTCTGGGTGGTGTGAGTGCTGCCTTTAGGCTTTCTGCGTGTGACATACTGGGTAGATGTGGCGTGGGCTGTGTCATTTCAGCATTGTGTGTAATGATGGGTTCGCCTTGTGTCGGGTGTGTTGTGTGCATGTGTATGTTGTGTGTGGGTGTGTTTTCGTTCGTCTGTGTGCGCGTGGGGATGCATGTGTTCTCTATGATTAGATTGTGGTTGTGCGTGTTGTGTGCAGTGTGCTATGTGTGTTGCACGCGTTTCGTCAGTTTTGTGTGCATTTGTATGTGTTGTGTCAGTTTTGTGTGTGTGGTTGTGTTTTGTGTGTTGTGTGAGAGAGGCTGTGTGTGTGTTTGGCTGTTGGAGTTATGCACATGATGTAAGATGTGTTGACTGTGTGTGGCTGTGCTTGTTTTGTACATCTCTTGCATACAGTATGTGGTCTGTGCAATGGTTTTCGTGTGCATTGTGAGCAGTACTTATGTGCCTTCAAGGGTGTGGTGTGTTTATTGTGTCTGTTGTGTTGCGTGTTTCTGTGTTGCGTGTGTGTAGTGCGTTGTGCTCCTGTGTGAGGATGTATGTGTGGTGTGTCTGTGCGTGATTGTGTGTGCAGTGGGTAGTGTGTGAAATGTGTGCTACTTGACTTTGTTGGTTATATGTGTTTTGCCTATGGATTTGGGAGTGTTGTATGTGTTATGAGTTGTGATACTTTCTGTGCGGGATGCTTGTGTGTGTCGTGTGATGTGTGGTTCTGTGAGTTGTGTTTGTGTTGTGTGTATTCTACTCTGTGTGTTCTGTGGTCTGTGTGTTTTGCTTGTAGAGTGAGACACTGTGTGTTAGGACTGATATCTTTGTGTATATGTTGTGTGTTTGGCATTGTGCATTCTGTGAGGCTGTGTGTGCTGTCTGTTTTATGTGTGTTTGGAGTGATGTGTGTAGTGTGTGAAATGTGTGTTGCATAATTTTTGTGTTTTTTTTGTTGTCGACGGTGTGTGTTTTGCATGTTGGTTTCTATGTTCGCGGTTGTGTTTGACAGGTTGTGTGTGTGGCTGGCTTTTTGAGTAAGGAGTGTAATTTGTGATGTGTGTACTGTGTGTGGTCAAGCTTGGTCAGTGTGCCTCACTGGGTGTGTTGTGTTCACTCTGAGAACCGTGGTTCATGTGTATGGTGGGCAGTTATGTTCTCGGTGTGATGTGCTGTGTGTTGAGGGACTTCTGCATTCAAGTGCACAGAAGACAGCCTCTCGTTGTTGGCGGTTTTCTCCACAGGTTTGTAATACTCCAGGAGGGCCTTGTTTCCTGAGGGCGCAGAGAGCCACCTCATCTCTTCACTAGCAAGGCCCTGAAGACGCCTTTGTTGTAAAGTGTCAGAAACTGCTGCAGGAGAGCCTCATGACAAACTCTGCCGCAGAAACAATCCACCATGCACTGAGGAGACACTCCATGAGGGAATACGAGGCTGCTTTCATTTTGCACGCAATTTGCTCCTATGTGATAAGGAAAACAGCAAACATTGCAGTAGAACGCGGTCTTCTCTGTAAGCCCTCTATCTCAAAGATGTGGGTGGGCTGCGAATAGGCCTTTGCTCTAGCGACACTGGAAGTTGCAGAAGATGATGCATTGTAGTGACAGCAGTGGAGGCAAGTCAGCTTTGGATTCAGCTTATGTGACTGAAAGAAAGCACTGCAGGATGGCCCACTCAAGGAATCATTGAAGCCCTGGCAGTGGAGGCTGAAACAGGGCTTTCAATGTGCTTTCAACCATGTCTGTGTGGCCATGAACGTGAGGCTTTGCTGAGGAAGCCTGGCCATCAGGAAAATACCCGCATACAACGAATTGAACTTGCAATGTGGTTTCCGTGTCTGTCCTGTGTGCCTGCACTCTAAGCACCTGAAAGAGGATTTCTGTGTAGAGCTCTCTTTTGCTGAGTGTCGTGTGCTCATTTCGGTGAACATTAACGTGAGGCTTTGTTGACGAAGCCTGGCCATCAGGAAAATGCCCGCATACAACGAATTCAGCTCGCATTGTGGTTTCTGTGTCTGTAATGTGTGCCTGCTCTCTAAGCGCCGGAAAGAGGATTTCTGTGTACAGCTCTCTTTTGCTGAGTGTCGTGTGCTCATTTAGGTGAACATTAACGTGAGGCTTTGTTGACGAAGCCTGGCCATCAGGAAAATGCCCGCATACACCGAATTCAGCTCGCAATGTGGTTTCCGTGTCTGGAATGTGTGCCCGCTCTCTAAGCGCCTGAAAGAGGTCTGCTGCGTAGAGCTCTCTTTTGCTAGGTGTTGGGTGCTCATTTGTGTGGCCATTAACGTGAGGTTTTGCTGAGGAAGACTGGCCATCAGGAAAATACCCGCATACAACGATTTCAGCAGGCAATGTGTTTTCCGTGTCAGTCCTGTGTGACTGCACTCTAAGCGCATGAGTGAAGTCTGCTCTGTAGAGATATCTTTTGCTGAGTGTCGGGAGCTCATTTGTGAGGCCATTAACGTGAGGTTTTGCTGAGGAAGCCTGGCTGTCAGGAAAATACCCGCATACAACAAATTCAGCTCGCAATGTGGTTTCCGTGTCTTATAAATTCTCTTGTTTGTTGTTATGTGCTGTGTTCTGGGTGGTGTGAGTGCTGCCTTTAGGCTTTCTGCGTGTGACATACTGGGTAGATGTGGCGTGGGCTGTGTCATTTCAGCATTGTGTGTAATGATGGGTTCGCCTTGTGTCGGGTGTGTTGTGTGCATGTGTATGTTGTGTGTGGGTGTGTTTTCGTTCGTCTGTGTGCGCGTGGGGATGCATGTGTTCTCTATGATTAGATTGTGGTTGTGCGTGTTGTGTGCAGTGTGCTATGTGTGTTGCACGCGTTTCGTCAGTTTTGTGTGCATTTGTATGTGTTGTGTCAGTTTTGTGTGTGTGGTTGTGTTTTGTGTGTTGTGTGAGAGAGGCTGTGTGTGTGTTTGGCTGTTGGAGTTATGCACATGATGTAAGATGTGTTGACTGTGTGTGGCTGTGCTTGTTTTGTACATCTCTTGCATACAGTATGTGGTCTGTGCAATGGTTTTCGTGTGCATTGTGAGCAGTACTTATGTGCCTTCAAGGGTGTGGTGTGTTTATTGTGTCTGTTGTGTTGCGTGTTTCTGTGTTGCGTGTGTGTAGTGCGTTGTGCTCCTGTGTGAGGATGTATGTGTGGTGTGTCTGTGCGTGATTGTGTGTGCAGTGGGTAGTGTGTGAAATGTGTGCTACTTGACTTTGTTGGTTATATGTGTTTTGCCTATGGATTTGGGAGTGTTGTATGTGTTATGAGTTGTGATACTTTCTGTGCGGGATGCTTGTGTGTGTCGTGTGATGTGTGGTTCTGTGAGTTGTGTTTGTGTTGTGTGTATTCTACTCTGTGTGTTCTGTGGTCTGTGTGTTTTGCTTGTAGAGTGAGACACTGTGTGTTAGGACTGATATCTTTGTGTATATGTTGTGTGTTTGGCATTGTGCATTCTGTGAGGCTGTGTGTGCTGTCTGTTTTATGTGTGTTTGGAGTGATGTGTGTAGTGTGTGAAATGTGTGTTGCATAATTTTTGTGTTCTTTCTGTTGTCGACGGTGTGTGTTTTGCATGTTGGTTTCTATGTTCGCGGTTGTGTTTGACAGGTTGTGTGTGTGGCTGGCTCTTTGAGTAAGGAGTGTAATTTGTGATGTGTGTACTGTGTGTGGTCAAGCTTGGTCAGTGTGCCTCACTGGGTGTGTTGTGTTCACTCTGAGAACCGTGGTTCATGTGTATGGTGGGCAGTTATGTTCTCGGTGTGATGTGCTGTGTGTTGAGGGACTTCTGCATTCAAGTGCACAGAAGACAGCCTCTCGTTGTTGGCGGTTTTCTCCACAGGTTTGTAATACTCCAGGAGGGCCTTGTTTCCTGAGGGCGCAGAGAGCCACCTCATCTCTTCACTAGCAAGGCCCTGAAGACGCCTTTGTTGTAAAGTGTCAGAAACTGCTGCAGGAGAGCCTCATGACAAACTCTGCCGCAGAAACAATCCACCATGCACTGAGGAGACACTCCATGAGGGAATACGAGGCTGCTTTCATTTTGCACGCAATTTGCTCCTATGTGATAAGGAAAACAGCAAACATTGCAGTAGAACGCGGTCTTCTCTGTAAGCCCTCTATCTCAAAGATGTGGGTGGGCTGCGAATAGGCCTTTGCTCTAGCGACACTGGAAGTTGCAGAAGATGATGCATTGTAGTGACAGCAGTGGAGGCAAGTCAGCTTTGGATTCAGCTTATGTGACTGAAAGAAAGCACTGCAGGATGGCCCACTCAAGGAATCATTGAAGCCCTGGCAGTGGAGGCTGAAACAGGGCTTTCAATGTGCTTTCAACCATGTCTGTGTGGCCATGAACGTGAGGCTTTGCTGAGGAAGCCTGGCCATCAGGAAAATACCCGCATACAACGAATTGAACTTGCAATGTGGTTTCCGTGTCTGTCCTGTGTGCCTGCACTCTAAGCACCTGAAAGAGGATTTCTGTGTAGAGCTCTCTTTTGCTGAGTGTCGTGTGCTCATTTCGGTGAACATTAACGTGAGGCTTTGTTGACGAAGCCTGGCCATCAGGAAAATGCCCGCATACAACGAATTCAGCTCGCATTGTGGTTTCTGTGTCTGTAATGTGTGCCTGCTCTCTAAGCGCCGGAAAGAGGATTTCTGTGTACAGCTCTCTTTTGCTGAGTGTCGTGTGCTCATTTAGGTGAACATTAACGTGAGGCTTTGTTGACGAAGCCTGGCCATCAGGAAAATGCCCGCATACACCGAATTCAGCTCGCAATGTGGTTTCCGTGTCTGGAATGTGTGCCCGCTCTCTAAGCGCCTGAAAGAGGTCTGCTGCGTAGAGCTCTCTTTTGCTAGGTGTTGGGTGCTCATTTGTGTGGCCATTAACGTGAGGTTTTGCTGAGGAAGACTGGCCATCAGGAAAATACCCGCATACAACGATTTCAGCAGGCAATGTGTTTTCCGTGTCAGTCCTGTGTGACTGCACTCTAAGCGCATGAGTGAAGTCTGCTCTGTAGAGATATCTTTTGCTGAGTGTCGGGAGCTCATTTGTGAGGCCATTAACGTGAGGTTTTGCTGAGGAAGCCTGGCTGTCAGGAAAATACCCGCATACAACAAATTCAGCTCGCAATGTGGTTTCCGTGTCTTATAAATTCTCTTGTTTGTTGTTATGTGCTGTGTTCTGGGTGGTGTGAGTGCTGCCTTTAGGCTTTCTGCGTGTGACATACTGGGTAGATGTGGCGTGGGCTGTGTCATTTCAGCATTGTGTGTAATGATGGGTTCGCCTTGTGTCGGGTGTGTTGTGTGCATGTGTATGTTGTGTGTGGGTGTGTTTTCGTTCGTCTGTGTGCGCGTGGGGATGCATGTGTTCTCTATGATTAGATTGTGGTTGTGCGTGTTGTGTGCAGTGTGCTATGTGTGTTGCACGCGTTTCGTCAGTTTTGTGTGCATTTGTATGTGTTGTGTCAGTTTTGTGTGTGTGGTTGTGTTTTGTGTGTTGTGTGAGAGAGGCTGTGTGTGTGTTTGGCTGTTGGAGTTATGCACATGATGTAAGATGTGTTGACTGTGTGTGGCTGTGCTTGTTTTGTACATCTCTTGCATACAGTATGTGGTCTGTGCAATGGTTTTCGTGTGCATTGTGAGCAGTACTTATGTGCCTTCAAGGGTGTGGTGTGTTTATTGTGTCTGTTGTGTTGCGTGTTTCTGTGTTGCGTGTGTGTAGTGCGTTGTGCTCCTGTGTGAGGATGTATGTGTGGTGTGTCTGTGCGTGATTGTGTGTGCAGTGGGTAGTGTGTGAAATGTGTGCTACTTGACTTTGTTGGTTATATGTGTTTTGCCTATGGATTTGGGAGTGTTGTATGTGTTATGAGTTGTGATACTTTCTGTGCGGGATGCTTGTGTGTGTCGTGTGATGTGTGGTTCTGTGAGTTGTGTTTGTGTTGTGTGTATTCTACTCTGTGTGTTCTGTGGTCTGTGTGTTTTGCTTGTAGAGTGAGACACTGTGTGTTAGGACTGATATCTTTGTGTATATGTTGTGTGTTTGGCATTGTGCATTCTGTGAGGCTGTGTGTGCTGTCTGTTTTATGTGTGTTTGGAGTGATGTGTGTAGTGTGTGAAATGTGTGTTGCATAATTTTTGTGTTCTTTCTGTTGTCGACGGTGTGTGTTTTGCATGTTGGTTTCTATGTTCGCGGTTGTGTTTGACAGGTTGTGTGTGTGGCTGGCTCTTTGAGTAAGGAGTGTAATTTGTGATGTGTGTACTGTGTGTGGTCAAGCTTGGTCAGTGTGCCTCACTGGGTGTGTTGTGTTCACTCTGAGAACCGTGGTTCATGTGTATGGTGGGCAGTTATGTTCTCGGTGTGATGTGCTGTGTGTTGAGGGACTTCTGCATTCAAGTGCACAGAAGACAGCCTCTCGTTGTTGGCGGTTTTCTCCACAGGTTTGTAATACTCCAGGAGGGCCTTGTTTCCTGAGGGCGCAGAGAGCCACCTCATCTCTTCACTAGCAAGGCCCTGAAGACGCCTTTGTTGTAAAGTGTCAGAAACTGCTGCAGGAGAGCCTCATGACAAACTCTGCCGCAGAAACAATCCACCATGCACTGAGGAGACACTCCATGAGGGAATACGAGGCTGCTTTCATTTTGCACGCAATTTGCTCCTATGTGATAAGGAAAACAGCAAACATTGCAGTAGAACGCGGTCTTCTCTGTAAGCCCTCTATCTCAAAGATGTGGGTGGGCTGCGAATAGGCCTTTGCTCTAGCGACACTGGAAGTTGCAGAAGATGATGCATTGTAGTGACAGCAGTGGAGGCAAGTCAGCTTTGGATTCAGCTTATGTGACTGAAAGAAAGCACTGCAGGATGGCCCACTCAAGGAATCATTGAAGCCCTGGCAGTGGAGGCTGAAACAGGGCTTTCAATGTGCTTTCAACCATGTCTGTGTGGCCATGAACGTGAGGCTTTGCTGAGGAAGCCTGGCCATCAGGAAAATACCCGCATACAACGAATTGAACTTGCAATGTGGTTTCCGTGTCTGTCCTGTGTGCCTGCACTCTAAGCACCTGAAAGAGGATTTCTGTGTAGAGCTCTCTTTTGCTGAGTGTCGTGTGCTCATTTCGGTGAACATTAACGTGAGGCTTTGTTGACGAAGCCTGGCCATCAGGAAAATGCCCGCATACAACGAATTCAGCTCGCATTGTGGTTTCTGTGTCTGTAATGTGTGCCTGCTCTCTAAGCGCCGGAAAGAGGATTTCTGTGTACAGCTCTCTTTTGCTGAGTGTCGTGTGCTCATTTAGGTGAACATTAACGTGAGGCTTTGTTGACGAAGCCTGGCCATCAGGAAAATGCCCGCATACACCGAATTCAGCTCGCAATGTGGTTTCCGTGTCTGGAATGTGTGCCCGCTCTCTAAGCGCCTGAAAGAGGTCTGCTGCGTAGAGCTCTCTTTTGCTAGGTGTTGGGTGCTCATTTGTGTGGCCATTAACGTGAGGTTTTGCTGAGGAAGACTGGCCATCAGGAAAATACCCGCATACAACGATTTCAGCAGGCAATGTGTTTTCCGTGTCAGTCCTGTGTGACTGCACTCTAAGCGCATGAGTGAAGTCTGCTCTGTAGAGATATCTTTTGCTGAGTGTCGGGAGCTCATTTGTGAGGCCATTAACGTGAGGTTTTGCTGAGGAAGCCTGGCTGTCAGGAAAATACCCGCATACAACAAATTCAGCTCGCAATGTGGTTTCCGTGTCTTATAAATTCTCTTGTTTGTTGTTATGTGCTGTGTTCTGGGTGGTGTGAGTGCTGCCTTTAGGCTTTCTGCGTGTGACATACTGGGTAGATGTGGCGTGGGCTGTGTCATTTCAGCATTGTGTGTAATGATGGGTTCGCCTTGTGTCGGGTGTGTTGTGTGCATGTGTATGTTGTGTGTGGGTGTGTTTTCGTTCGTCTGTGTGCGCGTGGGGATGCATGTGTTCTCTATGATTAGATTGTGGTTGTGCGTGTTGTGTGCAGTGTGCTATGTGTGTTGCACGCGTTTCGTCAGTTTTGTGTGCATTTGTATGTGTTGTGTCAGTTTTGTGTGTGTGGTTGTGTTTTGTGTGTTGTGTGAGAGAGGCTGTGTGTGTGTTTGGCTGTTGGAGTTATGCACATGATGTAAGATGTGTTGACTGTGTGTGGCTGTGCTTGTTTTGTACATCTCTTGCATACAGTATGTGGTCTGTGCAATGGTTTTCGTGTGCATTGTGAGCAGTACTTATGTGCCTTCAAGGGTGTGGTGTGTTTATTGTGTCTGTTGTGTTGCGTGTTTCTGTGTTGCGTGTGTGTAGTGCGTTGTGCTCCTGTGTGAGGATGTATGTGTGGTGTGTCTGTGCGTGATTGTGTGTGCAGTGGGTAGTGTGTGAAATGTGTGCTACTTGACTTTGTTGGTTATATGTGTTTTGCCTATGGATTTGGGAGTGTTGTATGTGTTATGAGTTGTGATACTTTCTGTGCGGGATGCTTGTGTGTGTCGTGTGATGTGTGGTTCTGTGAGTTGTGTTTGTGTTGTGTGTATTCTACTCTGTGTGTTCTGTGGTCTGTGTGTTTTGCTTGTAGAGTGAGACACTGTGTGTTAGGACTGATATCTTTGTGTATATGTTGTGTGTTTGGCATTGTGCATTCTGTGAGGCTGTGTGTGCTGTCTGTTTTATGTGTGTTTGGAGTGATGTGTGTAGTGTGTGAAATGTGTGTTGCATAATTTTTGTGTTCTTTCTGTTGTCGACGGTGTGTGTTTTGCATGTTGGTTTCTATGTTCGCGGTTGTGTTTGACAGGTTGTGTGTGTGGCTGGCTCTTTGAGTAAGGAGTGTAATTTGTGATGTGTGTACTGTGTGTGGTCAAGCTTGGTCAGTGTGCCTCACTGGGTGTGTTGTGTTCACTCTGAGAACCGTGGTTCATGTGTATGGTGGGCAGTTATGTTCTCGGTGTGATGTGCTGTGTGTTGAGGGACTTCTGCATTCAAGTGCACAGAAGACAGCCTCTCGTTGTTGGCGGTTTTCTCCACAGGTTTGTAATACTCCAGGAGGGCCTTGTTTCCTGAGGGCGCAGAGAGCCACCTCATCTCTTCACTAGCAAGGCCCTGAAGACGCCTTTGTTGTAAAGTGTCAGAAACTGCTGCAGGAGAGCCTCATGACAAACTCTGCCGCAGAAACAATCCACCATGCACTGAGGAGACACTCCATGAGGGAATACGAGGCTGCTTTCATTTTGCACGCAATTTGCTCCTATGTGATAAGGAAAACAGCAAACATTGCAGTAGAACGCGGTCTTCTCTGTAAGCCCTCTATCTCAAAGATGTGGGTGGGCTGCGAATAGGCCTTTGCTCTAGCGACACTGGAAGTTGCAGAAGATGATGCATTGTAGTGACAGCAGTGGAGGCAAGTCAGCTTTGGATTCAGCTTATGTGACTGAAAGAAAGCACTGCAGGATGGCCCACTCAAGGAATCATTGAAGCCCTGGCAGTGGAGGCTGAAACAGGGCTTTCAATGTGCTTTCAACCATGTCTGTGTGGCCATGAACGTGAGGCTTTGCTGAGGAAGCCTGGCCATCAGGAAAATACCCGCATACAACGAATTGAACTTGCAATGTGGTTTCCGTGTCTGTCCTGTGTGCCTGCACTCTAAGCACCTGAAAGAGGATTTCTGTGTAGAGCTCTCTTTTGCTGAGTGTCGTGTGCTCATTTCGGTGAACATTAACGTGAGGCTTTGTTGACGAAGCCTGGCCATCAGGAAAATGCCCGCATACAACGAATTCAGCTCGCATTGTGGTTTCTGTGTCTGTAATGTGTGCCTGCTCTCTAAGCGCCGGAAAGAGGATTTCTGTGTACAGCTCTCTTTTGCTGAGTGTCGTGTGCTCATTTAGGTGAACATTAACGTGAGGCTTTGTTGACGAAGCCTGGCCATCAGGAAAATGCCCGCATACACCGAATTCAGCTCGCAATGTGGTTTCCGTGTCTGGAATGTGTGCCCGCTCTCTAAGCGCCTGAAAGAGGTCTGCTGCGTAGAGCTCTCTTTTGCTAGGTGTTGGGTGCTCATTTGTGTGGCCATTAACGTGAGGTTTTGCTGAGGAAGACTGGCCATCAGGAAAATACCCGCATACAACGATTTCAGCAGGCAATGTGTTTTCCGTGTCAGTCCTGTGTGACTGCACTCTAAGCGCATGAGTGAAGTCTGCTCTGTAGAGATATCTTTTGCTGAGTGTCGGGAGCTCATTTGTGAGGCCATTAACGTGAGGTTTTGCTGAGGAAGCCTGGCTGTCAGGAAAATACCCGCATACAACAAATTCAGCTCGCAATGTGGTTTCCGTGTCTTATAAATTCTCTTGTTTGTTGTTATGTGCTGTGTTCTGGGTGGTGTGAGTGCTGCCTTTAGGCTTTCTGCGTGTGACATACTGGGTAGATGTGGCGTGGGCTGTGTCATTTCAGCATTGTGTGTAATGATGGGTTCGCCTTGTGTCGGGTGTGTTGTGTGCATGTGTATGTTGTGTGTGGGTGTGTTTTCGTTCGTCTGTGTGCGCGTGGGGATGCATGTGTTCTCTATGATTAGATTGTGGTTGTGCGTGTTGTGTGCAGTGTGCTATGTGTGTTGCACGCGTTTCGTCAGTTTTGTGTGCATTTGTATGTGTTGTGTCAGTTTTGTGTGTGTGGTTGTGTTTTGTGTGTTGTGTGAGAGAGGCTGTGTGTGTGTTTGGCTGTTGGAGTTATGCACATGATGTAAGATGTGTTGACTGTGTGTGGCTGTGCTTGTTTTGTACATCTCTTGCATACAGTATGTGGTCTGTGCAATGGTTTTCGTGTGCATTGTGAGCAGTACTTATGTGCCTTCAAGGGTGTGGTGTGTTTATTGTGTCTGTTGTGTTGCGTGTTTCTGTGTTGCGTGTGTGTAGTGCGTTGTGCTCCTGTGTGAGGATGTATGTGTGGTGTGTCTGTGCGTGATTGTGTGTGCAGTGGGTAGTGTGTGAAATGTGTGCTACTTGACTTTGTTGGTTATATGTGTTTTGCCTATGGATTTGGGAGTGTTGTATGTGTTATGAGTTGTGATACTTTCTGTGCGGGATGCTTGTGTGTGTCGTGTGATGTGTGGTTCTGTGAGTTGTGTTTGTGTTGTGTGTATTCTACTCTGTGTGTTCTGTGGTCTGTGTGTTTTGCTTGTAGAGTGAGACACTGTGTGTTAGGACTGATATCTTTGTGTATATGTTGTGTGTTTGGCATTGTGCATTCTGTGAGGCTGTGTGTGCTGTCTGTTTTATGTGTGTTTGGAGTGATGTGTGTAGTGTGTGAAATGTGTGTTGCATAATTTTTGTGTTCTTTCTGTTGTCGACGGTGTGTGTTTTGCATGTTGGTTTCTATGTTCGCGGTTGTGTTTGACAGGTTGTGTGTGTGGCTGGCTCTTTGAGTAAGGAGTGTAATTTGTGATGTGTGTACTGTGTGTGGTCAAGCTTGGTCAGTGTGCCTCACTGGGTGTGTTGTGTTCACTCTGAGAACCGTGGTTCATGTGTATGGTGGGCAGTTATGTTCTCGGTGTGATGTGCTGTGTGTTGAGGGACTTCTGCATTCAAGTGCACAGAAGACAGCCTCTCGTTGTTGGCGGTTTTCTCCACAGGTTTGTAATACTCCAGGAGGGCCTTGTTTCCTGAGGGCGCAGAGAGCCACCTCATCTCTTCACTAGCAAGGCCCTGAAGACGCCTTTGTTGTAAAGTGTCAGAAACTGCTGCAGGAGAGCCTCATGACAAACTCTGCCGCAGAAACAATCCACCATGCACTGAGGAGACACTCCATGAGGGAATACGAGGCTGCTTTCATTTTGCACGCAATTTGCTCCTATGTGATAAGGAAAACAGCAAACATTGCAGTAGAACGCGGTCTTCTCTGTAAGCCCTCTATCTCAAAGATGTGGGTGGGCTGCGAATAGGCCTTTGCTCTAGCGACACTGGAAGTTGCAGAAGATGATGCATTGTAGTGACAGCAGTGGAGGCAAGTCAGCTTTGGATTCAGCTTATGTGACTGAAAGAAAGCACTGCAGGATGGCCCACTCAAGGAATCATTGAAGCCCTGGCAGTGGAGGCTGAAACAGGGCTTTCAATGTGCTTTCAACCATGTCTGTGTGGCCATGAACGTGAGGCTTTGCTGAGGAAGCCTGGCCATCAGGAAAATACCCGCATACAACGAATTGAACTTGCAATGTGGTTTCCGTGTCTGTCCTGTGTGCCTGCACTCTAAGCACCTGAAAGAGGATTTCTGTGTAGAGCTCTCTTTTGCTGAGTGTCGTGTGCTCATTTCGGTGAACATTAACGTGAGGCTTTGTTGACGAAGCCTGGCCATCAGGAAAATGCCCGCATACAACGAATTCAGCTCGCATTGTGGTTTCTGTGTCTGTAATGTGTGCCTGCTCTCTAAGCGCCGGAAAGAGGATTTCTGTGTACAGCTCTCTTTTGCTGAGTGTCGTGTGCTCATTTAGGTGAACATTAACGTGAGGCTTTGTTGACGAAGCCTGGCCATCAGGAAAATGCCCGCATACACCGAATTCAGCTCGCAATGTGGTTTCCGTGTCTGGAATGTGTGCCCGCTCTCTAAGCGCCTGAAAGAGGTCTGCTGCGTAGAGCTCTCTTTTGCTAGGTGTTGGGTGCTCATTTGTGTGGCCATTAACGTGAGGTTTTGCTGAGGAAGACTGGCCATCAGGAAAATACCCGCATACAACGATTTCAGCAGGCAATGTGTTTTCCGTGTCAGTCCTGTGTGACTGCACTCTAAGCGCATGAGTGAAGTCTGCTCTGTAGAGATATCTTTTGCTGAGTGTCGGGAGCTCATTTGTGAGGCCATTAACGTGAGGTTTTGCTGAGGAAGCCTGGCTGTCAGGAAAATACCCGCATACAACAAATTCAGCTCGCAATGTGGTTTCCGTGTCTTATAAATTCTCTTGTTTGTTGTTATGTGCTGTGTTCTGGGTGGTGTGAGTGCTGCCTTTAGGCTTTCTGCGTGTGACATACTGGGTAGATGTGGCGTGGGCTGTGTCATTTCAGCATTGTGTGTAATGATGGGTTCGCCTTGTGTCGGGTGTGTTGTGTGCATGTGTATGTTGTGTGTGGGTGTGTTTTCGTTCGTCTGTGTGCGCGTGGGGATGCATGTGTTCTCTATGATTAGATTGTGGTTGTGCGTGTTGTGTGCAGTGTGCTATGTGTGTTGCACGCGTTTCGTCAGTTTTGTGTGCATTTGTATGTGTTGTGTCAGTTTTGTGTGTGTGGTTGTGTTTTGTGTGTTGTGTGAGAGAGGCTGTGTGTGTGTTTGGCTGTTGGAGTTATGCACATGATGTAAGATGTGTTGACTGTGTGTGGCTGTGCTTGTTTTGTACATCTCTTGCATACAGTATGTGGTCTGTGCAATGGTTTTCGTGTGCATTGTGAGCAGTACTTATGTGCCTTCAAGGGTGTGGTGTGTTTATTGTGTCTGTTGTGTTGCGTGTTTCTGTGTTGCGTGTGTGTAGTGCGTTGTGCTCCTGTGTGAGGATGTATGTGTGGTGTGTCTGTGCGTGATTGTGTGTGCAGTGGGTAGTGTGTGAAATGTGTGCTACTTGACTTTGTTGGTTATATGTGTTTTGCCTATGGATTTGGGAGTGTTGTATGTGTTATGAGTTGTGATACTTTCTGTGCGGGATGCTTGTGTGTGTCGTGTGATGTGTGGTTCTGTGAGTTGTGTTTGTGTTGTGTGTATTCTACTCTGTGTGTTCTGTGGTCTGTGTGTTTTGCTTGTAGAGTGAGACACTGTGTGTTAGGACTGATATCTTTGTGTATATGTTGTGTGTTTGGCATTGTGCATTCTGTGAGGCTGTGTGTGCTGTCTGTTTTATGTGTGTTTGGAGTGATGTGTGTAGTGTGTGAAATGTGTGTTGCATAATTTTTGTGTTCTTTCTGTTGTCGACGGTGTGTGTTTTGCATGTTGGTTTCTATGTTCGCGGTTGTGTTTGACAGGTTGTGTGTGTGGGTGGCTCTTTGAGTAAGGAGTGTATTTTGTGATGTGTGTACTGTGTGTGGTCAAGCTTGGTCAGTGTGCCTCACTGGGTGTGTTGTGTTCACTCTGAGAACCGTGGTTCATGTGTATGGTGGGCAGTTATGTTCTCGGTGTGATGTGCTGTGTGTTGAGGGACTTCTGCATTCAAGTGCACAGAAGACAGCCTCTCGTTGTTGGCGGTTTTCTCCACAGGTTTGTAATACTCCAGGAGGGCCTTGTTTCCTGAGGGCGCAGAGAGCCACCTCATCTCTTCACTAGCAAGGCCCTGAAGACGCCTTTGTTGTAAAGTGTCAGAAACTGCTGCAGGAGAGCCTCATGACAAACTCTGCCGCAGAAACAATCCACCATGCACTGAGGAGACACTCCATGAGGGAATACGAGGCTGCTTTCATTTTGCACGCAATTTGCTCCTATGTGATAAGGAAAACAGCAAACATTGCAGTAGAACGCGGTCTTCTCTGTAAGCCCTCTATCTCAAAGATGTGGGTGGGCTGCGAATAGGCCTTTGCTCTAGCGACACTGGAAGTTGCAGAAGATGATGCATTGTAGTGACAGCAGTGGAGGCAAGTCAGCTTTGGATTCAGCTTATGTGACTGAAAGAAAGCACTGCAGGATGGCCCACTCAAGGAATCATTGAAGCCCTGGCAGTGGAGGCTGAAACAGGGCTTTCAATGTGCTTTCAACCATGTCTGTGTGGCCATGAACGTGAGGCTTTGCTGAGGAAGCCTGGCCATCAGGAAAATGCCCGCATACAACGAATTCAGCTCGCATTGTGGTTTCTGTGTCTGTAATGTGTGCCTGCTCTCTAAGCGCCGGAAAGAGGATTTCTGTGTACAGCTCTCTTTTGCTGAGTGTCGTGTGCTCATTTAGGTGAACATTAACGTGAGGCTTTGTTGACGAAGCCTGGCCATCAGGAAAATGCCCGCATACAACGAATTCAGCTCGCATTGTGGTTTCCGTGTCTGGAATGTGTGCCTGCTCTCTAAGCGCCTGAAAGTGGTCTGCCGTGTGGAGCTCTCCTTTGCTGAGTGTCGGGTGCTCATTTGTGTTGCCATTAACGTGAAGTGTTACTGAGGAAGACTGGTCATCAGGAAAATACCCGCATACAAAGAATTTAGCTCGCAATGTAGTTACCGTGTCTGTCCTGTGTGACTGCACTCTAAGTGCATGAGTGAAGTCTGCTCGGTGTAGATGTCTTTTGCTGAGAGCCGGTTGCTCATTTGTGTGGCCAGAAACGTGAGGCCTTGCTGAGGAAGCCTGGCCGTCAGGAAAATAACCACATACACCGAATTCAGCTCGCAATGTGGTTTCCGTGTCTGTCCTGTGTGACTGCACTCTAAGTGCATGAGTCAAGTCTGCTCTGTAGAGATGTCTTTTGCTCAGTGTCGGGTACTCATTTTTGTGGCCATTCACGTGAGGTTTTGCTGAGGAATCCTGGCCATCAGGAAAATACCCGCATACAACGAATTGAACTTGCAATGTGGTTTCCGTGTCTGTCCTTTGTGCCTGCACTCTAAGCACCTGAAAGAGGATTTCTGTGTAGAGCTCTCTTTTGCTGAGTGTCGTGTGCTCATTTCGGTGAACATTAACGTGAGGCTTTGTTGACGAAGCCTGGCCATCAGGAAAATGCCCGCATACAACGAATTCAGCTCGCATTGTGGTTTCTGTGTCTGTAATGTGTGCCTGCTCTCTAAGCGCCGGAAAGAGGATTTCTGTGTACAGCTCTCTTTTGCTGAGTGTCGTGTGCTCATTTAGGTGAACATTAACGTGAGGCTTTGTTGACGAAGCCTGGCCATCAGGAAAATGCCCGCATACACCGAATTCAGCTCGCAATGTGGTTTCCGTGTCTGGAATGTGTGCCCGCTCTCTAAGCGCCTGAAAGAGGTCTGCTGCGTAGAGATATCTTTTGCTGAGTGTCGGGAGCTCATTTGTGAGGCCATTAACGTGAGGTTTTGCTGAGGAAGCCTGGCTGTCAGGAAAATACCCGCATACAACAAATTCAGCTCGCAATGTGGTTTCCGTGTCTTATAAATTCTCTTGTTTGTTGTTATGTGCTGTGTTCTGGGTGGTGTGAGTGCTGCCTTTAGGCTCTCTGCGTGTGACATACTGGGTAGATATGGCGTGGGCTGTGTCATTTCAGCATTGTGTGTAATGATGGGTTCGCCTTGTGTCGGGTGTGTTGTGTGCATGTGTATGTTGTGTGGGTGTGTTTTCGTTCGTCTGTGTGCGCGTGGGGATGCATGTGTTCTCTATGATTAGATTGTGGTTGTGCGTGTTGTGTGCAGTGTGCTATGTGTGTTGCACGCGTTTCGTCAGTTTTGTGTGCATTTGTATGTGTTGTGTCAGTTTTGTGTGTGTGGTTGTGTTTTGTGTGTTGTGTGAGAGAGGCTGTGTGTGTGTTTGGCTGTTGGAGTTATGCACATGATGTAAGATGTGTTGACTGTGTGTGGCTGTGCTTGTTTTGTACATCTCTTGCATACAGTATGTGGTCTGTGCAATGGTTTTCGTGTGCATTGTGAGCAGTACTTATGTGCCTTCAAGGGTGTGGTGTGTTTATTGTGTCTGTTGTGTTGCGTGTTTCTGTGTTGCGTGTGTGTAGTGCGTTGTGCTCCTGTGTGAGGATGTATGTGTGGTGTGTCTGTGCGTGATTGTGTCTGCAGTGGGTAGTGTGTGAAATGTGTGCTACTTGACTTTGTTGGTTATATGTGTTTTGCCTATGGATTTGGGAGTGTTGTATGTGTTATGAGTTGTGATACTTTCTGTGCGGGATGCTTGTGTGTGTCGTGTGATGTGTGGTTCTGTGAGTTGTGTTTGTGTTGTGTGTATTCTACTCTGTGTGTTCTGTGGTCTGTGTGTTTTGCTTGTTGAGTGAGACACTGTGTGTTAGGACTGATATCTTTGTGTATATGTTGTGTGTTTGGCATTGTGCATTCTGTGAGGCTGTGTGTGCTGTCTGTTTTATGTGTGTTTGGGGTGATGTGTGTAGTGTGTGAAATGTGTGTTGCATAATTTTTGTGTTCTTTCTGTTGTCGACGGTGTGTGTTTTGCATGTTGGTTTCTATGTTCGCGGTTGTGTTTGACAGGTTGTGTGTGTGGCTGGCTCTTTGAGTAAGGAGTGTAATTTGTGATGTGTGTACTGTGTGTGGTCAAGCTTGGTCAGTGTGCCTCACTGGGTGTGTTGTGTTCACTCTGAGAACCGTGGTTCATGTGTATGGTGGGCAGTTATGTTCTCGGTGTGATGTGCTGTGTGTTGAGGGACTTCTGCATTCAAGTGCACAGAAGACAGCCTCTCGTTGTTGGCGGTTTTCTCCACAGGTTTGTAATACTCCAGGAGGGCCTTGTTTCCTGAGGGCGCAGAGAGCCACCTCATCTCTTCACTAGCAAGGCCCTGAAGACGCCTTTGTTGTAAAGTGTCAGAAACTGCTGCAGGAGAGCCTCATGACAAACTCTGCCGCAGAAACAATCCACCATGCACTGAGGAGACACTCCATGAGGGAATACGAGGCTGCTTTCATTTTGCACGCAATTTGCTCCTATGTGATAAGGAAAACAGCAAACATTGCAGTAGAACGCGGTCTTCTCTGTAAGCCCTCTATCTCAAAGATGTGGGTGGGCTGCGAATAGGCCTTTGCTCTAGCGACACTGGAAGTTGCAGAAGATGATGCATTGTAGTGACAGCAGTGGAGGCAAGTCAGCTTTGGATTCAGCTTATGTGACTGAAAGAAAGCACTGCAGGATGGCCCACTCAAGGAATCATTGAAGCCCTGGCAGTGGAGGCTGAAACAGGGCTTTCAATGTGCTTTCAACCATGTCTGTGTGGCCATGAACGTGAGGCTTTGCTGAGGAAGCCTGGCCATCAGGAAAATACCCGCATACAACGAATTGAACTTGCAATGTGGTTTCCGTGTCTGTCCTGTGTGCCTGCACTCTAAGCACCTGAAAGAGGATTTCTGTGTAGAGCTCTCTTTTGCTGAGTGTCGTGTGCTCATTTCGGTGAACATTAACGTGAGGCTTTGTTGACGAAGCCTGGCCATCAGGAAAATGCCCGCATACACCGAATTCAGCTCGCAATGTGGTTTCCGTGTCTGGAATGTGTGCCCGCTCTCTAAGCGCCTGAAAGAGGTCTGCTGCGTAGAGCTCTCTTTTGCTAGGTGTTGGGTGCTCATTTGTGTGGCCATTAACGTGAGGTTTTGCTGAGGAAGACTGGCCATCAGGAAAATACCCGCATACAACGATTTCAGCAGGCAATGTGTTTTCCGTGTCAGTCCTGTGTGACTGCACTCTAAGCGCATGAGTGAAGTCTGCTCTGTAGAGATACCTTTTGCTGAGTGCCGGGAGCTCATTTGTGAGGCCATTAACGTGAGGTTTTGCTGAGGAAGCCTGGCTGTCAGGAAAATACCCGCATACAACAAATTCAGCTCGCAATGTGGTTTCCGAGTCTTATAAATTCTCTTGTTTGTTGTTATGTGCTGTGTTCTGGGTGGTGTGAGTGCTGCCTTTAGGCTTTCTGCGTGTGACATACTGGGTAGATGTGGCGTGGGCTGTGTCATTTCAGCATTGTGTGTAATGATGGGTTCGCCTTGTGTCGGGTGTGTTGTGTGCATGTGTATGTTGTGTGTGGGTGTGTTTTCGTTCGTCTGTGTGCGCGTGGGGATGCATGTGTTCTCTATGATTAGATTGTGGTTGTGCGTGTTGTGTGCAGTGTGCTATGTGTGTTGCACGCGTTTCGTCAGTTTTGTGTGCATTTGTATGTGTTGTGTCAGTTTTGTGTGTGTGGTTGTGTTTTGTGTGTTGTGTGAGAGAGGCTGTGTGTGTGTTTGGCTGTTGGAGTTATGCACATGATGTAAGATGTGTTGACTGTGTGTGGCTGTGCTTGTTTTGTACATCTCTTGCATACAGTATGTGGTCTGTGCAATGGTTTTCGTGTGCATTGTGAGCAGTACTTATGTGCCTTCAAGGGTGTGGTGTGTTTATTGTGTCTGTTGTGTTGCGTGTTTCTGTGTTGCGTGTGTGTAGTGCGTTGTGCTCCTGTGTGAGGATGTATGTGTGGTGTGTCTGTGCGTGATTGTGTCTGCAGTGGGTAGTGTGTGAAATGTGTGCTACTTGACTTTGTTGGTTATATGTGTTTTGCCTATGGATTTGGGAGTGTTGTATGTGTTATGAGTTGTGATACTTTCTGTGCGGGATGCTTGTGTGTGTCGTGTGATGTGTGGTTCTGTGAGTTGTGTTTGTGTTGTGTGTATTCTACTCTGTGTGTTCTGTGGTCTGTGTGTTTTGCTTGTTGAGTGAGACACTGTGTGTTAGGACTGATATCTTTGTGTATATGTTGTGTGTTTGGCATTGTGCATTCTGTGAGGCTGTGTGTGCTGTCTGTTTTATGTGTGTTTGGAGTGATGTGTGTAGTGTGTGAAATGTGTGTTGCATAATTTTTGTGTTCTTTCTGTTGTCGACGGTGTGTGTTTTGCATGTTGGTTTCTATGTTCGCGGTTGTGTTTGACAGGTTGTGTGTGTGGCTGGCTCTTTGAGTAAGGAGTGTAATTTGTGATGTGTGTACTGTGTGTGGTCAAGCTTGGTCAGTGTGCCTCACTGGGTGTGTTGTGTTCACTCTGAGAACCGTGGTTCATGTGTATGGTGGGCAGTTATGTTCTCGGTGTGATGTGCTGTGTGTTGAGGGACTTCTGCATTCAAGTGCACAGAAGACAGCCTCTCGTTGTTGGCGGTTTTCTCCACAGGTTTGTAATACTCCAGGAGGGCCTTGTTTCCTGAGGGTGCAGAGAGCCACCTCATCTCTTCACTAGCAAGGCCCTGAAGACGCCTTTGTTGTAAAGTGTCAGAAACTGCTGCAGGAGAGCCTCATGACAAACTCTGCCGCAGAAACAAACCACCATGCACTGAGGAGACACTCCATGAGGGAATACGAGACTGCTTTCATTTTGCACGCAATTTGCTCCTATGTGATAAGGAAAACAGCAAACATTGCAGTAGAACGCGGTCTTCTCTGTAAGCCCTCTATCTCAAAGATGTGGGTGGGCTGCGAATAGGCCTTTGCTCTAGCGACACTGGAAGTTGCAGAAGATGATGCATTGTAGTGACAGCAGTGGAGGCAAGTCAGCTTTGGATTCAGCTTATGTGACTGAAAGAAAGCACTGCAGGATGGCCCACTCAAGGAATCATTTAAGCCCTGGCAGTGGAGGCTGAAACAGAGCTTTCAATGTGCTTTCAACCATGTCTGTGTGGCCATGAACGTGAGGCTTTGCTGAGGAAGCCTGGCCATCTGGCACTATGCCCGCATACAACGAATTTAGCTCGCAATGTGGTTTCCGTGTCTGTCCTGTGTGCCTGCACTCTAAGCACCTGGAAGAGGTTTTGCCCTGCAGAGCTCTCTTTAGCTGAGTGTTGTGTGCTCATTTGGGTGACCATTAACGTGAGGCTTTGTTGAGGAAGCCTGGCCATCAGGAAAATGCCCGCATACAACGAATTCAGCTCGCAATGTGGTTTCCGTGTCTGTAATGTGTGCCTGCTCTCTAAGTGCCTGAAAGTGGTCTGCCGTGTGGAGCTCTCCTTTGCTGAGTGTCGGGTGCTCATTTGTGTTGCCATTAACGTGAAGTGTTACTGAGGAAGACTGGTCATCAGGAAAATACCCGCATACAAAGAATTTAGCTCGCAATGTAGTTACCGTGTCTGTCCTGTGTGACTGCACTCTAAGTGCATGAGTGAAGTCTGCTCGGTGTAGATGTCTTTTGCTGAGAGCCGGTTGCTCATTTGTGTGGCCAGAAACGTGAGGCCTTGCTGAGGAAGCCTGGCCGTCAGGAAAATAACCACATACACCGAATTCAGCTCGCAATGTGGTTTCCGTGTCTGTCCTGTGTGACTGCACTCTAAGTGCATGAGTCAAGTCTGCTCTGTAGAGATGTCTTTTGCTCAGTGTCGGGTACTCATTTTTGTGGCCATTCACGTGAGGTTTTGCTGAGGAATCCTGGCCATCAGGAAAATACCCGCATACAACGAATTGAACTTGCAATGTGGTTTCCGTGTCTGTCCTTTGTGCCTGCACTCTAAGCACCTGAAAGAGGATTTCTGTGTAGAGCTCTCTTTTGCTGAGTGTCGTGTGCTCATTTCGGTGAACATTAACGTGAGGCTTTGTTGACGAAGCCTGGCCATCAGGAAAATGCCCGCATACAACGAATTCAGCTCGCATTGTGGTTTCTGTGTCTGTAATGTGTGCCTGCTCTCTAAGCGCCGGAAAGAGGATTTCTGTGTACAGCTCTCTTTTGCTGAGTGTCGTGTGCTCATTTAGGTGAACATTAACGTGAGGCTTTGTTGACGAAGCCTGGCCATCAGGAAAATGCCCGCATACACCGAATTCAGCTCGCAATGTGGTTTCCGTGTCTGGAATGTGTGCCCGCTCTCTAAGCGCCTGAAAGAGGTCTGCTGCGTAGAGATATCTTTTGCTGAGTGTCGGGAGCTCATTTGTGAGGCCATTAACGTGAGGTTTTGCTGAGGAAGCCTGGCTGTCAGGAAAATACCCGCATACAACAAATTCAGCTCGCAATGTGGTTTCCGTGTCTTATAAATTCTCTTGTTTGTTGTTATGTGCTGTGTTCTGGGTGGTGTGAGTGCTGCCTTTAGGCTCTCTGCGTGTGACATACTGGGTAGATATGGCGTGGGCTGTGTCATTTCAGCATTGTGTGTAATGATGGGTTCGCCTTGTGTCGGGTGTGTTGTGTGCATGTGTATGTTGTGTGGGTGTGTTTTCGTTCGTCTGTGTGCGCGTGGGGATGCATGTGTTCTCTATGATTAGATTGTGGTTGTGCGTGTTGTGTGCAGTGTGCTATGTGTGTTGCACGCGTTTCGTCAGTTTTGTGTGCATTTGTATGTGTTGTGTCAGTTTTGTGTGTGTGGTTGTGTTTTGTGTGTTGTGTGAGAGAGGCTGTGTGTGTGTTTGGCTGTTGGAGTTATGCACATGATGTAAGATGTGTTGACTGTGTGTGGCTGTGCTTGTTTTGTACATCTCTTGCATACAGTATGTGGTCTGTGCAATGGTTTTCGTGTGCATTGTGAGCAGTACTTATGTGCCTTCAAGGGTGTGGTGTGTTTATTGTGTCTGTTGTGTTGCGTGTTTCTGTGTTGCGTGTGTGTAGTGCGTTGTGCTCCTGTGTGAGGATGTATGTGTGGTGTGTCTGTGCGTGATTGTGTCTGCAGTGGGTAGTGTGTGAAATGTGTGCTACTTGACTTTGTTGGTTATATGTGTTTTGCCTATGGATTTGGGAGTGTTGTATGTGTTATGAGTTGTGATACTTTCTGTGCGGGATGCTTGTGTGTGTCGTGTGATGTGTGGTTCTGTGAGTTGTGTTTGTGTTGTGTGTATTCTACTCTGTGTGTTCTGTGGTCTGTGTGTTTTGCTTGTTGAGTGAGACACTGTGTGTTAGGACTGATATCTTTGTGTATATGTTGTGTGTTTGGCATTGTGCATTCTGTGAGGCTGTGTGTGCTGTCTGTTTTATGTGTGTTTGGGGTGATGTGTGTAGTGTGTGAAATGTGTGTTGCATAATTTTTGTGTTCTTTCTGTTGTCGACGGTGTGTGTTTTGCATGTTGGTTTCTATGTTCGCGGTTGTGTTTGACAGGTTGTGTGTGTGGCTGGCTCTTTGAGTAAGGAGTGTAATTTGTGATGTGTGTACTGTGTGTGGTCAAGCTTGGTCAGTGTGCCTCACTGGGTGTGTTGTGTTCACTCTGAGAACCGTGGTTCATGTGTATGGTGGGCAGTTATGTTCTCGGTGTGATGTGCTGTGTGTTGAGGGACTTCTGCATTCAAGTGCACAGAAGACAGCCTCTCGTTGTTGGCGGTTTTCTCCACAGGTTTGTAATACTCCAGGAGGGCCTTGTTTCCTGAGGGCGCAGAGAGCCACCTCATCTCTTCACTAGCAAGGCCCTGAAGACGCCTTTGTTGTAAAGTGTCAGAAACTGCTGCAGGAGAGCCTCATGACAAACTCTGCCGCAGAAACAATCCACCATGCACTGAGGAGACACTCCATGAGGGAATACGAGGCTGCTTTCATTTTGCACGCAATTTGCTCCTATGTGATAAGGAAAACAGCAAACATTGCAGTAGAACGCGGTCTTCTCTGTAAGCCCTCTATCTCAAAGATGTGGGTGGGCTGCGAATAGGCCTTTGCTCTAGCGACACTGGAAGTTGCAGAAGATGATGCATTGTAGTGACAGCAGTGGAGGCAAGTCAGCTTTGGATTCAGCTTATGTGACTGAAAGAAAGCACTGCAGGATGGCCCACTCAAGGAATCATTGAAGCCCTGGCAGTGGAGGCTGAAACAGGGCTTTCAATGTGCTTTCAACCATGTCTGTGTGGCCATGAACGTGAGGCTTTGCTGAGGAAGCCTGGCCATCAGGAAAATACCCGCATACAACGAATTGAACTTGCAATGTGGTTTCCGTGTCTGTCCTGTGTGCCTGCACTCTAAGCACCTGAAAGAGGATTTCTGTGTAGAGCTCTCTTTTGCTGAGTGTCGTGTGCTCATTTCGGTGAACATTAACGTGAGGCTTTGTTGACGAAGCCTGGCCATCAGGAAAATGCCCGCATACACCGAATTCAGCTCGCAATGTGGTTTCCGTGTCTGGAATGTGTGCCCGCTCTCTAAGCGCCTGAAAGAGGTCTGCTGCGTAGAGCTCTCTTTTGCTAGGTGTTGGGTGCTCATTTGTGTGGCCATTAACGTGAGGTTTTGCTGAGGAAGACTGGCCATCAGGAAAATACCCGCATACAACGATTTCAGCAGGCAATGTGTTTTCCGTGTCAGTCCTGTGTGACTGCACTCTAAGCGCATGAGTGAAGTCTGCTCTGTAGAGATACCTTTTGCTGAGTGCCGGGAGCTCATTTGTGAGGCCATTAACGTGAGGTTTTGCTGAGGAAGCCTGGCTGTCAGGAAAATACCCGCATACAACAAATTCAGCTCGCAATGTGGTTTCCGAGTCTTATAAATTCTCTTGTTTGTTGTTATGTGCTGTGTTCTGGGTGGTGTGAGTGCTGCCTTTAGGCTTTCTGCGTGTGACATACTGGGTAGATGTGGCGTGGGCTGTGTCATTTCAGCATTGTGTGTAATGATGGGTTCGCCTTGTGTCGGGTGTGTTGTGTGCATGTGTATGTTGTGTGTGGGTGTGTTTTCGTTCGTCTGTGTGCGCGTGGGGATGCATGTGTTCTCTATGATTAGATTGTGGTTGTGCGTGTTGTGTGCAGTGTGCTATGTGTGTTGCACGCGTTTCGTCAGTTTTGTGTGCATTTGTATGTGTTGTGTCAGTTTTGTGTGTGTGGTTGTGTTTTGTGTGTTGTGTGAGAGAGGCTGTGTGTGTGTTTGGCTGTTGGAGTTATGCACATGATGTAAGATGTGTTGACTGTGTGTGGCTGTGCTTGTTTTGTACATCTCTTGCATACAGTATGTGGTCTGTGCAATGATTTTCGTGTGCATTGTGAGCAGTACTTATGTGCCTTCAAGGGTGTGGTGTGTTTATTGTGTCTGTTGTGTTGCGTGTTTCTGTGTTGCGTGTGTGTAGTGCGTTGTGCTCCTGTGTGAGGATGTATGTGTGGTGTGTCTGTGCGTGATTGTGTCTGCAGTGGGTAGTGTGTGAAATGTGTGCTACTTGACTTTGTTGGTTATATGTGTTTTGCCTATGGATTTGGGAGTGTTGTATGTGTTATGAGTTGTGATACTTTCTGTGCGGGATGCTTGTGTGTGTCGTGTGATGTGTGGTTCTGTGAGTTGTGTTTGTGTTGTGTGTATTCTACTCTGTGTGTTCTGTGGTCTGTGTGTTTTGCTTGTTGAGTGAGACACTGTGTGTTAGGACTGATATCTTTGTGTATATGTTGTGTGTTTGGCATTGTGCATTCTGTGAGGCTGTGTGTGCTGTCTGTTTTATGTGTGTTTGGAGTGATGTGTGTAGTGTGTGAAATGTGTGTTGCATAATTTTTGTGTTCTTTCTGTTGTCGACGGTGTGTGTTTTGCATGTTGGTTTCTATGTTCGCGGTTGTGTTTGACAGGTTGTGTGTGTGGCTGGCTCTTTGAGTAAGGAGTGTAATTTGTGATGTGTGTACTGTGTGTGGTCAAGCTTGGTCAGTGTGCCTCACTGGGTGTGTTGTGTTCACTCTGAGAACCGTGGTTCATGTGTATGGTGGGCAGTTATGTTCTCGGTGTGATGTGCTGTGTGTTGAGGGACTTCTGCATTCAAGTGCACAGAAGACAGCCTCTCGTTGTTGGCGGTTTTCTCCACAGGTTTGTAATACTCCAGGAGGGCCTTGTTTCCTGAGGGCGCAGAGAGCCACCTCATCTCTTCACTAGCAAGGCCCTGAAGACGCCTTTGTTGTAAAGTGTCAGAAACTGCTGCAGGAGAGCCTCATGACAAACTCTGCCGCAGAAACAATCCACCATGCACTGAGGAGACACTCCATGAGGGAATACGAGGCTGCTTTCATTTTGCACGCAATTTGCTCCTATGTGATAAGGAAAACAGCAAACATTGCAGTAGAACGCGGTCTTCTCTGTAAGCCCTCTATCTCAAAGATGTGGGTGGGCTGCGAATAGGCCTTTGCTCTAGCGACACTGGAAGTTGCAGAAGATGATGCATTGTAGTGACAGCAGTGGAGGCAAGTCAGCTTTGGATTCAGCTTATGTGACTGAAAGAAAGCACTGCAGGATGGCCCACTCAAGGAATCATTGAAGCCCTGGCAGTGGAGGCTGAAACAGGGCTTTCAATGTGCTTTCAACCATGTCTGTGTGGCCATGAACGTGAGGCTTTGCTGAGGAAGCCTGGCCATCAGGAAAATACCCGCATACAACGAATTGAACTTGCAATGTGGTTTCCGTGTCTGTCCTGTGTGCCTGCACTCTAAGCACCTGAAAGAGGATTTCTGTGTAGAGCTCTCTTTTGCTGAGTGTCGTGTGCTCATTTCGGTGAACATTAACGTGAGGCTTTGTTGACGAAGCCTGGCCATCAGGAAAATGCCCGCATACACCGAATTCAGCTCGCAATGTGGTTTCCGTGTCTGGAATGTGTGCCCGCTCTCTAAGCGCCTGAAAGAGGTCTGCTGCGTAGAGCTCTCTTTTGCTAGGTGTTGGGTGCTCATTTGTGTGGCCATTAACGTGAGGTTTTGCTGAGGAAGACTGGCCATCAGGAAAATACCCGCATACAACGATTTCAGCAGGCAATGTGTTTTCCGTGTCAGTCCTGTGTGACTGCACTCTAAGCGCATGAGTGAAGTCTGCTCTGTAGAGATACCTTTTGCTGAGTGCCGGGAGCTCATTTGTGAGGCCATTAACGTGAGGTTTTGCTGAGGAAGCCTGGCTGTCAGGAAAATACCCGCATACAACAAATTCAGCTCGCAATGTGGTTTCCGAGTCTTATAAATTCTCTTGTTTGTTGTTATGTGCTGTGTTCTGGGTGGTGTGAGTGCTGCCTTTAGGCTTTCTGCGTGTGACATACTGGGTAGATGTGGCGTGGGCTGTGTCATTTCAGCATTGTGTGTAATGATGGGTTCGCCTTGTGTCGGGTGTGTTGTGTGCATGTGTATGTTGTGTGTGGGTGTGTTTTCGTTCGTCTGTGTGCGCGTGGGGATGCATGTGTTCTCTATGATTAGATTGTGGTTGTGCGTGTTGTGTGCAGTGTGCTATGTGTGTTGCACGCGTTTCGTCAGTTTTGTGTGCATTTGTATGTGTTGTGTCAGTTTTGTGTGTGTGGTTGTGTTTTGTGTGTTGTGTGAGAGAGGCTGTGTGTGTGTTTGGCTGTTGGAGTTATGCACATGATGTAAGATGTGTTGACTGTGTGTGGCTGTGCTTGTTTTGTACATCTCTTGCATACAGTATGTGGTCTGTGCAATGATTTTCGTGTGCATTGTGAGCAGTACTTATGTGCCTTCAAGGGTGTGGTGTGTTTATTGTGTCTGTTGTGTTGCGTGTTTCTGTGTTGCGTGTGTGTAGTGCGTTGTGCTCCTGTGTGAGGATGTATGTGTGGTGTGTCTGTGCGTGATTGTGTCTGCAGTGGGTAGTGTGTGAAATGTGTGCTACTTGACTTTGTTGGTTATATGTGTTTTGCCTATGGATTTGGGAGTGTTGTATGTGTTATGAGTTGTGATACTTTCTGTGCCGGATGCTTGTGTGTGTCGTGTGATGTGTGGTTCTGTGAGTTGTGTTTGTGTTGTGTGTATTCTACTCTGTGTGTTCTGTGGTCTGTGTGTTTTGCTTGTTGAGTGAGACACTGTGTGTTAGGACTGATATCTTTGTGTATATGTTGTGTGTTTGGCATTGTGCATTCTGTGAGGCTGTGTGTGCTGTCTGTTTTATGTGTGTTTGGAGTGATGTGTGTAGTGTGTGAAATGTGTGTTGCATAATTTTTGTGTTCTTTCTGTTGTCGACGGTGTGTGTTTTGCATGTTGGTTTCTATGTTCGCGGTTGTGTTTGACAGGTTGTGGGTGTGGCTGGGTCTTTGAGTATGCAGTGTAAGTTGGGGAGGGTGGACTGTGTGTGGTCAAGCTTGGTCAGTGTGCCTCACTGGGTGTGTTGTGTTCACTCTGAGAACCGTGGTTCATGTGTATGGTGGGCAGTTATGTTCTCGGTGTGATGTGCTGTGTGTTGAGGGACTTCTGCATTCAAGTGCACAGAAGACAGCCTCTCGTTGTTGGCGGTTTTCTCCACAGGTTTGTAATACTCCAGGAGGGCCTTGTTTCCTGAGGGCGCAGAGAGCCACCTCATCTCTTCACTAGCAAGGCCCTGAAGACGCCTTTGTTGTAAAGTGTCAGAAACTGCTGCAGGAGAGCCTCATGACAAACTCTGCCGCAGAAACAATCCACCATGCACTGAGGAGACACTCCATGAGGGAATACGAGGCTGCTTTCATTTTGCACGCAATTTGCTCCTATGTGATAAGGAAAACAGCAAACATTGCAGTAGAACGCGGTCTTCTCTGTAAGCCCTCTATCTCAAAGATGTGGGTGGGCTGCGAATAGGCCTTTGCTCTAGCGACACTGGAAGTTGCAGAAGATGATGCATTGTAGTGACAGCAGTGGAGGCAAGTCAGCTTTGGATTCAGCTTATGTGACTGAAAGAAAGCACTGCAGGATGGCCCACTCAAGGAATCATTGAAGCCCTGGCAGTGGAGGCTGAAACAGGGCTTTCAATGTGCTTTCAACCATGTCTGTGTGGCCATGAACGTGAGGCTTTGCTGAGGAAGCCTGGCCATCAGGAAAATACCCGCATACAACGAATTGAACTTGCAATGTGGTTTCCGTGTCTGTCCTGTGTGCCTGCACTCTAAGCACCTGAAAGAGGATTTCTGTGTAGAGCTCTCTTTTGCTGAGTGTCGTGTGCTCATTTAGGTGAACATTAACGTGAGGCTTTGTTGACGAAGCCTGGCCATCAGGAAAATGCCCGCATACAACGAATTCAGCTCGCATTGTGGTTTCTGTGTCTGTAATGTGTGCCTGCTCTCTAAGCGCCGGAAAGAGGATTTCTGTGTACAGCTCTCTTTTGCTGAGTGTCGTGTGCTCATTTAGGTGAACATTAACGTGAGGCTTTGTTGACGAAGCCTGGCCATCAGGAAAATGCCCGCATACACCGAATTCAGCTCGCAATGTGGTTTCCGTGTCTGGAATGTGTGCCCGCTCTCTAAGCGCCTGAAAGAGGTCTGCTGCGTAGAGCTCTCTTTTGCTAGGTGTTGGGTGCTCATTTGTGTGGCCATTAACGTGAGGTTTTGCTGAGGAAGACTGGCCATCAGGAAAATACCCGCATACAACGATTTCAGCAGGCAATGTGTTTTCCGTGTCAGTTCTGTGTGACTGCACTCTAAGCGCATGAGTGAAGTCTGCTCTGTAGAGATACCTTTTGCTGAGTGTCGGGAGCTCATTTGTGAGGCCATTAACGTGAGGTTTTGCTGAGGAAGCCTGGCTGTCAGGAAAATACCCGCATACAACAAATTCAGCTCGCAATGTGGTTTCCGAGTCTTATAAATTCTCTTGTTTGTTGTTATGTGCTGTGTTCTGGGTGGTGTGAGTGCTGCCTTTAGGCTTTCTGCGTGTGACATACTGGGTAGATGTGGCGTGGGCTGTGTCATTTCAGCATTGTGTGTAATGATGGGTTCGCCCTGTGTCGGGTGTGTTGTGTGCATGTGTATGTTGTGTGTGGGTGTGTTTTCGTTCGTCTGTGTGCGCGTGGGGATGCATGTGTTCTCTATGATTAGATTGTGGTTGTGCGTGTTGTGTGCAGTGTGCTATGTGTGTTGCACGCGTTTCGTCAGTTTTGTGTGCATTTGTATGTGTTGTGTCAGTTTTGTGTGTGTGGTTGTGTTTTGTGTGTTGTGTGAGAGAGGCTGTGTGTGTGTTTGGCTGTTGGAGTTATGCACATGATGTAAGATGTGTTGACTGTGTGTGGCTGTGCTTGTTTTGTACATCTCTTGCATACAGTATGTGGTCTGTGCAATGATTTTCGTGTGCATTGTGAGCAGTACTTATGTGCCTTCAAGGGTGTGGTGTGTTTATTGTGTCTGTTGTGTTGCGTGTTTCTGTGTTGCGTGTGTGTAGTGCGTTGTGCTCCTGTGTGAGGATGTATGTGTGGTGTGTCTGTGCGTGATTGTGTCTGCAGTGGGTAGTGTGTGAAATGTGTGCTACTTGACTTTGTTGGTTATATGTGTTTTGCCTATGGATTTGGGAGTGTTGTATGTGTTATGAGTTGTGATACTTTCTGTGCGGGATGCTTGTGTGTGTCGTGTGATGTGTGGTTCTGTGAGTTGTGTTTGTGTTGTGTGTATTCTACTCTGTGTGTTCTGTGGTCTGTGTGTTTTGCTTGTTGAGTGAGACACTGTGTGTTAGGACTGATATCTTTGTGTATATGTTGTGTGTTTGGCATTGTGCATTCTGTGAGGCTGTGTGTGCTGTCTGTTTTATGTGTGTTTGGAGTGATGTGTGTAGTGTGTGAAATGTGTGTTGCATAATTTTTGTGTTCTTTCTGTTGTCGACGGTGTGTGTTTTGCATGTTGGTTTCTATGTTCGCGGTTGTGTTTGACAGGTTGTGTGTGTGGCTGGCTCTTTGAGTAAGGAGTGTAATTTGTGATGTGTGTACTGTGTGTGGTCAAGCTTGGTCAGTGTGCCTCACTGGGTGTGTTGTGTTCACTCTGAGAACCGTGGTTCATGTGTATGGTGGGCAGTTATGTTCTCGGTGTGATGTGCTGTGTGTTGAGGGACTTCTGCATTCAAGTGCACAGAAGACAGCCTCTCGTTGTTGGCGGTTTTCTCCACAGGTTTGTAATACTCCAGGAGGGCCTTGTTTCCTGAGGGCGCAGAGAGCCACCTCATCTCTTCACTAGCAAGGCCCTGAAGACGCCTTTGTTGTAAAGTGTCAGAAACTGCTGCAGGAGAGCCTCATGACAAACTCTGCCGCAGAAACAATCCACCATGCACTGAGGAGACACTCCATGAGGGAATACGAGGCTGCTTTCATTTTGCACGCAATTTGCTCCTATGTGATAAGGAAAACAGCAAACATTGCAGTAGAACGCGGTCTTCTCTGTAAGCCCTCTATCTCAAAGATGTGGGTGGGCTGCGAATAGGCCTTTGCTCTAGCGACACTGGAAGTTGCAGAAGATGATGCATTGTAGTGACAGCAGTGGAGGCAAGTCAGCTTTGGATTCAGCTTATGTGACTGAAAGAAAGCACTGCAGGATGGCCCACTCAAGGAATCATTGAAGCCCTGGCAGTGGAGGCTGAAACAGGGCTTTCAATGTGCTTTCAACCATGTCTGTGTGGCCATGAACGTGAGGCTTTGCTGAGGAAGCCTGGCCATCTGGCACTATGCCCGCATACAACGAATTTAGCTCGCAATGTGGTTTCCGTGTCTGTCCTGTGTGCCTGCACTCTAAGCACCTGGAAGAGGTTTTGCCCTGCAGAGCTCTCTTTAGCTGAGTGTTGTGTGCTCATTTGGGTGACCATTAACGTGAGGCTTTGTTGAGGAAGCCTGGCCATCAGGAAAATGCCCGCATACAACGAATTCAGCTCGCAATGTGGTTTCCGTGTCTGTAATGTGTGCCTGCTCTCTAAGTGCCTGAAAGTGGTCTGCCGTGTGGAGCTCTCCTTTGCTGAGTGTCGGGTGCTCATTTGTGTTGCCATTAACGTGAAGTGTTACTGAGGAAGACTGGTCATCAGGAAAATACCCGCATACAAAGAATTTAGCTCGCAATGTAGTTACCGTGTCTGTCCTGTGTGACTGCACTCTAAGTGCATGAGTGAAGTCTGCTCGGTGTAGATGTCTTTTGCTGAGAGCCGGGTGCTCATTTGTGTGGCCAGAAACGTGAGGCCTTGCTGAGGAAGCCTGGCCGTCAGGAAAATAACCACATACACCGAATTCAGCTCGCAATGTGGTTTCCGTGTCTGTCCTGTGTGACTGCACTCTAAGTGCATGAGTCAAGTCTGCTCTGTAGAGATGTCTTTTGCTCAGTGTCGGGTGCTCATTTTTGTGGCCATTCACGTGAGGTTTTGCTGAGGAATCCTGGCCATCAGGAAAATACCCGCATACAACGAATTGAACTTGCAATGTGGTTTCCGTGTCTGTCCTTTGTGCCTGCACTCTAAGCACCTGAAAGAGGATTTCTGTGTAGAGCTCTCTTTTGCTGAGTGTCGTGTGCTCATTTCGGTGAACATTAACGTGAGGCTTTGTTGACGAAGCCTGGCCATCAGGAAAATGCCCGCATACAACGAATTCAGCTCGCATTGTGGTTTCTGTGTCTGTAATGTGTGCCTGCTCTCTAAGCGCCGGAAAGAGGATTTCTGTGTACAGCTCTCTTTTGCTGAGTGTCGTGTGCTCATTTAGGTGAACATTAACGTGAGGCTTTGTTGACGAAGCCTGGCCATCAGGAAAATGCCCGCATACACCGAATTCAGCTCGCAATGTGGTTTCCGTGTCTGGAATGTGTGCCCGCTCTCTAAGCGCCTGAAAGAGGTCTGCTGCGTAGAGATATCTTTTGCTGAGTGTCGGGAGCTCATTTGTGAGGCCATTAACGTGAGGTTTTGCTGAGGAAGCCTGGCCATCAGGAAAATATCCGCATACAACGATTTCAGCAGGCAATGTGTTTTCCGTGTCAGTCCTGTGTGACTGCACTCTAAGCGCATGAGTGAAGTCTGCTCTGTAGAGATATCTTTTGCTGAGTGTCGGGAGCTCATTTGTGAGGCCATTAACGTGAGGTTTTGCTGAGGAAGCCTGGCTGTCAGGAAAATACCCGCATACAACAAATTCAGCTCGCAATGTGGTTTCCGAGTCTTATAAATTCTCTTGTTTGTTGTTATGTGCTGTGTTCTGGGTGGTGTGAGTGCTGCCTTTAGGCTTTCTGCGTGTGACATACTGGGTAGATGTGGCGTGGGCTGTGTCATTTCAGCATTGTGTGTAATGATGGGTTCGCCTTGTGTTGGGTGTGTTGTGTGCATGTGTATGTTGTGTGTGGGTGTGTTTTCGTTCGTGCTGTGTGCGCGTGGGGATGCATGTGTTCTCTATGATTAGATTGTGGTTGTGCGTGTTGTGTGCAGTGTGCTATGTGTGTTGCACGCGTTTCGTCAGTTTTGTGTGCATTTGTATGTGTTGTGTCAGTTTTGTGTGTGTTGTTGTGTTTTGTGTGTTGTGTGAGAGAGGCTGTGTGTGTGTTTGGCTGTTTGAGTTATGCACATGATGTAAGATGTGTTGACTGTGTGTGGCTGTGCTTGTTTTGTACATCTCTTGCATACAGTATGTGGTCTGTGCAATGGTTTTCGTGTGCATTGTGAGCAGTAGTTATGTGCCTTCAAGGGTGTGGTGTGTTTATTGTGTCTGTTGTGTTGCGTGTTTCTGTGTTGCGTGTGTGTAGTGCGTTGTGCTCCTGTGTGAGGATGTATGTGTGGTGTGTCTGTGCGTGATTGTGTGTGCAGTGGGTAGTGTGTGAAATGTGTGCTACTTGTCTTTGTTGGTTATATGTGTTTTGCCTATGGATTTGGGAGTGTTGTGTGTGTTATGAGTTGTGATACTTTCTGTGCCGGATGCTTGTGTGTGTCGTGTGATGTGTGGTTCTGTGAGTTGTGTTTGTGTTGTGTGTATTCTACTCTGTGTGTTCTGTGGTCTGTGTGTTTTGCTTGTTGAGTGAGACACTGTGTGTTAGGACTGATATCTTTGTGTATATGTTGTGTGTTTGGCATTGTGCATTCTGTGAGGCTGTGTGTGCTGTCTGTTTTATGTGTGTTTGGAGTGATGTGTGTAGTGTGTGAAATGTGTGTTGCATAATTTTTGTGTTCTTTCTGTTGTCGACGGTGTGTGTTTTGCATGTTGGTTTCTATGTTCGCGGTTGTGTTTGACAGGTTGTGTGTGTGGCTGGCTCTTTGAGTAAGGAGTGTAATTTGTGATGTGTGTACTGTGTGTGGTCAAGCTTGGTCAGTGTGCCTCACTGGGTGTGTTGTGTTCACTCTGAGAACCGTGGTTCATGTGTATGGTGGGCAGTTATGTTCTCGGTGTGATGTGCTGTGTGTTGAGGGACTTCTGCATTCAAGTGCACAGAAGACAGCCTCTCGTTGTTGGCGGTTTTCTCCACAGGTTTGTAATACTCCAGGAGGGCCTTGTTTCCTGAGGGCGCAGAGAGCCACCTCATCTCTTCACTAGCAAGGCCCTGAAGACGCCTTTGTTGTAAAGTGTCAGAAACTGCTGCAGGAGAGCCTCATGACAAACTCTGCCCCAGAAACAATCCACCATGCACTGAGGAGACACTCCATGAGGGAATACGAGGCTGCTTTCATTTTGCACGCAATTTGCTCCTATGTGATAAGGAAAACAGCAAACATTGCAGTAGAACGCGGTCTTCTCTGTAAGCCCTCTATCTCAAAGATGTGGGTGGGCTGCGAATAGGCCTTTGCTCTAGCGACACTGGAAGTTGCAGAAGATGATGCATTGTAGTGACAGCAGTGGAGGCAAGTCAGCTTTGGATTCAGCTTATGTGACTGAAAGAAAGCACTGCAGGATGGCCCACTCAAGGAATCATTGAAGCCCTGGCAGTGGAGGCTGAAACAGGGCTTTCAATGTGCTTTCAACCATGTCTGTGTGGCCATGAACGTGAGGCTTTGCTGAGGAAGCCTGGCCATCAGGAAAATACCCGCATACAACGAATTGAACTTGCAATGTGGTTTCCGTGTCTGTCCTGTGTGCCTGCACTCTAAGCACCTGAAAGAGGATTTCTGTGTAGAGCTCTCTTTTGCTGAGTGTCGTGTGCTCATTTAGGTGAACATTAACGTGAGGCTTTGTTGACGAAGCCTGGCCATCAGGAAAATGCCCGCATACAACGAATTCAGCTCGCATTGTGGTTTCTGTGTCTGTAATGTGTGCCTGCTCTCTAAGCGCCGGAAAGAGGATTTCTGTGTACAGCTCTCTTTTGCTGAGTGTCGTGTGCTCATTTAGGTGAACATTAACGTGAGGCTTTGTTGACGAAGCCTGGCCATCAGGAAAATGCCCGCATACACCGAATTCAGCTCGCAATGTGGTTTCCGTGTCTGGAATGTGTGCCCGCTCTCTAAGCGCCTGAAAGAGGTCTGCTGCGTAGAGCTCTCTTTTGCTAGGTGTTGGGTGCTCATTTGTGTGGCCATTAACGTGAGGTTTTGCTGAGGAAGACTGGCCATCAGGAAAATACCCGCATACAACGATTTCAGCAGGCAATGTGTTTTCCGTGTCAGTCCTGTGTGACTGCACTCTAAGCGCATGAGTGAAGTCTGCTCTGTAGAGATACCTTTTGCTGAGTGTCGGGAGCTCATTTGTGAGGCCATTAACGTGAGGTTTTGCTGAGGAAGCCTGGCTGTCAGGAAAATACCCGCATACAACAAATTCAGCTCGCAATGTGGTTTCCGAGTCTTATAAATTCTCTTGTTTGTTGTTATGTGCTGTGTTCTGGGTGGTGTGAGTGCTGCCTTTAGGCTTTCTGCGTGTGACATACTGGGTAGATGTGGCGTGGGCTGTGTCATTTCAGCATTGTGTGTAATGATGGGTTCGCCTTGTGTCGGGTGTGTTGTGTGCATGTGTATGTTGTGTGTGTGTGTGTTTTCGTTCGTCTGTGTGCGCGTGGGGATGCATGTGTTCTCTATGATTAGATTGTGGTTGTGCGTGTTGTGTGCAGTGTGCTATGTGTGTTGCACGCGTTTCGTCAGTTTTGTGTGCATTTGTATGTGTTGTGTCAGTTTTGTGTGTGTGGTTGTGTTTTGTGTGTTGTGTGAGAGAGGCTGTGTGTGTGTTTGGCTGTTGGAGTTATGCACATGATGTAAGATGTGTTGACTGTGTGTGGCTGTGCTTGTTTTGTACATCTCTTGCATACAGTATGTGGTCTGTGCAATGATTTTCGTGTGCATTGTGAGCAGTACTTATGTGCCTTCAAGGGTGTGGTGTGTTTATTGTGTCTGTTGTGTTGCGTGTTTCTGTGTTGCGTGTGTGTAGTGCGTTGTGCTCCTGTGTGAGGATGTATGTGTGGTGTGTCTGTGCGTGATTGTGTCTGCAGTGGGTAGTGTGTGAAATGTGTGCTACTTGACTTTGTTGGTTATATGTGTTTTGCCTATGGATTTGGGAGTGTTGTATGTGTTATGAGTTGTGATACTTTCTGTGCGGGATGCTTGTGTGTGTCGTGTGATGTGTGGTTCTGTGAGTTGTGTTTGTGTTGTGTGTATTCTACTCTGTGTGTTCTGTGGTCTGTGTGTTTTGCTTGTTGAGTGAGACACTGTGTGTTAGGACTGATATCTTTGTGTATATGTTGTGTGTTTGGCATTGTGCATTCTGTGAGGCTGTGTGTGCTGTCTGTTTTATGTGTGTTTGGAGTGATGTGTGTAGTGTGTGAAATGTGTGTTGCATAATTTTTGTGTTCTTTCTGTTGTCGACGGTGTGTGTTTTGCATGTTGGTTTCTATGTTCACGGTTGTGTTTGACAGGTTGTGTGTGTGGCTGGCTCTTTGAGTAAGGAGTGTAATTTGTGATGTGTGTACTGTGTGTGGTCAAGCTTGGTCAGTGTGCCTCACTGGGTGTGTTGTGTTCACTCTGAGAACCGTGGTTCATGTGTATGGTGGGCAGTTATGTTCTCGGTGTGATGTGCTGTGTGTTGAGGGACTTCTGCATTCAAGTGCACAGAAGACAGCCTCTCGTTGTTGGCGGTTTTCTCCACAGGTTTGTAATACTCCAGGAGGGCCTTGTTTCCTGAGGGCGCAGAGAGCCACCTCATCTCTTCACTAGCAAGGCCCTGAAGACGCCTTTGTTGTAAAGTGTCAGAAACTGCTGCAGGAGAGCCTCATGACAAACTCTGCCGCAGAAACAATCCACCATGCACTGAGGAGACACTCCATGAGGGAATACGAGGCTGCTTTCATTTTGCACGCAATTTGCTCCTATGTGATAAGGAAAACAGCAAACATTGCAGTAGAACGCGGTCTTCTCTGTAAGCCCTCTATCTCAAAGATGTGGGTGGGCTGCGAATAGGCCTTTGCTCTAGCGACACTGGAAGTTGCAGAAGATGATGCATTGTAGTGACAGCAGTGGAGGCAAGTCAGCTTTGGATTCAGCTTATGTGACTGAAAGAAAGCACTGCAGGATGGCCCACTCAAGGAATCATTGAAGCCCTGGCAGTGGAGGCTGAAACACGGCTTTCAATGTGCTTTCAACCATGTCTGTGTGGCCATGAACGTGAGGCTTTGCTGAGGAAGCCTGGCCATCAGGAAAATACCCGCATACAACGAATTGAACTTGCAATGTGGTTTCCGTGTCTGTCCTGTGTGCCTGCACTCTAAGCACCTGAAAGAGGATTTCTGTGTAGAGCTCTCTTTTGCTGAGTGTCGTGTGCTCATTTCGGTGAACATTAACGTGAGGCTTTGTTGACGAAGCCTGGCCATCAGGAAAATGCCCGCATACACTGAATTCAGCTCGCAATGTGGTTTCCGTGTCTGTCCTGTGTGCCTGCACTCTAAGCACTTGAAAGAGGATTTCTGTGTAGAGCTCTCTTTGTGCTGAGTGTCGTGTGCTCATTTAGGTGAACATTAACGTGAGGCTTTGTTGACGAAGCCTGGCCATCAGGAAAATGCCCGCATACACTGAATTCAGCTCGCAATGTGGTTTCCGTGTCTGGAATGTGTGCCCGCTCTCTAAGCGCCTGAAAGAGGTCTGCTGCGTAGAGCTCTCTTTTGCTAGGTGTTGGGTGCTCATTTGTGTGGCCATTAACGTGAGGTTTTGCTGAGGAAGACTGGCCATCAGGAAAATACCCGCATACAACGATTTCAGCAGGCAATGTGTTTTCCGTGTCAGTCCTGTGTGACTGCACTCTAAGCGCATGAGTGAAGTCTGCTCTGTAGAGATATCTTTTGCTGAGTGTCGGGAGCTCATTTGTGAGGCCATTAACGTGAGGTTTTGCTGAGGAAGCCTGGCTGTCAGGAAAATACCCGCATACAACAAATTCAGCTCGCAATGTGGTTTCCGTGTCTTATAAATTCTCTTGTTTGTTGTTATGTGCTGTGTTCTGGGTGGTGTGAGTGCTGCCTTTAGGCTTTCTGCGTGTGACATACTGGGTAGATGTGGCGTGGGCTGTGTCATTTCAGCATTGTGTGTAATGATGGGTTCGCCTTGTGTCGGGTGTGTTGTGTGCATGTGTATGTTGTGTGTGGGTGTGTTTTCGTTCGTCTGTGTGCGCGTGGGGATGCATGTGTTCTCTATGATTAGATTGTGGTTGTGCGTGTTGTGTGCAGTGTGCTATGTGTGTTGCACGCGTTTCGTCAGTTTTGTGTGCATTTGTATGTGTTGTGTCAGTTTTGTGTGTGTGGTTGTGTTTTGTGTGTTGTGTGAGAGAGGCTGTGTGTGTGTTTGGCTGTTGGAGTTATGCACATGATGTAAGATGTGTTGACTGTGTGTGGCTGTGCTTGTTTTGTACATCTCTTGCATACAGTATGTGGTCTGTGCAATGGTTTTCGTGTGCATTGTGAGCAGTACTTATGTGCCTTCAAGGGTGTGGTGTGTTTATTGTGTCTGTTGTGTTGCGTGTTTCTGTGTTGCGTGTGTGTAGTGCGTTGTGCTCCTGTGTGAGGATGTATGTGTGGTGTGTCTGTGCGTGATTGTGTGTGCAGTGGGTAGTGTGTGAAATGTGTGCTACTTGACTTTGTTGGTTATATGTGTTTTGCCTATGGATTTGGGAGTGTTGTATGTGTTATGAGTTGTGATACTTTCTGTGCGGGATGCTTGTGTGTGTCGTGTGATGTGTGGTTCTGTGAGTTGTGTTTGTGTTGTGTGTATTCTACTCTGTGTGTTCTGTGGTCTGTGTGTTTTGCTTGTTGAGTGAGACACTGTGTGTTAGGACTGATATCTTTGTGTATATGTTGTGTGTTTGGCATTGTGCATTCTGTGAGGCTGTGTGTGCTGTCTGTTTTATGTGTGTTTGGAGTGATGTGTGTAGTGTGTGAAATGTGTGTTGCATAATTTTTGTGTTCTTTCTGTTGTCGACGGTGTGTGTTTTGCATGTTGGTTTCTATGTTCGCGGTTGTGTTTGACAGGTTGTGTGTGTGGCTGGCTCTTTGAGTAAGGAGTGTAATTTGTGATGTGTGTACTGTGTGTGGTCAAGCTTGGTCAGTGTGCCTCACTGGGTGTGTTGTGTTCACTCTGAGAACCGTGGTTCATGTGTATGGTGGGCAGTTATGTTCTCGGTGTGATGTGCTGTGTGTTGAGGGACTTCTGCATTCAAGTGCACAGAAGACAGCCTCTCGTTGTTGGCGGTTTTCTCCACAGGTTTGTAATACTCCAGGAGGGCCTTGTTTCCTGAGGGCGCAGAGAGCCACCTCATCTCTTCACTAGCAAGGCCCTGAAGACGCCTTTGTTGTAAAGTGTCAGAAACTGCTGCAGGAGAGCCTCATGACAAACTCTGCCGCAGAAACAATCCACCATGCACTGAGGAGACACTCCATGAGGGAATACGAGACTGCTTTCATTTTGCACGCAATTTGCTCCTATGTGATAAGGAAAACAGCAAACATTGCAGTAGAACGCGGTCTTCTCTGTAAGCCCTCTATCTCAAAGATGTGGGTGGGCTGCGAATAGGCCTTTGCTCTAGCGACACTGGAAGTTGCAGAAGATGATGCATTGTAGTGACAGCAGTGGAGGCAAGTCAGCTTTGGATTCAGCTTATGTGACTGAAAGAAAGCACTGCAGGATGGCCCACTCAAGGAATCATTGAAGCCCTGGCAGTGGAGGCTGAAACAGAGCTTTCAATGTGCTTTCAACCATGTCTGTGTGGCCATGAACGTGAGGCTTTGCTGAGGAAGCCTGGCCGTCTGGCACTATGCCCGCATACAACGAATTTAGCTCGCAATGTGGTTTCCGTGTCTGTCCTGTGTGCCTGCACTCTAAGCACCTGGAAGAGGTTTTGCCCTGCAGAGCTCTCTTTAGCTGAGTGTTGTGTGCTCATTTGGGTGACCATTAACGTGAGGCTTTGTTGAGGAAGCCTGGCCATCAGGAAAATGCCCGCATACAACGAATTCAGCTCGCAATGTGGTTTCCGTGTCTGTAATGTGTGCCTGCTCTCTAAGCGCCTGAAAGTGGTCTGCCGTGTGGAGCTCTCCTTTGCTGAGTGTCGGGTGCTCATTTGTGTTGCCAGTAACGTGAAGTGTTACTGAGGAAGACTGGTCATCAGGAAAATACCCGCATACAAAGAATTTAGCTCGCAATGTAGTTACCGTGTCTGTCCTGTGTGACTGCACTCTAAGTGCATGAGTGAAGTCTGCTCGGTGTAGATGTCTTTTGCTGAGAGCCGGGTGCTCATTTGTGTGGCCAGAAACGTGAGGCCTTGCTGAGGAAGCCTGGCCGTCAGGAAAATAACCACATACACCGAATTCAGCTCGCAATGTGGTTTCCGTGTCTGTCCTGTGTGACTGCACTCTAAGTGCATGAGTCAAGTCTGCTCTGTAGAGATGTCTTTTGCTCAGTGTCGGGTGCTCATTTTTGTGGCCATTCACGTGAGGTTTTGCTGAGGAATCCTGGCCATCAGGAAAATACCCGCATACAACGAATTGAACTTGCAATGTGGTTTCCGTGTCTGTCCTTTGTGCCTGCACTCTAAGCACCTGAAAGAGGATTTCTGTGTAGAGCTCTCTTTTGCTGAGTGTCGTGTGCTCATTTCGGTGAACATTAACGTGAGGCTTTGTTGACGAAGCCTGGCCATCAGGAAAATGCCCGCATACAACGAATTCAGCTCGCATTGTGGTTTCTGTGTCTGTAATGTGTGCCTGCTCTCTAAGCGCCGGAAAGAGGATTTCTGTGTACAGCTCTCTTTTGCTGAGTGTCGTGTGCTCATTTAGGTGAACATTAACGTGAGGCTTTGTTGACGAAGCCTGGCCATCAGGAAAATGCCCGCATACACCGAATTCAGCTCGCAATGTGGTTTCCGTGTCTGGAATGTGTGCCCGCTCTCTAAGCGCCTGAAAGAGGTCTGCTGCGTAGAGCTCTCTTTTGCTAGGTGTTGGGTGCTCATTTGTGTGGCCATTAACGTGAGGTTTTGCTGAGGAAGACTGGCCATCAGGAAAATACCCGCATACAACGATTTCAGCAGGCAATGTGTTTTCCGTGTCAGTCCTGTGTGACTGCACTCTAAGCGCATGAGTGAAGTCTGCTCTGTAGAGATATCTTTTGCTGAGTGTCGGGAGCTCATTTGTGAGGCCATTAACGTGAGGTTTTGCTGAGGAAGCCTGGCTGTCAGGAAAATACCCGCATACAACAAATTCAGCTCGCAATGTGGTTTCCGTGTCTTATAAATTCTCTTGTTTGTTGTTATGTGCTGTGTTCTGGGTGGTGTGAGTGCTGCCTTTAGGCTTTCTGCGTGTGACATACTGGGTAGATGTGGCGTGGGCTGTGTCATTTCAGCATTGTGTGTAATGATGGGTTCGCCTTGTGTCGGGTGTGTTGTGTGCATGTGTATGTTGTGTGTGGGTGTGTTTTCGTTCGTCTGTGTGCGCGTGGGGATGCATGTGTTCTCTATGATTAGATTGTGGTTGTGCGTGTTGTGTGCAGTGTGCTATGTGTGTTGCACGCGTTTCGTCAGTTTTGTGTGCATTTGTATGTGTTGTGTCAGTTTTGTGTGTGTGGTTGTGTTTTGTGTGTTGTGTGAGAGAGGCTGTGTGTGTGTTTGGCTGTTGGAGTTATGCACATGATGTAAGATGTGTTGACTGTGTGTGGCTGTGCTTGTTTTGTACATCTCTTGCATACAGTATGTGGTCTGTGCAATGGTTTTCGTGTGCATTGTGAGCAGTACTTATGTGCCTTCAAGGGTGTGGTGTGTTTATTGTGTCTGTTGTGTTGCGTGTTTCTGTGTTGCGTGTGTGTAGTGCGTTGTGCTCCTGTGTGAGGATGTATGTGTGGTGTGTCTGTGCGTGATTGTGTGTGCAGTGGGTAGTGTGTGAAATGTGTGCTACTTGACTTTGTTGGTTATATGTGTTTTGCCTATGGATTTGGGAGTGTTGTATGTGTTATGAGTTGTGATACTTTCTGTGCGGGATGCTTGTGTGTGTCGTGTGATGTGTGGTTCTGTGAGTTGTGTTTGTGTTGTGTGTATTCTACTCTGTGTGTTCTGTGGTCTGTGTGTTTTGCTTGTTGAGTGAGACACTGTGTGTTAGGACTGATATCTTTGTGTATATGTTGTGTGTTTGGCATTGTGCATTCTGTGAGGCTGTGTGTGCTGTCTGTTTTATGTGTGTTTGGAGTGATGTGTGTAGTGTGTGAAATGTGTGTTGCATAATTTTTGTGTTCTTTCTGTTGTCGACGGTGTGTGTTTTGCATGTTGGTTTCTATGTTCGCGGTTGTGTTTGACAGGTTGTGTGTGTGGCTGGCTCTTTGAGTAAGGAGTGTAATTTGTGATGTGTGTACTGTGTGTGGTCAAGCTTGGTCAGTGTGCCTCACTGGGTGTGTTGTGTTCACTCTGAGAACCGTGGTTCATGTGTATGGTGGGCAGTTATGTTCTCGGTGTGATGTGCTGTGTGTTGAGGGACTTCTGCATTCAAGTGCACAGAAGACAGCCTCTCGTTGTTGGCGGTTTTCTCCACAGGTTTGTAATACTCCAGGAGGGCCTTGTTTCCTGAGGGCGCAGAGAGCCACCTCATCTCTTCACTAGCAAGGCCCTGAAGACGCCTTTGTTGTAAAGTGTCAGAAACTGCTGCAGGAGAGCCTCATGACAAACTCTGCCGCAGAAACAAACCACCATGCACTGAGGAGACACTCCATGAGGGAATACGAGACTGCTTTCATTTTGCACGCAATTTGCTCCTATGTGATAAGGAAAACAGCAAACATTGCAGTAGAACGCGGTCTTCTCTGTAAGCGCTCTATCTCAAAGATGTGGGTGGGCTGCGAATAGGCCTTTGCTCTAGCGACACTGGAAGTTGCAGAAGATGATGCATTGTAGTGACAGCAGTGGAGGCAAGTCAGCTTTGGATTCAGCTTATGTGACTGAAAGAAAGCACTGCAGGATGGCCCACTCAAGGAATCATTGAAGCCCTGGCAGTGGAGGCTGTAACAGAGCTTTCAATGTGCTTTCAACCATGTCTGTGTGGCCATGAACGTGAGGCTTTGCTGAGGAAGCCTGGCCATCTGGCACTATGCCCGCATACAACGAATTTAGCTCGCAATGTGGTTTCCGTGTCTGTCCTGTGTGCCTGCACTCTAAGCACCTGGAAGAGGTTTTGCCCTGCAGAGCTCTCTTTAGCTGAGTGTTGTGTGCTCATTTGGGTGACCATTAACGTGAGGCTTTGTTGAGGAAGCCTGGCCATCAGGAAAATGCCCGCATACAACGAATTCAGCTCGCAATGTGGTTTCCGTGTCTGTAATGTGTGCCTGCTCTCTAAGTGCCTGAAAGTGGTCTGCCGTGTGGAGCTCTCCTTTGCTGAGTGTCGGGTGCTCATTTGTGTTGCCATTAACGTGAAGTGTTACTGAGGAAGACTGGTCATCAGGAAAATACCCGCATACAAAGAATTTAGCTCGCAATGTAGTTACCGTGTCTGTCCTGTGTGACTGCACTCTAAGTGCATGAGTGAAGTCTGCTCGGTGTAGATGTCTTTTGCTGAGAGCCGGGTGCTCATTTGTGTGGCCAGAAACGTGAGGCCTTGCTGAGGAAGCCTGGCCGTCAGGAAAATAACCACATACACCGAATTCAGCTCGCAATGTGGTTTCCGTGTCTGTCCTGTGTGACTGCACTCTAAGTGCATGAGTCAAGTCTGCTCTGTAGAGATGTCTTTTGCTCAGTGTCGGGTGCTCATTTTTGTGGCCATTCACGTGAGGTTTTGCTGAGGAATCCTGGCCATCAGGAAAATACCCGCATACAACGAATTGAACTTGCAATGTGGTTTCCGTGTCTGTCCTTTGTGCCTGCACTCTAAGCACCTGAAAGAGGATTTCTGTGTAGAGCTCTCTTTTGCTGAGTGTCGTGTGCTCATTTCGGTGAACATTAACGTGAGGCTTTGTTGACGAAGCCTGGCCATCAGGAAAATGCCCGCATACAACGAATTCAGCTCGCATTGTGGTTTCTGTGTCTGTAATGTGTGCCTGCTCTCTAAGCGCCGGAAAGAGGATTTCTGTGTACAGCTCTCTTTTGCTGAGTGTCGTGTGCTCATTTAGGTGAACATTAACGTGAGGCTTTGTTGACGAAGCCTGGCCATCAGGAAAATGCCCGCATACACCGAATTCAGCTCGCAATGTGGTTTCCGTGTCTGGAATGTGTGCCCGCTCTCTAAGCGCCTGAAAGAGGTCTGCTGCGTAGAGATATCTTTTGCTGAGTGTCGGGAGCTCATTTGTGAGGCCATTAACGTGAGGTTTTGCTGAGGAAGCCTGGCCATCAGGAAAATACCCGCATACAACGATTTCAGCAGGCAATGTGTTTTCCGTGTCAGTCCTGTGTGACTGCACTCTAAGCGCATGAGTGAAGTCTGCTCTGTAGAGATATCTTTTGCTGAGTGTCGGGAGCTCATTTGTGAGGCCATTAACGTGAGGTTTTGCTGAGGAAGCCTGGCTGTCAGGAAAATACCCGCATACAACAAATTCAGCTCGCAATGTGGTTTCCGAGTCTTATAAATTCTCTTGTTTGTTGTTATGTGCTGTGTTCTGGGTGGTGTGAGTGCTGCCTTTAGGCTTTCTGCGTGTGACATACTGGGTAGATGTGGCGTGGGCTGTGTCATTTCAGCATTGTGTGTAATGATGGGTTCGCCTTGTGTTGGGTGTGTTGTGTGCATGTGTATGTTGTGTGTGGGTGTGTTTTCGTTCGTGCTGTGTGCGCGTGGGGATGCATGTGTTCTCTATGATTAGATTGTGGTTGTGCGTGTTGTGTGCAGTGTGCTATGTGTGTTGCACGCGTTTCGTCAGTTTTGTGTGCATTTGTATGTGTTGTGTCAGTTTTGTGTGTGTTGTTGTGTTTTGTGTGTTGTGTGAGAGAGGCTGTGTGTGTGTTTGGCTGTTTGAGTTATGCACATGATGTAAGATGTGTTGACTGTGTGTGGCTGTGCTTGTTTTGTACATCTCTTGCATACAGTATGTGGTCTGTGCAATGGTTTTCGTGTGCATTGTGAGCAGTACTTATGTGCCTTCAAGGGTGTGGTGTGTTTATTGTGTCTGTTGTGTTGCGTGTTTCTGTGTTGCGTGTGTGTAGTGCGTTGTGCTCCTGTGTGAGGATGTATGTGTGGTGTGTCTGTGCGTGATTGTGTGTGCAGTGGGTAGTGTGTGAAATGTGTGCTACTTGTCTTTGTTGGTTATATGTGTTTTGCCTATGGATTTGGGAGTGTTGTGTGTGTTATGAGTTGTGATACTTTCTGTGCCGGATGCTTGTGTGTGTCGTGTGATGTGTGGTTCTGTGAGTTGTGTTTGTGTTGTGTGTATTCTACTCTGTGTGTTCTGTGGTCTGTGTGTTTTGCTTGTTGAGTGAGACACTGTGTGTTAGGACTGATATCTTTGTGTATATGTTGTGTGTTTGGCATTGTGCATTCTGTGAGGCTGTGTGTGCTGTCTGTTTTATGTGTGTTTGGAGTGATGTGTGTAGTGTGTGAAATGTGTGTTGCATAATTTTTGTGTTCTTTCTGGTCTCGACGGTGTGTGTTTTGCATGTTGGTTTCTATGTTCGCGGTTGTGTTTGACAGGTTGTGTGGGTGGCTGGCTCTTTGAGTAAGGAGTGTAATTTGTGATGTGTGTACTGTGTGTGGTCAAGCTTGGTCAGTGTGCCTCACTGGGTGTGTTGTGTTCACTCTGAGAACCGTGGTTCATGTGTATGGTGGGCAGTTATGTTCTCGGTGTGATGTGCTGTGTGTTGAGGGACTTCTGCATTCAAGTGCACAGAAGACAGCCTCTCGTTGTTGGCGGTTTTCTCCACAGGTTTGTAATACTCCAGGAGGGCCTTGTTTCCTGAGGGCGCAGAGAGCCACCTCATCTCTTCACTAGCAAGGCCCTGAAGACGCCTTTGTTGTAAAGTGTCAGAAACTGCTGCAGGAGAGCCTCATGACAAACTCTGCCCCAGAAACAATCCACCATGCACTGAGGAGACACTCCATGAGGGAATACGAGGCTGCTTTCATTTTGCACGCAATTTGCTCCTATGTGATAAGGAAAACAGCAAACATTGCAGTAGAACGCGGTCTTCTCTGTAAGCCCTCTATCTCAAAGATGTGGGTGGGCTGCGAATAGGCCTTTGCTCTAGCGACACTGGAAGTTGCAGAAGATGATGCATTGTAGTGACAGCAGTGGAGGCAAGTCAGCTTTGGATTCAGCTTATGTGACTGAAAGAAAGCACTGCAGGATGGCCCACTCAAGGAATCATTGAAGCCCTGGCAGTGGAGGCTGAAACAGGGCTTTCAATGTGCTTTCAACCATGTCTGTGTGGCCATGAACGTGAGGCTTTGCTGAGGAAGCCTGGCCATCAGGAAAATACCCGCATACAACGAATTGAACTTGCAATGTGGTTTCCGTGTCTGTCCTGTGTGCCTGCACTCTAAGCACCTGAAAGAGGATTTCTGTGTAGAGCTCTCTTTTGCTGAGTGTCGTGTGCTCATTTAGGTGAACATTAACGTGAGGCTTTGTTGACGAAGCCTGGCCATCAGGAAAATGCCCGCATACAACGAATTCAGCTCGCATTGTGGTTTCTGTGTCTGTAATGTGTGCCTGCTCTCTAAGCGCCGGAAAGAGGATTTCTGTGTACAGCTCTCTTTTGCTGAGTGTCGTGTGCTCATTTAGGTGAACATTAACGTGAGGCTTTGTTGACGAAGCCTGGCCATCAGGAAAATGCCCGCATACACCGAATTCAGCTCGCAATGTGGTTTCCGTGTCTGGAATGTGTGCCCGCTCTCTAAGCGCCTGAAAGAGGTCTGCTGCGTAGAGCTCTCTTTTGCTAGGTGTTGGGTGCTCATTTGTGTGGCCATTAACGTGAGGTTTTGCTGAGGAAGACTGGCCATCAGGAAAATACCCGCATACAACGATTTCAGCAGGCAATGTGTTTTCCGTGTCAGTCCTGTGTGACTGCACTCTAAGCGCATGAGTGAAGTCTGCTCTGTAGAGATACCTTTTGCTGAGTGTCGGGAGCTCATTTGTGAGGCCATTAACGTGAGGTTTTGCTGAGGAAGCCTGGCTGTCAGGAAAATACCCGCATACAACAAATTCAGCTCGCAATGTGGTTTCCGAGTCTTATAAATTCTCTTGTTTGTTGTTATGTGCTGTGTTCTGGGTGGTGTGAGTGCTGCCTTTAGGCTTTCTGCGTGTGACATACTGGGTAGATGTGGCGTGGGCTGTGTCATTTCAGCATTGTGTGTAATGATGGGTTCGCCTTGTGTCGGGTGTGTTGTGTGCATGTGTATGTTGTGTGTGTGTGTGTTTTCGTTCGTCTGTGTGCGCGTGGGGATGCATGTGTTCTCTATGATTAGATTGTGGTTGTGCGTGTTGTGTGCAGTGTGCTATGTGTGTTGCACGCGTTTCGTCAGTTTTGTGTGCATTTGTATGTGTTGTGTCAGTTTTGTGTGTGTGGTTGTGTTTTGTGTGTTGTGTGAGAGAGGCTGTGTGTGTGTTTGGCTGTTGGAGTTATGCACATGATGTAAGATGTGTTGACTGTGTGTGGCTGTGCTTGTTTTGTACATCTCTTGCATACAGTATGTGGTCTGTGCAATGATTTTCGTGTGCATTGTGAGCAGTACTTATGTGCCTTCAAGGGTGTGGTGTGTTTATTGTGTCTGTTGTGTTGCGTGTTTCTGTGTTGCGTGTGTGTAGTGCGTTGTGCTCCTGTGTGAGGATGTATGTGTGGTGTGTCTGTGCGTGATTGTGTGTGCAGTGGGTAGTGTGTGAAATGTGTGCTACTTGACTTTGTTGGTTATATGTGTTTTGCCTATGGATTTGGGAGTGTTGTGTGTGTTATGAGTTGTGATACTTTCTGTGCGGGATGCTTGTGTGTGTCGTGTGATGTGTGGTTCTGTGAGTTGTGTTTGTGTTGTGTGTATTCTACTCTGTGTGTTCTGTGGTCTGTGTGTTTTGCTTGTTGAGTGAGACACTGTGTGTTAGGACTGATATCTTTGTGTATATGTTGTGTGTTTGGCATTGTGCATTCTGTGAGGCTGTGTGTGCTGTCTGTTTTATGTGTGTTTGGAGTGATGTGTGTAGTGTGTGAAATGTGTGTTGCATAATTTTTGTGTTCTTTCTGTTGTCGACGGTGTGTGTTTTGCATGTTGGTTTCTATGTTCGCGGTTGTGTTTGACAGGTTGTGTGTGTGGCTGGCTCTTTGAGTAAGGAGTGTAATTTGTGATGTGTGTACTGTGTGTGGTCAAGCTTGGTCAGTGTGCCTCACTGGGTGTGTTGTGTTCACTCTGAGAACCGTGGTTCATGTGTATGGTGGGCAGTTATGTTCTCGGTGTGATGTGCTGTGTGTTGAGGGACTTCTGCATTCAAGTGCACAGAAGACAGCCTCTCGTTGTTGGCGGTTTTCTCCACAGGTTTGTAATACTCCAGGAGGGCCTTGTTTCCTGAGGGCGCAGAGAGCCACCTCATCTCTTCACTAGCAAGGCCCTGAAGACGCCTTTGTTGTAAAGTGTCAGAAACTGCTGCAGGAGAGCCTCATGACAAACTCTGCCGCAGAAACAATCCACCATGCACTGAGGAGACACTCCATGAGGGAATACGAGGCTGCTTTCATTTTGCACGCAATTTGCTCCTATGTGATAAGGAAAACAGCAAACATTGCAGTAGAACGCGGTCTTCTCTGTAAGCCCTCTATCTCAAAGATGTGGGTGGGCTGCGAATAGGCCTTTGCTCTAGCGACACTGGAAGTTGCAGAAGATGATGCATTGTAGTGACAGCAGTGGAGGCAAGTCAGCTTTGGATTCAGCTTATGTGACTGAAAGAAAGCACTGCAGGATGGCCCACTCAAGGAATCATTGAAGCCCTGGCAGTGGAGGCTGAAACAGGGCTTTCAATGTGCTTTCAACCATGTCTGTGTGGCCATGAACGTGAGGCTTTGCTGAGGAAGCCTGGCCATCAGGAAAATACCCGCATACAACGAATTGAACTTGCAATGTGGTTTCCGTGTCTGTCCTGTGTGCCTGCACTCTAAGCACCTGAAAGAGGATTTCTGTGTAGAGCTCTCTTTTGCTGAGTGTCGTGTGCTCATTTCGGTGAACATTAACGTGAGGCTTTGTTGACGAAGCCTGGCCATCAGCAAAATGCCCGCACACACTGAATTCAGCTCGCAATGTGGTTTCAGCTCTGTGTAGAGCTCTCTTTGTGCTGAGTGTCGTGTGCTCATTTAGGTGAACATTAACGTGAGGCTTTGTTGACGAAGCCTGGCCATCAGGAAAATGCCCGCATACACTGAATTCAGCTCGCAATGTGGTTTCCGTGTCTGGAATGTGTGCCCGCTCTCTAAGCGCCTGAAAGAGGTCTGCTGCGTAGAGCTCTCTTTTGCTAGGTGTTGGGTGCTCATTTGTGTGGCCATTAACGTGAGGTTTTGCTGAGGAAGACTGGCCATCAGGAAAATACCCGCATACAACGATTTCAGCAGGCAATGTGTTTTCCGTGTCAGTCCTGTGTGACTGCACTCTAAGCGCATGAGTGAAGTCTGCTCTGTAGAGATATCTTTTGCTGAGTGTCGGGAGCTCATTTGTGAGGCCATTAACGTGAGGTTTTGCTGAGGAAGCCTGGCTGTCAGGAAAATACCCGCATACAACAAATTCAGCTCGCAATGTGGTTTCCGTGTCTTATAAATTCTCTTGTTTGTTGTTATGTGCTGTGTTCTGGGTGGTGTGAGTGCTGCCTTTAGGCTTTCTGCGTGTGACATACTGGGTAGATGTGGCGTGGGCTGTGTCATTTCAGCATTGTGTGTAATGATGGGTTCGCCTTGTGTCGGGTGTGTTGTGTGCATGTGTATGTTGTGTGTGGGTGTGTTTTCGTTCGTCTGTGTGCGCGTGGGGATGCATGTGTTCTCTATGATTAGATTGTGGTTGTGCGTGTTGTGTGCAGTGTGCTATGTGTGTTGCACGCGTTTCGTCAGTTTTGTGTGCATTTGTATGTGTTGTGTCAGTTTTGTGTGTGTGGTTGTGTTTTGTGTGTTGTGTGAGAGAGGCTGTGTGTGTGTTTGGCTGTTGGAGTTATGCACATGATGTAAGATGTGTTGACTGTGTGTGGCTGTGCTTGTTTTGTACATCTCTTGCATACAGTATGTGGTCTGTGCAATGGTTTTCGTGTGCATTGTGAGCAGTACTTATGTGCCTTCAAGGGTGTGGTGTGTTTATTGTGTCTGTTGTGTTGCGTGTTTCTGTGTTGCGTGTGTGTAGTGCGTTGTGCTCCTGTGTGAGGATGTATGTGTGGTGTGTCTGTGCGTGATTGTGTGTGCAGTGGGTAGTGTGTGAAATGTGTGCTACTTGACTTTGTTGGTTATATGTGTTTTGCCTATGGATTTGGGAGTGTTGTATGTGTTATGAGTTGTGATACTTTCTGTGCGGGATGCTTGTGTGTGTCGTGTGATGTGTGGTTCTGTGAGTTGTGTTTGTGTTGTGTGTATTCTACTCTGTGTGTTCTGTGGTCTGTGTGTTTTGCTTGTTGAGTGAGACACTGTGTGTTAGGACTGATATCTTTGTGTATATGTTGTGTGTTTGGCATTGTGCATTCTGTGAGGCTGTGTGTGCTGTCTGTTTTATGTGTGTTTGGAGTGATGTGTGTAGTGTGTGAAATGTGTGTTGCATAATTTTTGTGTTCTTTCTGTTGTCGACGGTGTGTGTTTTGCATGTTGGTTTCTATGTTCGCGGTTGTGTTTGACAGGTTGTGTGTGTGGCTGGCTCTTTGAGTAAGGAGTGTAATTTGTGATGTGTGTACTGTGTGTGGTCAAGCTTGGTCAGTGTGCCTCACTGGGTGTGTTGTGTTCACTCTGAGAACCGTGGTTCATGTGTATGGTGGGCAGTTATGTTCTCGGTGTGATGTGCTGTGTGTTGAGGGACTTCTGCATTCAAGTGCACAGAAGACAGCCTCTCGTTGTTGGCGGTTTTCTCCACAGGTTTGTAATACTCCAGGAGGGCCTTGTTTCCTGAGGGCGCAGAGAGCCACCTCATCTCTTCACTAGCAAGGCCCTGAAGACGCCTTTGTTGTAAAGTGTCAGAAACTGCTGCAGGAGAGCCTCATGACAAACTCTGCCGCAGAAACAATCCACCATGCACTGAGGAGACACTCCATGAGGGAATACGAGACTGCTTTCATTTTGCACGCAATTTGCTCCTATGTGATAAGGAAAACAGCAAACATTGCAGTAGAACGCGGTCTTCTCTGTAAGCCCTCTATCTCAAAGATGTGGGTGGGCTGCGAATAGGCCTTTGCTCTAGCGACACTGGAAGTTGCAGAAGATGATGCATTGTAGTGACAGCAGTGGAGGCAAGTCAGCTTTGGATTCAGCTTATGTGACTGAAAGAAAGCACTGCAGGATGGCCCACTCAAGGAATCATTGAAGCCCTGGCAGTGGAGGCTGAAACAGAGCTTTCAATGTGCTTTCAACCATGTCTGTGTGGCCATGAACGTGAGGCTTTGCTGAGGAAGCCTGGCCGTCTGGCACTATGCCCGCATACAACGAATTTAGCTCGCAATGTGGTTTCCGTGTCTGTCCTGTGTGCCTGCACTCTAAGCACCTGGAAGAGGTTTTGCCCTGCAGAGCTCTCTTTAGCTGAGTGTTGTGTGCTCATTTGGGTGACCATTAACGTGAGGCTTTGTTGAGGAAGCCTGGCCATCAGGAAAATGCCCGCATACAACGAATTCAGCTCGCAATGTGGTTTCCGTGTCTGTAATGTGTGCCTGCTCTCTAAGCGCCTGAAAGTGGTCTGCCGTGTGGAGCTCTCCTTTGCTGAGTGTCGGGTGCTCATTTGTGTTGCCATTAACGTGAAGTGTTACTGAGGAAGACTGGTCATCAGGAAAATACCCGCATACAAAGAATTTAGCTCGCAATGTAGTTACCGTGTCTGTCCTGTGTGACTGCACTCTAAGTGCATGAGTGAAGTCTGCTCGGTGTAGATGTCTTTTGCTGAGAGCCGGGTGCTCATTTGTGTGGCCAGAAACGTGAGGCCTTGCTGAGGAAGCCTGGCCGTCAGGAAAATAACCACATACACCGAATTCAGCTCGCAATGTGGTTTCCGTGTCTGTCCTGTGTGACTGCACTCTAAGTGCATGAGTCAAGTCTGCTCTGTAGAGATGTCTTTTGCTCAGTGTCGGGTGCTCATTTTTGTGGCCATTCACGTGAGGTTTTGCTGAGGAATCCTGGCCATCAGGAAAATACCCGCATACAACGAATTGAACTTGCAATGTGGTTTCCGTGTCTGTCCTTTGTGCCTGCACTCTAAGCACCTGAAAGAGGATTTCTGTGTAGAGCTCTCTTTTGCTGAGTGTCGTGTGCTCATTTCGGTGAACATTAACGTGAGGCTTTGTTGACGAAGCCTGGCCATCAGGAAAATGCCCGCATACAACGAATTCAGCTCGCATTGTGGTTTCTGTGTCTGTAATGTGTGCCTGCTCTCTAAGCGCCGGAAAGAGGATTTCTGTGTACAGCTCTCTTTTGCTGAGTGTCGTGTGCTCATTTAGGTGAACATTAACGTGAGGCTTTGTTGACGAAGCCTGGCCATCAGGAAAATGCCCGCATACACCGAATTCAGCTCGCAATGTGGTTTCCGTGTCTGGAATGTGTGCCCGCTCTCTAAGCGCCTGAAAGAGGTCTGCTGCGTAGAGATATCTTTTGCTGAGTGTCGGGAGCTCATTTGTGAGGCCATTAACGTGAGGTTTTGCTGAGGAAGCCTGGCTGTCAGGAAAATACCCGCATACAACAAATTCAGCTCGCAATGTGGTTTCCGTGTCTTATAAATTCTCTTGTTTGTTGTTATGTGCTGTGTTCTGGGTGGTGTGAGTGCTGCCTTTAGGCTTTCTGCGTGTGACATACTGGGTAGATGTGGCGTGGGCTGTGTCATTTCAGCATTGTGTGTAATGATGGGTTCGCCTTGTGTCGGGTGTGTTGTGTGCATGTGTATGTTGTGTGGGTGTGTTTTCGTTCGTCTGTGTGCGCGTGGGGATGCATGTGTTCTCTATGATTAGATTGTGGTTGTGCGTGTTGTGTGCAGTGTGCTATGTGTGTTGCACGCGTTTCGTCAGTTTTGTGTGCATTTGTATGTGTTGTGTCAGTTTTGTGTGTGTGGTTGTGTTTTGTGTGTTGTGTGAGAGAGGCTGTGTGTGTGTTTGGCTGTTGGAGTTATGCACATGATGTAAGATGTGTTGACTGTGTGTGGCTGTGCTTGTTTTGTACATCTCTTGCATACAGTATGTGGTCTGTGCAATGGTTTTCGTGTGCATTGTGAGCAGTACTTATGTGCCTTCAAGGGTGTGGTGTGTTTATTGTGTCTGTTGTGTTGCGTGTTTCTGTGTTGCGTGTGTGTAGTGCGTTGTGCTCCTGTGTGAGGATGTATGTGTGGTGTGTCTGTGCGTGATTGTGTGTGCAGTGGGTAGTGTGTGAAATGTGTGCTACTTGACTTTGTTGGTTATATGTGTTTTGCCTATGGATTTGGGAGTGTTGTATGTGTTATGAGTTGTGATACTTTCTGTGCGGGATGCTTGTGTGTGTCGTGTGATGTGTGGTTCTGTGAGTTGTGTTTGTGTTGTGTGTATTCTACTCTGTGTGTTCTGTGGTCTGTGTGTTTTGCTTGTTGAGTGAGACACTGTGTGTTAGGACTGATATCTTTGTGTATATGTTGTGTGTTTGGCATTGTGCATTCTGTGAGGCTGTGTGTGCTGTCTGTTTTATGTGTGTTTGGAGTGATGTGTGTAGTGTGTGAAATGTGTGTTGCATAATTTTTGTGTTCTTTCTGTTGTCGACGGTGTGTGTTTTGCATGTTGGTTTCTATGTTCGCGGTTGTGTTTGACAGGTTGTGTGTGTGGCTGGCTCTTTGAGTAAGGAGTGTAATTTGTGATGTGTGTACTGTGTGTGGTCAAGCTTGGTCAGTGTGCCTCACTGGGTGTGTTGTGTTCACTCTGAGAACCGTGGTTCATGTGTATGGTGGGCAGTTATGTTCTCGGTGTGATGTGCTGTGTGTTGAGGGACTTCTGCATTCAAGTGCACAGAAGACAGCCTCTCGTTGTTGGCGGTTTTCTCCACAGGTTTGTAATACTCCAGGAGGGCCTTGTTTCCTGAGGGCGCAGAGAGCCACCTCATCTCTTCACTAGCAAGGCCCTGAAGACGCCTTTGTTGTAAAGTGTCAGAAACTGCTGCAGGAGAGCCTCATGACAAACTCTGCCGCAGAAACAATCCACCATGCACTGAGGAGACACTCCATGAGGGAATACGAGACTGCTTTCATTTTGCACGCAATTTGCTCCTATGTGATAAGGAAAACAGCAAACATTGCAGTAGAACGCGGTCTTCTCTGTAAGCCCTCTATCTCAAAGATGTGGGTGGGCTGCGAATAGGCCTTTGCTCTAGCGACACTGGAAGTTGCAGAAGATGATGCATTGTAGTGACAGCAGTGGAGGCAAGTCAGCTTTGGATTCAGCTTATGTGACTGAAAGAAAGCACTGCAGGATGGCCCACTCAAGGAATCATTGAAGCCCTGGCAGTGGAGGCTGAAACAGAGCTTTCAATGTGCTTTCAACCATGTCTGTGTGGCCATGAACGTGAGGCTTTGCTGAGGAAGCCTGGCCGTCTGGCACTATGCCCGCATACAACGAATTTAGCTCGCAATGTGGTTTCCGTGTCTGTCCTGTGTGCCTGCACTCTAAGCACCTGGAAGAGGTTTTGCCCTGCAGAGCTCTCTTTAGCTGAGTGTTGTGTGCTCATTTGGGTGACCATTAACGTGAGGCTTTGTTGAGGAAGCCTGGCCATCAGGAAAATGCCCGCATACAACGAATTCAGCTCGCAATGTGGTTTCCGTGTCTGTAATGTGTGCCTGCTCTCTAAGCGCCTGAAAGTGGTCTGCCGTGTGGAGCTCTCCTTTGCTGAGTGTCGGGTGCTCATTTGTGTTGCCATTAACGTGAAGTGTTACTGAGGAAGACTGGTCATCAGGAAAATACCCGCATACAAAGAATTTAGCTCGCAATGTAGTTACCGTGTCTGTCCTGTGTGACTGCACTCTAAGTGCATGAGTGAAGTCTGCTCGGTGTAGATGTCTTTTGCTGAGAGCCGGGTGCTCATTTGTGTGGCCAGAAACGTGAGGCCTTGCTGAGGAAGCCTGGCCGTCAGGAAAATAACCACATACACCGAATTCAGCTCGCAATGTGGTTTCCGTGTCTGTCCTGTGTGACTGCACTCTAAGTGCATGAGTCAAGTCTGCTCTGTAGAGATGTCTTTTGCTCAGTGTCGGGTGCTCATTTTTGTGGCCATTCACGTGAGGTTTTGCTGAGGAATCCTGGCCATCAGGAAAATACCCGCATACAACGAATTGAACTTGCAATGTGGTTTCCGTGTCTGTCCTTTGTGCCTGCACTCTAAGCACCTGAAAGAGGATTTCTGTGTAGAGCTCTCTTTTGCTGAGTGTCGTGTGCTCATTTCGGTGAACATTAACGTGAGGCTTTGTTGACGAAGCCTGGCCATCAGGAAAATGCCCGCATACAACGAATTCAGCTCGCATTGTGGTTTCTGTGTCTGTAATGTGTGCCTGCTCTCTAAGCGCCGGAAAGAGGATTTCTGTGTACAGCTCTCTTTTGCTGAGTGTCGTGTGCTCATTTAGGTGAACATTAACGTGAGGCTTTGTTGACGAAGCCTGGCCATCAGGAAAATGCCCGCATACACCGAATTCAGCTCGCAATGTGGTTTCCGTGTCTGGAATGTGTGCCCGCTCTCTAAGCGCCTGAAAGAGGTCTGCTGCGTAGAGATATCTTTTGCTGAGTGTCGGGAGCTCATTTGTGAGGCCATTAACGTGAGGTTTTGCTGAGGAAGCCTGGCTGTCAGGAAAATACCCGCATACAACAAATTCAGCTCGCAATGTGGTTTCCGTGTCTTATAAATTCTCTTGTTTGTTGTTATGTGCTGTGTTCTGGGTGGTGTGAGTGCTGCCTTTAGGCTTTCTGCGTGTGACATACTGGGTAGATGTGGCGTGGGCTGTGTCATTTCAGCATTGTGTGTAATGATGGGTTCGCCTTGTGTCGGGTGTGTTGTGTGCATGTGTATGTTGTGTGGGTGTGTTTTCGTTCGTCTGTGTGCGCGTGGGGATGCATGTGTTCTCTATGATTAGATTGTGGTTGTGCGTGTTGTGTGCAGTGTGCTATGTGTGTTGCACGCGTTTCGTCAGTTTTGTGTGCATTTGTATGTGTTGTGTCAGTTTTGTGTGTGTGGTTGTGTTTTGTGTGTTGTGTGAGAGAGGCTGTGTGTGTGTTTGGCTGTTGGAGTTATGCACATGATGTAAGATGTGTTGACTGTGTGTGGCTGTGCTTGTTTTGTACATCTCTTGCATACAGTATGTGGTCTGTGCAATGGTTTTCGTGTGCATTGTGAGCAGTACTTATGTGCCTTCAAGGGTGTGGTGTGTTTATTGTGTCTGTTGTGTTGCGTGTTTCTGTGTTGCGTGTGTGTAGTGCGTTGTGCTCCTGTGTGAGGATGTATGTGTGGTGTGTCTGTGCGTGATTGTGTGTGCAGTGGGTAGTGTGTGAAATGTGTGCTACTTGACTTTGTTGGTTATATGTGTTTTGCCTATGGATTTGGGAGTGTTGTATGTGTTATGAGTTGTGATACTTTCTGTGCGGGATGCTTGTGTGTGTCGTGTGATGTGTGGTTCTGTGAGTTGTGTTTGTGTTGTGTGTATTCTACTCTGTGTGTTCTGTGGTCTGTGTGTTTTGCTTGTTGAGTGAGACACTGTGTGTTAGGACTGATATCTTTGTGTATATGTTGTGTGTTTGGCATTGTGCATTCTGTGAGGCTGTGTGTGCTGTCTGTTTTATGTGTGTTTGGAGTGATGTGTGTAGTGTGTGAAATGTGTGTTGCATAATTTTTGTGTTCTTTCTGTTGTCGACGGTGTGTGTTTTGCATGTTGGTTTCTATGTTCGCGGTTGTGTTTGACAGGTTGTGTGTGTGGCTGGCTCTTTGAGTAAGGAGTGTAATTTGTGATGTGTGTACTGTGTGTGGTCAAGCTTGGTCAGTGTGCCTCACTGGGTGTGTTGTGTTCACTCTGAGAACCGTGGTTCATGTGTATGGTGGGCAGTTATGTTCTCGGTGTGATGTGCTGTGTGTTGAGGGACTTCTGCATTCAAGTGCACAGAAGACAGCCTCTCGTTGTTGGCGGTTTTCTCCACAGGTTTGTAATACTCCAGGAGGGCCTTGTTTCCTGAGGGCGCAGAGAGCCACCTCATCTCTTCACTAGCAAGGCCCTGAAGACGCCTTTGTTGTAAAGTGTCAGAAACTGCTGCAGGAGAGCCTCATGACAAACTCTGCCGCAGAAACAATCCACCATGCACTGAGGAGACACTCCATGAGGGAATACGAGACTGCTTTCATTTTGCACGCAATTTGCTCCTATGTGATAAGGAAAACAGCAAACATTGCAGTAGAACGCGGTCTTCTCTGTAAGCCCTCTATCTCAAAGATGTGGGTGGGCTGCGAATAGGCCTTTGCTCTAGCGACACTGGAAGTTGCAGAAGATGATGCATTGTAGTGACAGCAGTGGAGGCAAGTCAGCTTTGGATTCAGCTTATGTGACTGAAAGAAAGCACTGCAGGATGGCCCACTCAAGGAATCATTGAAGCCCTGGCAGTGGAGGCTGAAACAGAGCTTTCAATGTGCTTTCAACCATGTCTGTGTGGCCATGAACGTGAGGCTTTGCTGAGGAAGCCTGGCCGTCTGGCACTATGCCCGCATACAACGAATTTAGCTCGCAATGTGGTTTCCGTGTCTGTCCTGTGTGCCTGCACTCTAAGCACCTGGAAGAGGTTTTGCCCTGCAGAGCTCTCTTTAGCTGAGTGTTGTGTGCTCATTTGGGTGACCATTAACGTGAGGCTTTGTTGAGGAAGCCTGGCCATCAGGAAAATGCCCGCATACAACGAATTCAGCTCGCAATGTGGTTTCCGTGTCTGTAATGTGTGCCTGCTCTCTAAGCGCCTGAAAGTGGTCTGCCGTGTGGAGCTCTCCTTTGCTGAGTGTCGGGTGCTCATTTGTGTTGCCATTAACGTGAAGTGTTACTGAGGAAGACTGGTCATCAGGAAAATACCCGCATACAAAGAATTTAGCTCGCAATGTAGTTACCGTGTCTGTCCTGTGTGACTGCACTCTAAGTGCATGAGTGAAGTCTGCTCGGTGTAGATGTCTTTTGCTGAGAGCCGGGTGCTCATTTGTGTGGCCAGAAACGTGAGGCCTTGCTGAGGAAGCCTGGCCGTCAGGAAAATAACCACATACACCGAATTCAGCTCGCAATGTGGTTTCCGTGTCTGTCCTGTGTGACTGCACTCTAAGTGCATGAGTCAAGTCTGCTCTGTAGAGATGTCTTTTGCTCAGTGTCGGGTGCTCATTTTTGTGGCCATTCACGTGAGGTTTTGCTGAGGAATCCTGGCCATCAGGAAAATACCCGCATACAACGAATTGAACTTGCAATGTGGTTTCCGTGTCTGTCCTTTGTGCCTGCACTCTAAGCACCTGAAAGAGGATTTCTGTGTAGAGCTCTCTTTTGCTGAGTGTCGTGTGCTCATTTCGGTGAACATTAACGTGAGGCTTTGTTGACGAAGCCTGGCCATCAGGAAAATGCCCGCATACAACGAATTCAGCTCGCATTGTGGTTTCTGTGTCTGTAATGTGTGCCTGCTCTCTAAGCGCCGGAAAGAGGATTTCTGTGTACAGCTCTCTTTTGCTGAGTGTCGTGTGCTCATTTAGGTGAACATTAACGTGAGGCTTTGTTGACGAAGCCTGGCCATCAGGAAAATGCCCGCATACACCGAATTCAGCTCGCAATGTGGTTTCCGTGTCTGGAATGTGTGCCCGCTCTCTAAGCGCCTGAAAGAGGTCTGCTGCGTAGAGATATCTTTTCCTGAGTGTCGGGAGCTCTTTTGTGAGGCCATTAACGTGAGTTTTTGTTGAGGAAGCCTGGCTGTCAGGAAAATACCCGCATACAACAAATTCAGCTCGCAATGTGGTTTCCGTGTCTTATAAATTCTCTTGTTTGTTGTTATGTGCTGTGTTCTGGGTGGTGTGAGTGCTGCCTTTAGGCTTTCTGCGTGTGACATACTGGGTAGATGTGGCGTGGGCTGTGTCATTTCAGCATTGTGTGTAATGATGGGTTCGCCTTGTGTCGGGTGTGTTGTGTGCATGTGTATGTTGTGTGGGTGTGTTTTCGTTCGTCTGTGTGCGCGTGGGGATGCATGTGTTCTCTATGATTAGATTGTGGTTGTGCGTGTTGTGTGCAGTGTGCTATGTGTGTTGCACGCGTTTCGTCAGTTTTGTGTGCATTTGTATGTGTTGTGTCAGTTTTGTGTGTGTGGTTGTGTTTTGTGTGTTGTGTGAGAGAGGCTGTGTGTGTGTTTGGCTGTTGGAGTTATGCACATGATGTAAGATGTGTTGACTGTGTGTGGCTGTGCTTGTTTTGTACATCTCTTGCATACAGTATGTGGTCTGTGCAATGGTTTTCGTGTGCATTGTGAGCAGTACTTATGTGCCTTCAAGGGTGTGGTGTGTTTATTGTGTCTGTTGTGTTGCGTGTTTCTGTGTTGCGTGTGTGTAGTGCGTTGTGCTCCTGTGTGAGGATGTATGTGTGGTGTGTCTGTGCGTGATTGTGTGTGCAGTGGGTAGTGTGTGAAATGTGTGCTACTTGACTTTGTTGGTTATATGTGTTTTGCCTATGGATTTGGGAGTGTTGTATGTGTTATGAGTTGTGATACTTTCTGTGCGGGATGCTTGTGTGTGTCGTGTGATGTGTGGTTCTGTGAGTTGTGTTTGTGTTGTGTGTATTCTACTCTGTGTGTTCTGTGGTCTGTGTGTTTTGCTTGTTGAGTGAGACACTGTGTGTTAGGACTGATATCTTTGTGTATATGTTGTGTGTTTGGCATTGTGCATTCTGTGAGGCTGTGTGTGCTGTCTGTTTTATGTGTGTTTGGAGTGATGTGTGTAGTGTGTGAAATGTGTGTTGCATAATTTTTGTGTTCTTTCTGTTGTCGACGGTGTGTGTTTTGCATGTTGGTTTCTATGTTCGCGGTTGTGTTTGACAGGTTGTGTGTGTGGCTGGCTCTTTGAGTAAGGAGTGTAATTTGTGATGTGTGTACTGTGTGTGGTCAAGCTTGGTCAGTGTGCCTCACTGGGTGTGTTGTGTTCACTCTGAGAACCGTGGTTCATGTGTATGGTGGGCAGTTATGTTCTCGGTGTGATGTGCTGTGTGTTGAGGGACTTCTGCATTCAAGTGCACAGAAGACAGCCTCTCGTTGTTGGCGGTTTTCTCCACAGGTTTGTAATACTCCAGGAGGGCCTTGTTTCCTGAGGGCGCAGAGAGCCACCTCATCTCTTCACTAGCAAGGCCCTGAAGACGCCTTTGTTGTAAAGTGTCAGAAACTGCTGCAGGAGAGCCTCATGACAAACTCTGCCGCAGAAACAATCCACCATGCACTGAGGAGACACTCCATGAGGGAATACGAGACTGCTTTCATTTTGCACGCAATTTGCTCCTATGTGATAAGGAAAACAGCAAACATTGCAGTAGAACGCGGTCTTCTCTGTAAGCCCTCTATCTCAAAGATGTGGGTGGGCTGCGAATAGGCCTTTGCTCTAGCGACACTGGAAGTTGCAGAAGATGATGCATTGTAGTGACAGCAGTGGAGGCAAGTCAGCTTTGGATTCAGCTTATGTGACTGAAAGAAAGCACTGCAGGATGGCCCACTCAAGGAATCATTGAAGCCCTGGCAGTGGAGGCTGAAACAGAGCTTTCAATGTGCTTTCAACCATGTCTGTGTGGCCATGAACGTGAGGCTTTGCTGAGGAAGCCTGGCCGTCTGGCACTATGCCCGCATACAACGAATTTAGCTCGCAATGTGGTTTCCGTGTCTGTCCTGTGTGCCTGCACTCTAAGCACCTGGAAGAGGTTTTGCCCTGCAGAGCTCTCTTTAGCTGAGTGTTGTGTGCTCATTTGGGTGACCATTAACGTGAGGCTTTGTTGAGGAAGCCTGGCCATCAGGAAAATGCCCGCATACAACGAATTCAGCTCGCAATGTGGTTTCCGTGTCTGTAATGTGTGCCTGCTCTCTAAGCGCCTGAAAGTGGTCTGCCGTGTGGAGCTCTCCTTTGCTGAGTGTCGGGTGCTCATTTGTGTTGCCATTAACGTGAAGTGTTACTGAGGAAGACTGGTCATCAGGAAAATACCCGCATACAAAGAATTTAGCTCGCAATGTAGTTACCGTGTCTGTCCTGTGTGACTGCACTCTAAGTGCATGAGTGAAGTCTGCTCGGTGTAGATGTCTTTTGCTGAGAGCCGGGTGCTCATTTGTGTGGCCAGAAACGTGAGGCCTTGCTGAGGAAGCCTGGCCGTCAGGAAAATAACCACATACACCGAATTCAGCTCGCAATGTGGTTTCCGTGTCTGTCCTGTGTGACTGCACTCTAAGTGCATGAGTCAAGTCTGCTCTGTAGAGATGTCTTTTGCTCAGTGTCGGGTGCTCATTTTTGTGGCCATTCACGTGAGGTTTTGCTGAGGAATCCTGGCCATCAGGAAAATACCCGCATACAACGAATTGAACTTGCAATGTGGTTTCCGTGTCTGTCCTTTGTGCCTGCACTCTAAGCACCTGAAAGAGGATTTCTGTGTAGAGCTCTCTTTTGCTGAGTGTCGTGTGCTCATTTCGGTGAACATTAACGTGAGGCTTTGTTGACGAAGCCTGGCCATCAGGAAAATGCCCGCATACAACGAATTCAGCTCGCATTGTGGTTTCTGTGTCTGTAATGTGTGCCTGCTCTCTAAGCGCCGGAAAGAGGATTTCTGTGTACAGCTCTCTTTTGCTGAGTGTCGTGTGCTCATTTAGGTGAACATTAACGTGAGGCTTTGTTGACGAAGCCTGGCCATCAGGAAAATGCCCGCATACACCGAATTCAGCTCGCAATGTGGTTTCCGTGTCTGGAATGTGTGCCCGCTCTCTAAGCGCCTGAAAGAGGTCTGCTGCGTAGAGCTCTCTTTTGCTAGGTGTTGGGTGCTCATTTGTGTGGCCATTAACGTGAGGTTTTGCTGAGGAAGACTGGCCATCAGGAAAATACCCGCATACAACGATTTCAGCAGGCAATGTGTTTTCCGTGTCAGTCCTGTGTGACTGCACTCTAAGCGCATGAGTGAAGTCTGCTCTGTAGAGATATCTTTTGCTGAGTGTCGGGAGCTCATTTGTGAGGCCATTAACGTGAGGTTTTGCTGAGGAAGCCTGGCTGTCAGGAAAATACCCGCATACAACAAATTCAGCTCGCAATGTGGTTTCCGTGTCTTATAAATTCTCTTGTTTGTTGTTATGTGCTGTGTTCTGGGTGGTGTGAGTGCTGCCTTTAGGCTTTCTGCGTGTGACATACTGGGTAGATGTGGCGTGGGCTGTGTCATTTCAGCATTGTGTGTAATGATGGGTTCGCCTTGTGTCGGGTGTGTTGTGTGCATGTGTATGTTGTGTGTGGGTGTGTTTTCGTTCGTCTGTGTGCGCGTGGGGATGCATGTGTTCTCTATGATTAGATTGTGGTTGTGCGTGTTGTGTGCAGTGTGCTATGTGTGTTGCACGCGTTTCGTCAGTTTTGTGTGCATTTGTATGTGTTGTGTCAGTTTTGTGTGTGTGGTTGTGTTTTGTGTGTTGTGTGAGAGAGGCTGTGTGTGTGTTTGGCTGTTGGAGTTATGCACATGATGTAAGATGTGTTGACTGTGTGTGGCTGTGCTTGTTTTGTACATCTCTTGCATACAGTATGTGGTCTGTGCAATGGTTTTCGTGTGCATTGTGAGCAGTACTTATGTGCCTTCAAGGGTGTGGTGTGTTTATTGTGTCTGTTGTGTTGCGTGTTTCTGTGTTGCGTGTGTGTAGTGCGTTGTGCTCCTGTGTGAGGATGTATGTGTGGTGTGTCTGTGCGTGATTGTGTGTGCAGTGGGTAGTGTGTGAAATGTGTGCTACTTGACTTTGTTGGTTATATGTGTTTTGCCTATGGATTTGGGAGTGTTGTATGTGTTATGAGTTGTGATACTTTCTGTGCGGGATGCTTGTGTGTGTCGTGTGATGTGTGGTTCTGTGAGTTGTGTTTGTGTTGTGTGTATTCTACTCTGTGTGTTCTGTGGTCTGTGTGTTTTGCTTGTTGAGTGAGACACTGTGTGTTAGGACTGATATCTTTGTGTATATGTTGTGTGTTTGGCATTGTGCATTCTGTGAGGCTGTGTGTGCTGTCTGTTTTATGTGTGTTTGGAGTGATGTGTGTAGTGTGTGAAATGTGTGTTGCATAATTTTTGTGTTCTTTCTGTTGTCGACGGTGTGTGTTTTGCATGTTGGTTTCTATGTTCGCGGTTGTGTTTGACAGGTTGTGTGTGTGGCTGGCTCTTTGAGTAAGGAGTGTAATTTGTGATGTGTGTACTGTGTGTGGTCAAGCTTGGTCAGTGTGCCTCACTGGGTGTGTTGTGTTCACTCTGAGAACCGTGGTTCATGTGTATGGTGGGCAGTTATGTTCTCGGTGTGATGTGCTGTGTGTTGAGGGACTTCTGCATTCAAGTGCACAGAAGACAGCCTCTCGTTGTTGGCGGTTTTCTCCACAGGTTTGTAATACTCCAGGAGGGCCTTGTTTCCTGAGGGCGCAGAGAGCCACCTCATCTCTTCACTAGCAAGGCCCTGAAGACGCCTTTGTTGTAAAGTGTCAGAAACTGCTGCAGGAGAGCCTCATGACAAACTCTGCCGCAGAAACAATCCACCATGCACTGAGGAGACACTCCATGAGGGAATACGAGGCTGCTTTCATTTTGCACGCAATTTGCTCCTATGTGATAAGGAAAACAGCAAACATTGCAGTAGAACGCGGTCTTCTCTGTAAGCCCTCTATCTCAAAGATGTGGGTGGGCTGCGAATAGGCCTTTGCTCTAGCGACACTGGAAGTTGCAGAAGATGATGCATTGTAGTGACAGCAGTGGAGGCAAGTCAGCTTTGGATTCAGCTTATGTGACTGAAAGAAAGCACTGCAGGATGGCCCACTCAAGGAATCATTGAAGCCCTGGCAGTGGAGGCTGAAACAGGGCTTTCAATGTGCTTTCAACCATGTCTGTGTGGCCATGAACGTGAGGCTTTGCTGAGGAAGCCTGGCCATCAGGAAAATACCCGCATACAACGAATTGAACTTGCAATGTGGTTTCCGTGTCTGTCCTGTGTGCCTGCACTCTAAGCACCTGAAAGAGGATTTCTGTGTAGAGCTCTCTTTTGCTGAGTGTCGTGTGCTCATTTCGGTGAACATTAACGTGAGGCTTTGTTGACGAAGCCTGGCCATCAGGAAAATGCCCGCATACAACGAATTCAGCTCGCATTGTGGTTTCTGTGTCTGTAATGTGTGCCTGCTCTCTAAGCGCCGGAAAGAGGATTTCTGTGTACAGCTCTCTTTTGCTGAGTGTCGTGTGCTCATTTAGGTGAACATTAACGTGAGGCTTTGTTGACGAAGCCTGGCCATCAGGAAAATGCCCGCATACACCGAATTCAGCTCGCAATGTGGTTTCCGTGTCTGGAATGTGTGCCCGCTCTCTAAGCGCCTGAAAGAGGTCTGCTGCGTAGAGCTCTCTTTTGCTAGGTGTTGGGTGCTCATTTGTGTGGCCATTAACGTGAGGTTTTGCTGAGGAAGACTGGCCATCAGGAAAATACCCGCATACAACGATTTCAGCAGGCAATGTGTTTTCCGTGTCAGTCCTGTGTGACTGCACTCTAAGCGCATGAGTGAAGTCTGCTCTGTAGAGATATCTTTTGCTGAGTGTCGGGAGCTCATTTGTGAGGCCATTAACGTGAGGTTTTGCTGAGGAAGCCTGGCTGTCAGGAAAATACCCGCATACAACAAATTCAGCTCGCAATGTGGTTTCCGTGTCTTATAAATTCTCTTGTTTGTTGTTATGTGCTGTGTTCTGGGTGGTGTGAGTGCTGCCTTTAGGCTTTCTGCGTGTGACATACTGGGTAGATGTGGCGTGGGCTGTGTCATTTCAGCATTGTGTGTAATGATGGGTTCGCCTTGTGTCGGGTGTGTTGTGTGCATGTGTATGTTGTGTGTGGGTGTGTTTTCGTTCGTCTGTGTGCGCGTGGGGATGCATGTGTTCTCTATGATTAGATTGTGGTTGTGCGTGTTGTGTGCAGTGTGCTATGTGTGTTGCACGCGTTTCGTCAGTTTTGTGTGCATTTGTATGTGTTGTGTCAGTTTTGTGTGTGTGGTTGTGTTTTGTGTGTTGTGTGAGAGAGGCTGTGTGTGTGTTTGGCTGTTGGAGTTATGCACATGATGTAAGATGTGTTGACTGTGTGTGGCTGTGCTTGTTTTGTACATCTCTTGCATACAGTATGTGGTCTGTGCAATGGTTTTCGTGTGCATTGTGAGCAGTACTTATGTGCCTTCAAGGGTGTGGTGTGTTTATTGTGTCTGTTGTGTTGCGTGTTTCTGTGTTGCGTGTGTGTAGTGCGTTGTGCTCCTGTGTGAGGATGTATGTGTGGTGTGTCTGTGCGTGATTGTGTGTGCAGTGGGTAGTGTGTGAAATGTGTGCTACTTGACTTTGTTGGTTATATGTGTTTTGCCTATGGATTTGGGAGTGTTGTATGTGTTATGAGTTGTGATACTTTCTGTGCGGGATGCTTGTGTGTGTCGTGTGATGTGTGGTTCTGTGAGTTGTGTTTGTGTTGTGTGTATTCTACTCTGTGTGTTCTGTGGTCTGTGTGTTTTGCTTGTTGAGTGAGACACTGTGTGTTAGGACTGATATCTTTGTGTATATGTTGTGTGTTTGGCATTGTGCATTCTGTGAGGCTGTGTGTGCTGTCTGTTTTATGTGTGTTTGGAGTGATGTGTGTAGTGTGTGAAATGTGTGTTGCATAATTTTTGTGTTCTTTCTGTTGTCGACGGTGTGTGTTTTGCATGTTGGTTTCTATGTTCGCGGTTGTGTTTGACAGGTTGTGTGTGTGGCTGGCTCTTTGAGTAAGGAGTGTAATTTGTGATGTGTGTACTGTGTGTGGTCAAGCTTGGTCAGTGTGCCTCACTGGGTGTGTTGTGTTCACTCTGAGAACCGTGGTTCATGTGTATGGTGGGCAGTTATGTTCTCGGTGTGATGTGCTGTGTGTTGAGGGACTTCTGCATTCAAGTGCACAGAAGACAGCCTCTCGTTGTTGGCGGTTTTCTCCACAGGTTTGTAATACTCCAGGAGGGCCTTGTTTCCTGAGGGCGCAGAGAGCCACCTCATCTCTTCACTAGCAAGGCCCTGAAGACGCCTTTGTTGTAAAGTGTCAGAAACTGCTGCAGGAGAGCCTCATGACAAACTCTGCCGCAGAAACAATCCACCATGCACTGAGGAGACACTCCATGAGGGAATACGAGGCTGCTTTCATTTTGCACGCAATTTGCTCCTATGTGATAAGGAAAACAGCAAACATTGCAGTAGAACGCGGTCTTCTCTGTAAGCCCTCTATCTCAAAGATGTGGGTGGGCTGCGAATAGGCCTTTGCTCTAGCGACACTGGAAGTTGCAGAAGATGATGCATTGTAGTGACAGCAGTGGAGGCAAGTCAGCTTTGGATTCAGCTTATGTGACTGAAAGAAAGCACTGCAGGATGGCCCACTCAAGGAATCATTGAAGCCCTGGCAGTGGAGGCTGAAACAGGGCTTTCAATGTGCTTTCAACCATGTCTGTGTGGCCATGAACGTGAGGCTTTGCTGAGGAAGCCTGGCCATCAGGAAAATACCCGCATACAACGAATTGAACTTGCAATGTGGTTTCCGTGTCTGTCCTGTGTGCCTGCACTCTAAGCACCTGAAAGAGGATTTCTGTGTAGAGCTCTCTTTTGCTGAGTGTCGTGTGCTCATTTCGGTGAACATTAACGTGAGGCTTTGTTGACGAAGCCTGGCCATCAGGAAAATGCCCGCATACAACGAATTCAGCTCGCATTGTGGTTTCTGTGTCTGTAATGTGTGCCTGCTCTCTAAGCGCCGGAAAGAGGATTTCTGTGTACAGCTCTCTTTTGCTGAGTGTCGTGTGCTCATTTAGGTGAACATTAACGTGAGGCTTTGTTGACGAAGCCTGGCCATCAGGAAAATGCCCGCATACACCGAATTCAGCTCGCAATGTGGTTTCCGTGTCTGGAATGTGTGCCCGCTCTCTAAGCGCCTGAAAGAGGTCTGCTGCGTAGAGCTCTCTTTTGCTAGGTGTTGGGTGCTCATTTGTGTGGCCATTAACGTGAGGTTTTGCTGAGGAAGACTGGCCATCAGGAAAATACCCGCATACAACGATTTCAGCAGGCAATGTGTTTTCCGTGTCAGTCCTGTGTGACTGCACTCTAAGCGCATGAGTGAAGTCTGCTCTGTAGAGATATCTTTTGCTGAGTGTCGGGAGCTCATTTGTGAGGCCATTAACGTGAGGTTTTGCTGAGGAAGCCTGGCTGTCAGGAAAATACCCGCATACAACAAATTCAGCTCGCAATGTGGTTTCCGTGTCTTATAAATTCTCTTGTTTGTTGTTATGTGCTGTGTTCTGGGTGGTGTGAGTGCTGCCTTTAGGCTTTCTGCGTGTGACATACTGGGTAGATGTGGCGTGGGCTGTGTCATTTCAGCATTGTGTGTAATGATGGGTTCGCCTTGTGTCGGGTGTGTTGTGTGCATGTGTATGTTGTGTGTGGGTGTGTTTTCGTTCGTCTGTGTGCGCGTGGGGATGCATGTGTTCTCTATGATTAGATTGTGGTTGTGCGTGTTGTGTGCAGTGTGCTATGTGTGTTGCACGCGTTTCGTCAGTTTTGTGTGCATTTGTATGTGTTGTGTCAGTTTTGTGTGTGTGGTTGTGTTTTGTGTGTTGTGTGAGAGAGGCTGTGTGTGTGTTTGGCTGTTGGAGTTATGCACATGATGTAAGATGTGTTGACTGTGTGTGGCTGTGCTTGTTTTGTACATCTCTTGCATACAGTATGTGGTCTGTGCAATGGTTTTCGTGTGCATTGTGAGCAGTACTTATGTGCCTTCAAGGGTGTGGTGTGTTTATTGTGTCTGTTGTGTTGCGTGTTTCTGTGTTGCGTGTGTGTAGTGCGTTGTGCTCCTGTGTGAGGATGTATGTGTGGTGTGTCTGTGCGTGATTGTGTCTGCAGTGGGTAGTGTGTGAAATGTGTGCTACTTGACTTTGTTGGTTATATGTGTTTTGCCTATGGATTTGGGAGTGTTGTATGTGTTATGAGTTGTGATACTTTCTGTGCGGGATGCTTGTGTGTGTCGTGTGATGTGTGGTTCTGTGAGTTGTGTTTGTGTTGTGTGTATTCTACTCTGTGTGTTCTGTGGTCTGTGTGTTTTGCTTGTTGAGTGAGACACTGTGTGTTAGGACTGATATCTTTGTGTATATGTTGTGTGTTTGGCATTGTGCATTCTGTGAGGCTGTGTGTGCTGTCTGTTTTATGTGTGTTTGGAGTGATGTGTGTAGTGTGTGAAATGTGTGTTGCATAATTTTTGTGTTCTTTCTGTTGTCGACGGTGTGTGTTTTGCATGTTGGTTTCTATGTTCGCGGTTGTGTTTGACAGGTTGTGTGTGTGGCTGGCTCTTTGAGTAAGGAGTGTAATTTGTGATGTGTGTACTGTGTGTGGTCAAGCTTGGTCAGTGTGCCTCACTGGGTGTGTTGTGTTCACTCTGAGAACCGTGGTTCATGTGTATGGTGGGCAGTTATGTTCTCGGTGTGATGTGCTGTGTGTTGAGGGACTTCTGCATTCAAGTGCACAGAAGACAGCCTCTCGTTGTTGGCGGTTTTCTCCACAGGTTTGTAATACTCCAGGAGGGCCTTGTTTCCTGAGGGCGCAGAGAGCCACCTCATCTCTTCACTAGCAAGGCCCTGAAGACGCCTTTGTTGTAAAGTGTCAGAAACTGCTGCAGGAGAGCCTCATGACAAACTCTGCCGCAGAAACAATCCACCATGCACTGAGGAGACACTCCATGAGGGAATACGAGGCTGCTTTCATTTTGCACGCAATTTGCTCCTATGTGATAAGGAAAACAGCAAACATTGCAGTAGAACGCGGTCTTCTCTGTAAGCCCTCTATCTCAAAGATGTGGGTGGGCTGCGAATAGGCCTTTGCTCTAGCGACACTGGAAGTTGCAGAAGATGATGCATTGTAGTGACAGCAGTGGAGGCAAGTCAGCTTTGGATTCAGCTTATGTGACTGAAAGAAAGCACTGCAGGATGGCCCACTCAAGGAATCATTGAAGCCCTGGCAGTGGAGGCTGAAACAGGGCTTTCAATGTGCTTTCAACCATGTCTGTGTGGCCATGAACGTGAGGCTTTGCTGAGGAAGCCTGGCCATCAGGAAAATACCCGCATACAACGAATTGAACTTGCAATGTGGTTTCCGTGTCTGTCCTGTGTGCCTGCACTCTAAGCACCTGAAAGAGGATTTCTGTGTAGAGCTCTCTTTTGCTGAGTGTCGTGTGCTCATTTCGGTGAACATTAACGTGAGGCTTTGTTGACGAAGCCTGGCCATCAGGAAAATGCCCGCATACAACGAATTCAGCTCGCATTGTGGTTTCTGTGTCTGTAATGTGTGCCTGCTCTCTAAGCGCCGGAAAGAGGATTTCTGTGTACAGCTCTCTTTTGCTGAGTGTCGTGTGCTCATTTAGGTGAACATTAACGTGAGGCTTTGTTGACGAAGCCTGGCCATCAGGAAAATGCCCGCATACACCGAATTCAGCTCGCAATGTGGTTTCCGTGTCTGGAATGTGTGCCCGCTCTCTAAGCGCCTGAAAGAGGTCTGCTGCGTAGAGCTCTCTTTTGCTAGGTGTTGGGTGCTCATTTGTGTGGCCATTAACGTGAGGTTTTGCTGAGGAAGACTGGCCATCAGGAAAATACCCGCATACAACGATTTCAGCAGGCAATGTGTTTTCCGTGTCAGTCCTGTGTGACTGCACTCTAAGCGCATGAGTGAAGTCTGCTCTGTAGAGATATCTTTTGCTGAGTGTCGGGAGCTCATTTGTGAGGCCATTAACGTGAGGTTTTGCTGAGGAAGCCTGGCTGTCAGGAAAATACCCGCATACAACAAATTCAGCTCGCAATGTGGTTTCCGTGTCTTATAAATTCTCTTGTTTGTTGTTATGTGCTGTGTTCTGGGTGGTGTGAGTGCTGCCTTTAGGCTTTCTGCGTGTGACATACTGGGTAGATGTGGCGTGGGCTGTGTCATTTCAGCATTGTGTGTAATGATGGGTTCGCCTTGTGTCGGGTGTGTTGTGTGCATGTGTATGTTGTGTGTGGGTGTGTTTTCGTTCGTCTGTGTGCGCGTGGGGATGCATGTGTTCTCTATGATTAGATTGTGGTTGTGCGTGTTGTGTGCAGTGTGCTATGTGTGTTGCACGCGTTTCGTCAGTTTTGTGTGCATTTGTATGTGTTGTGTCAGTTTTGTGTGTGTGGTTGTGTTTTGTGTGTTGTGTGAGAGAGGCTGTGTGTGTGTTTGGCTGTTGGAGTTATGCACATGATGTAAGATGTGTTGACTGTGTGTGGCTGTGCTTGTTTTGTACATCTCTTGCATACAGTATGTGGTCTGTGCAATGGTTTTCGTGTGCATTGTGAGCAGTACTTATGTGCCTTCAAGGGTGTGGTGTGTTTATTGTGTCTGTTGTGTTGCGTGTTTCTGTGTTGCGTGTGTGTAGTGCGTTGTGCTCCTGTGTGAGGATGTATGTGTGGTGTGTCTGTGCGTGATTGTGTGTGCAGTGGGTAGTGTGTGAAATGTGTGCTACTTGACTTTGTTGGTTATATGTGTTTTGCCTATGGATTTGGGAGTGTTGTATGTGTTATGAGTTGTGATACTTTCTGTGCGGGATGCTTGTGTGTGTCGTGTGATGTGTGGTTCTGTGAGTTGTGTTTGTGTTGTGTGTATTCTACTCTGTGTGTTCTGTGGTCTGTGTGTTTTGCTTGTAGAGTGAGACACTGTGTGTTAGGACTGATATCTTTGTGTATATGTTGTGTGTTTGGCATTGTGCATTCTGTGAGGCTGTGTGTGCTGTCTGTTTTATGTGTGTTTGGAGTGATGTGTGTAGTGTGTGAAATGTGTGTTGCATAATTTTTGTGTTCTTTCTGTTGTCGACGGTGTGTGTTTTGCATGTTGGTTTCTATGTTCGCGGTTGTGTTTGACAGGTTGTGTGTGTGGCTGGCTCTTTGAGTAAGGAGTGTAATTTGTGATGTGTGTACTGTGTGTGGTCAAGCTTGGTCAGTGTGCCTCACTGGGTGTGTTGTGTTCACTCTGAGAACCGTGGTTCATGTGTATGGTGGGCAGTTATGTTCTCGGTGTGATGTGCTGTGTGTTGAGGGACTTCTGCATTCAAGTGCACAGAAGACAGCCTCTCGTTGTTGGCGGTTTTCTCCACAGGTTTGTAATACTCCAGGAGGGCCTTGTTTCCTGAGGGCGCAGAGAGCCACCTCATCTCTTCACTAGCAAGGCCCTGAAGACGCCTTTGTTGTAAAGTGTCAGAAACTGCTGCAGGAGAGCCTCATGACAAACTCTGCCGCAGAAACAATCCACCATGCACTGAGGAGACACTCCATGAGGGAATACGAGGCTGCTTTCATTTTGCACGCAATTTGCTCCTATGTGATAAGGAAAACAGCAAACATTGCAGTAGAACGCGGTCTTCTCTGTAAGCCCTCTATCTCAAAGATGTGGGTGGGCTGCGAATAGGCCTTTGCTCTAGCGACACTGGAAGTTGCAGAAGATGATGCATTGTAGTGACAGCAGTGGAGGCAAGTCAGCTTTGGATTCAGCTTATGTGACTGAAAGAAAGCACTGCAGGATGGCCCACTCAAGGAATCATTGAAGCCCTGGCAGTGGAGGCTGAAACAGGGCTTTCAATGTGCTTTCAACCATGTCTGTGTGGCCATGAACGTGAGGCTTTGCTGAGGAAGCCTGGCCATCAGGAAAATACCCGCATACAACGAATTGAACTTGCAATGTGGTTTCCGTGTCTGTCCTGTGTGCCTGCACTCTAAGCACCTGAAAGAGGATTTCTGTGTAGAGCTCTCTTTTGCTGAGTGTCGTGTGCTCATTTCGGTGAACATTAACGTGAGGCTTTGTTGACGAAGCCTGGCCATCAGGAAAATGCCCGCATACAACGAATTCAGCTCGCATTGTGGTTTCTGTGTCTGTAATGTGTGCCTGCTCTCTAAGCGCCGGAAAGAGGATTTCTGTGTACAGCTCTCTTTTGCTGAGTGTCGTGTGCTCATTTAGGTGAACATTAACGTGAGGCTTTGTTGACGAAGCCTGGCCATCAGGAAAATGCCCGCATACACCGAATTCAGCTCGCAATGTGGTTTCCGTGTCTGGAATGTGTGCCCGCTCTCTAAGCGCCTGAAAGAGGTCTGCTGCGTAGAGCTCTCTTTTGCTAGGTGTTGGGTGCTCATTTGTGTGGCCATTAACGTGAGGTTTTGCTGAGGAAGACTGGCCATCAGGAAAATACCCGCATACAACGATTTCAGCAGGCAATGTGTTTTCCGTGTCAGTCCTGTGTGACTGCACTCTAAGCGCATGAGTGAAGTCTGCTCTGTAGAGATATCTTTTGCTGAGTGTCGGGAGCTCATTTGTGAGGCCATTAACGTGAGGTTTTGCTGAGGAAGCCTGGCTGTCAGGAAAATACCCGCATACAACAAATTCAGCTCGCAATGTGGTTTCCGAGTCTTATAAATTCTCTTGTTTGTTGTTATGTGCTGTGTTCTGGGTGGTGTGAGTGCTGCCTTTAGGCTTTCTGCGTGTGACATACTGGGTAGATGTGGCGTGGGCTGTGTCATTTCAGCATTGTGTGTAATGATGGGTTCGCCTTGTGTCGGGTGTGTTGTGTGCATGTGTATGTTGTGTGTGGGTGTGTTTTCGTTCGTCTGTGTGCGCGTGGGGATGCATGTGTTCTCTATGATTAGATTGTGGTTGTGCGTGTTGTGTGCAGTGTGCTATGTGTGTTGCACGCGTTTCGTCAGTTTTGTGTGCATTTGTATGTGTTGTGTCAGTTTTGTGTGTGTGGTTGTGTTTTGTGTGTTGTGTGAGAGAGGCTGTGTGTGTGTTTGGCTGTTGGAGTTATGCACATGATGTAAGATGTGTTGACTGTGTGTGGCTGTGCTTGTTTTGTACATCTCTTGCATACAGTATGTGGTCTGTGCAATGGTTTTCGTGTGCATTGTGAGCAGTACTTATGTGCCTTCAAGGGTGTGGTGTGTTTATTGTGTCTGTTGTGTTGCGTGTTTCTGTGTTGCGTGTGTGTAGTGCGTTGTGCTCCTGTGTGAGGATGTATGTGTGGTGTGTCTGTGCGTGATTGTGTCTGCAGTGGGTAGTGTGTGAAATGTGTGCTACTTGACTTTGTTGGTTATATGTGTTTTGCCTATGGATTTGGGAGTGTTGTATGTGTTATGAGTTGTGATACTTTCTGTGCGGGATGCTTGTGTGTGTCGTGTGATGTGTGGTTCTGTGAGTTGTGTTTGTGTTGTGTGTATTCTACTCTGTGTGTTCTGTGGTCTGTGTGTTTTGCTTGTTGAGTGAGACACTGTGTGTTAGGACTGATATCTTTGTGTATATGTTGTGTGTTTGGCATTGTGCATTCTGTGAGGCTGTGTGTGCTGTCTGTTTTATGTGTGTTTGGAGTGATGTGTGTAGTGTGTGAAATGTGTGTTGCATAATTTTTGTGTTCTTTCTGTTGTCGACGGTGTGTGTTTTGCATGTTGGTTTCTATGTTCGCGGTTGTGTTTGACAGGTTGTGTGTGTGGCTGGCTCTTTGAGTAAGGAGTGTAATTTGTGATGTGTGTACTGTGTGTGGTCAAGCTTGGTCAGTGTGCCTCACTGGGTGTGTTGTGTTCACTCTGAGAACCGTGGTTCATGTGTATGGTGGGCAGTTATGTTCTCGGTGTGATGTGCTGTGTGTTGAGGGACTTCTGCATTCAAGTGCACAGAAGACAGCCTCTCGTTGTTGGCGGTTTTCTCCACAGGTTTGTAATACTCCAGGAGGGCCTTGTTTCCTGAGGGCGCAGAGAGCCACCTCATCTCTTCACTAGCAAGGCCCTGAAGACGCCTTTGTTGTAAAGTGTCAGAAACTGCTGCAGGAGAGCCTCATGACAAACTCTGCCGCAGAAACAATCCACCATGCACTGAGGAGACACTCCATGAGGGAATACGAGGCTGCTTTCATTTTGCACGCAATTTGCTCCTATGTGATAAGGAAAACAGCAAACATTGCAGTAGAACGCGGTCTTCTCTGTAAGCCCTCTATCTCAAAGATGTGGGTGGGCTGCGAATAGGCCTTTGCTCTAGCGACACTGGAAGTTGCAGAAGATGATGCATTGTAGTGACAGCAGTGGAGGCAAGTCAGCTTTGGATTCAGCTTATGTGACTGAAAGAAAGCACTGCAGGATGGCCCACTCAAGGAATCATTGAAGCCCTGGCAGTGGAGGCTGAAACAGGGCTTTCAATGTGCTTTCAACCATGTCTGTGTGGCCATGAACGTGAGGCTTTGCTGAGGAAGCCTGGCCATCAGGAAAATACCCGCATACAACGAATTGAACTTGCAATGTGGTTTCCGTGTCTGTCCTGTGTGCCTGCACTCTAAGCACCTGAAAGAGGATTTCTGTGTAGAGCTCTCTTTTGCTGAGTGTCGTGTGCTCATTTCGGTGAACATTAACGTGAGGCTTTGTTGACGAAGCCTGGCCATCAGGAAAATGCCCGCATACAACGAATTCAGCTCGCATTGTGGTTTCTGTGTCTGTAATGTGTGCCTGCTCTCTAAGCGCCGGAAAGAGGATTTCTGTGTACAGCTCTCTTTTGCTGAGTGTCGTGTGCTCATTTAGGTGAACATTAACGTGAGGCTTTGTTGACGAAGCCTGGCCATCAGGAAAATGCCCGCATACACCGAATTCAGCTCGCAATGTGGTTTCCGTGTCTGGAATGTGTGCCCGCTCTCTAAGCGCCTGAAAGAGGTCTGCTGCGTAGAGCTCTCTTTTGCTAGGTGTTGGGTGCTCATTTGTGTGGCCATTAACGTGAGGTTTTGCTGAGGAAGACTGGCCATCAGGAAAATACCCGCATACAACGATTTCAGCAGGCAATGTGTTTTCCGTGTCAGTCCTGTGTGACTGCACTCTAAGCGCATGAGTGAAGTCTGCTCTGTAGAGATATCTTTTGCTGAGTGTCGGGAGCTCATTTGTGAGGCCATTAACGTGAGGTTTTGCTGAGGAAGCCTGGCTGTCAGGAAAATACCCGCATACAACAAATTCAGCTCGCAATGTGGTTTCCGAGTCTTATAAATTCTCTTGTTTGTTGTTATGTGCTGTGTTCTGGGTGGTGTGAGTGCTGCCTTTAGGCTTTCTGCGTGTGACATACTGGGTAGATGTGGCGTGGGCTGTGTCATTTCAGCATTGTGTGTAATGATGGGTTCGCCTTGTGTCGGGTGTGTTGTGTGCATGTGTATGTTGTGTGTGGGTGTGTTTTCGTTCGTGCTGTGTGCGCGTGGGGATGCATGTGTTCTCTATGATTAGATTGTGGTTGTGCGTGTTGTGTGCAGTGTGCTATGTGTGTTGCACGCGTTTCGTCAGTTTTGTGTGCATTTGTATGTGTTGTGTCAGTTTTGTGTGTGTGGTTGTGTTTTGTGTGTTGTGTGAGAGAGGCTGTGTGTGTGTTTGGCTGTTGGAGTTATGCACATGATGTAAGATGTGTTGACTGTGTGTGGCTGTGCTTGTTTTGTACATCTCTTGCATACAGTATGTGGTCTGTGCAATGGTTTTCGTGTGCATTGTGAGCAGTACTTATGTGCCTTCAAGGGTGTGGTGTGTTTATTGTGTCTGTTGTGTTGCGTGTTTCTGTGTTGCGTGTGTGTAGTGCGTTGTGCTCCTGTGTGAGGATGTATGTGTGGTGTGTCTGTGCGTGATTGTGTGTGCAGTGGGTAGTGTGTGAAATGTGTGCTACTTGACTTTGTTGGTTATATGTGTTTTGCCTATGGATTTGGGAGTGTTGTGTGTGTTATGAGTTGTGATACTTTCTGTGCGGGATGCTTGTGTGTGTCGTGTGATGTGTGGTTCTGTGAGTTGTGTTTGTGTTGTGTGTATTCTACTCTGTGTGTTCTGTGGTCTGTGTGTTTTGCTTGTTGAGTGAGACACTGTGTGTTAGGACTGATATCTTTGTGTATATGTTGTGTGTTTGGCATTGTGCATTCTGTGAGGCTGTGTGTGCTGTCTGTTTTATGTGTGTTTGGAGTGATGTGTGTAGTGTGTGAAATGTGTGTTGCATAATTTTTGTGTTCTTTCTGTTGTCGACGGTGTGTGTTTTGCATGTTGGTTTCTATGTTCGCGGTTGTGTTTGACAGGTTGTGTGTGTGGCTGGCTCTTTGAGTAAGGAGTGTAATTTGTGATGTGTGTACTGTGTGTGGTCAAGCTTGGTCAGTGTGCCTCACTGGGTGTGTTGTGTTCACTCTGAGAACCGTGGTTCATGTGTATGGTGGGCAGTTATGTTCTCGGTGTGATGTGCTGTGTGTTGAGGGACTTCTGCATTCAAGTGCACAGAAGACAGCCTCTCGTTGTTGGCGGTTTTCTCCACAGGTTTGTAATACTCCAGGAGGGCCTTGTTTCCTGAGGGCGCAGAGAGCCACCTCATCTCTTCACTAGCAAGGCCCTGAAGACGCCTTTGTTGTAAAGTGTCAGAAACTGCTGCAGGAGAGCCTCATGACAAACTCTGCCGCAGAAACAATCCACCATGCACTGAGGAGACACTCCATGAGGGAATACGAGGCTGCTTTCATTTTGCACGCAATTTGCTCCTATGTGATAAGGAAAACAGCAAACATTGCAGTAGAACGCGGTCTTCTCTGTAAGCCCTCTATCTCAAAGATGTGGGTGGGCTGCGAATAGGCCTTTGCTCTAGCGACACTGGAAGTTGCAGAAGATGATGCATTGTAGTGACAGCAGTGGAGGCAAGTCAGCTTTGGATTCAGCTTATGTGACTGAAAGAAAGCACTGCAGGATGGCCCACTCAAGGAATCATTGAAGCCCTGGCAGTGGAGGCTGAAACAGGGCTTTCAATGTGCTTTCAACCATGTCTGTGTGGCCATGAACGTGAGGCTTTGCTGAGGAAGCCTGGCCATCAGGAAAATACCCGCATACAACGAATTGAACTTGCAATGTGGTTTCCGTGTCTGTCCTGTGTGCCTGCACTCTAAGCACCTGAAAGAGGATTTCTGTGTAGAGCTCTCTTTTGCTGAGTGTCGTGTGCTCATTTCGGTGAACATTAACGTGAGGCTTTGTTGACGAAGCCTGGCCATCAGGAAAATGCCCGCATACAACGAATTCAGCTCGCATTGTGGTTTCTGTGTCTGTAATGTGTGCCTGCTCTCTAAGCGCCGGAAAGAGGATTTCTGTGTACAGCTCTCTTTTGCTGAGTGTCGTGTGCTCATTTAGGTGAACATTAACGTGAGGCTTTGTTGACGAAGCCTGGCCATCAGGAAAATGCCCGCATACACCGAATTCAGCTCGCAATGTGGTTTCCGTGTCTGGAATGTGTGCCCGCTCTCTAAGCGCCTGAAAGAGGTCTGCTGCGTAGAGCTCTCTTTTGCTAGGTGTTGGGTGCTCATTTGTGTGGCCATTAACGTGAGGTTTTGCTGAGGAAGACTGGCCATCAGGAAAATACCCGCATACAACGATTTCAGCAGGCAATGTGTTTTCCGTGTCAGTCCTGTGTGACTGCACTCTAAGCGCATGAGTGAAGTCTGCTCTGTAGAGATATCTTTTGCTGAGTGTCGGGAGCTCATTTGTGAGGCCATTAACGTGAGGTTTTGCTGAGGAAGCCTGGCTGTCAGGAAAATACCCGCATACAACAAATTCAGCTCGCAATGTGGTTTCCGAGTCTTATAAATTCTCTTGTTTGTTGTTATGTGCTGTGTTCTGGGTGGTGTGAGTGCTGCCTTTAGGCTTTCTGCGTGTGACATACTGGGTAGATGTGGCGTGGGCTGTGTCATTTCAGCATTGTGTGTAATGATGGGTTCGCCTTGTGTCGGGTGTGTTGTGTGCATGTGTATGTTGTGTGTGGGTGTGTTTTCGTTCGTGCTGTGTGCGCGTGGGGATGCATGTGTTCTCTATGATTAGATTGTGGTTGTGCGTGTTGTGTGCAGTGTGCTATGTGTGTTGCACGCGTTTCGTCAGTTTTGTGTGCATTTGTATGTGTTGTGTCAGTTTTGTGTGTGTGGTTGTGTTTTGTGTGTTGTGTGAGAGAGGCTGTGTGTGTGTTTGGCTGTTGGAGTTATGCACATGATGTAAGATGTGTTGACTGTGTGTGGCTGTGCTTGTTTTGTACATCTCTTGCATACAGTATGTGGTCTGTGCAATGGTTTTCGTGTGCATTGTGAGCAGTACTTATGTGCCTTCAAGGGTGTGGTGTGTTTATTGTGTCTGTTGTGTTGCGTGTTTCTGTGTTGCGTGTGTGTAGTGCGTTGTGCTCCTGTGTGAGGATGTATGTGTGGTGTGTCTGTGCGTGATTGTGTGTGCAGTGGGTAGTGTGTGAAATGTGTGCTACTTGACTTTGTTGGTTATATGTGTTTTGCCTATGGATTTGGGAGTGTTGTGTGTGTTATGAGTTGTGATACTTTCTGTGCGGGATGCTTGTGTGTGTCGTGTGATGTGTGGTTCTGTGAGTTGTGTTTGTGTTGTGTGTATTCTACTCTGTGTGTTCTGTGGTCTGTGTGTTTTGCTTGTTGAGTGAGACACTGTGTGTTAGGACTGATATCTTTGTGTATATGTTGTGTGTTTGGCATTGTGCATTCTGTGAGGCTGTGTGTGCTGTCTGTTTTATGTGTGTTTGGAGTGATGTGTGTAGTGTGTGAAATGTGTGTTGCATAATTTTTGTGTTCTTTCTGTTGTCGACGGTGTGTGTTTTGCATGTTGGTTTCTATGTTCGCGGTTGTGTTTGACAGGTTGTGTGTGTGGCTGGCTCTTTGAGTAAGGAGTGTAATTTGTGATGTGTGTACTGTGTGTGGTCAAGCTTGGTCAGTGTGCCTCACTGGGTGTGTTGTGTTCACTCTGAGAACCGTGGTTCATGTGTATGGTGGGCAGTTATGTTCTCGGTGTGATGTGCTGTGTGTTGAGGGACTTCTGCATTCAAGTGCACAGAAGACAGCCTCTCGTTGTTGGCGGTTTTCTCCACAGGTTTGTAATACTCCAGGAGGGCCTTGTTTCCTGAGGGCGCAGAGAGCCACCTCATCTCTTCACTAGCAAGGCCCTGAAGACGCCTTTGTTGTAAAGTGTCAGAAACTGCTGCAGGAGAGCCTCATGACAAACTCTGCCGCAGAAACAATCCACCATGCACTGAGGAGACACTCCATGAGGGAATACGAGGCTGCTTTCATTTTGCACGCAATTTGCTCCTATGTGATAAGGAAAACAGCAAACATTGCAGTAGAACGCGGTCTTCTCTGTAAGCCCTCTATCTCAAAGATGTGGGTGGGCTGCGAATAGGCCTTTGCTCTAGCGACACTGGAAGTTGCAGAAGATGATGCATTGTAGTGACAGCAGTGGAGGCAAGTCAGCTTTGGATTCAGCTTATGTGACTGAAAGAAAGCACTGCAGGATGGCCCACTCAAGGAATCATTGAAGCCCTGGCAGTGGAGGCTGAAACAGGGCTTTCAATGTGCTTTCAACCATGTCTGTGTGGCCATGAACGTGAGGCTTTGCTGAGGAAGCCTGGCCATCAGGAAAATACCCGCATACAACGAATTGAACTTGCAATGTGGTTTCCGTGTCTGTCCTGTGTGCCTGCACTCTAAGCACCTGAAAGAGGATTTCTGTGTAGAGCTCTCTTTTGCTGAGTGTCGTGTGCTCATTTCGGTGAACATTAACGTGAGGCTTTGTTGACGAAGCCTGGCCATCAGGAAAATGCCCGCATACAACGAATTCAGCTCGCATTGTGGTTTCTGTGTCTGTAATGTGTGCCTGCTCTCTAAGCGCCGGAAAGAGGATTTCTGTGTACAGCTCTCTTTTGCTGAGTGTCGTGTGCTCATTTAGGTGAACATTAACGTGAGGCTTTGTTGACGAAGCCTGGCCATCAGGAAAATGCCCGCATACACCGAATTCAGCTCGCAATGTGGTTTCCGTGTCTGGAATGTGTGCCCGCTCTCTAAGCGCCTGAAAGAGGTCTGCTGCGTAGAGCTCTCTTTTGCTAGGTGTTGGGTGCTCATTTGTGTGGCCATTAACGTGAGGTTTTGCTGAGGAAGACTGGCCATCAGGAAAATACCCGCATACAACGATTTCAGCAGGCAATGTGTTTTCCGTGTCAGTCCTGTGTGACTGCACTCTAAGCGCATGAGTGAAGTCTGCTCTGTAGAGATATCTTTTGCTGAGTGTCGGGAGCTCATTTGTGAGGCCATTAACGTGAGGTTTTGCTGAGGAAGCCTGGCTGTCAGGAAAATACCCGCATACAACAAATTCAGCTCGCAATGTGGTTTCCGAGTCTTATAAATTCTCTTGTTTGTTGTTATGTGCTGTGTTCTGGGTGGTGTGAGTGCTGCCTTTAGGCTTTCTGCGTGTGACATACTGGGTAGATGTGGCGTGGGCTGTGTCATTTCAGCATTGTGTGTAATGATGGGTTCGCCTTGTGTCGGGTGTGTTGTGTGCATGTGTATGTTGTGTGTGGGTGTGTTTTCGTTCGTGCTGTGTGCGCGTGGGGATGCATGTGTTCTCTATGATTAGATTGTGGTTGTGCGTGTTGTGTGCAGTGTGCTATGTGTGTTGCACGCGTTTCGTCAGTTTTGTGTGCATTTGTATGTGTTGTGTCAGTTTTGTGTGTGTGGTTGTGTTTTGTGTGTTGTGTGAGAGAGGCTGTGTGTGTGTTTGGCTGTTGGAGTTATGCACATGATGTAAGATGTGTTGACTGTGTGTGGCTGTGCTTGTTTTGTACATCTCTTGCATACAGTATGTGGTCTGTGCAATGGTTTTCGTGTGCATTGTGAGCAGTACTTATGTGCCTTCAAGGGTGTGGTGTGTTTATTGTGTCTGTTGTGTTGCGTGTTTCTGTGTTGCGTGTGTGTAGTGCGTTGTGCTCCTGTGTGAGGATGTATGTGTGGTGTGTCTGTGCGTGATTGTGTGTGCAGTGGGTAGTGTGTGAAATGTGTGCTACTTGACTTTGTTGGTTATATGTGTTTTGCCTATGGATTTGGGAGTGTTGTGTGTGTTATGAGTTGTGATACTTTCTGTGCGGGATGCTTGTGTGTGTCGTGTGATGTGTGGTTCTGTGAGTTGTGTTTGTGTTGTGTGTATTCTACTCTGTGTGTTCTGTGGTCTGTGTGTTTTGCTTGTTGAGTGAGACACTGTGTGTTAGGACTGATATCTTTGTGTATATGTTGTGTGTTTGGCATTGTGCATTCTGTGAGGCTGTGTGTGCTGTCTGTTTTATGTGTGTTTGGAGTGATGTGTGTAGTGTGTGAAATGTGTGTTGCATAATTTTTGTGTTCTTTCTGTTGTCGACGGTGTGTGTTTTGCATGTTGGTTTCTATGTTCGCGGTTGTGTTTGACAGGTTGTGTGTGTGGCTGGCTCTTTGAGTAAGGAGTGTAATTTGTGATGTGTGTACTGTGTGTGGTCAAGCTTGGTCAGTGTGCCTCACTGGGTGTGTTGTGTTCACTCTGAGAACCGTGGTTCATGTGTATGGTGGGCAGTTATGTTCTCGGTGTGATGTGCTGTGTGTTGAGGGACTTCTGCATTCAAGTGCACAGAAGACAGCCTCTCGTTGTTGGCGGTTTTCTCCACAGGTTTGTAATACTCCAGGAGGGCCTTGTTTCCTGAGGGCGCAGAGAGCCACCTCATCTCTTCACTAGCAAGGCCCTGAAGACGCCTTTGTTGTAAAGTGTCAGAAACTGCTGCAGGAGAGCCTCATGACAAACTCTGCCGCAGAAACAATCCACCATGCACTGAGGAGACACTCCATGAGGGAATACGAGGCTGCTTTCATTTTGCACGCAATTTGCTCCTATGTGATAAGGAAAACAGCAAACATTGCAGTAGAACGCGGTCTTCTCTGTAAGCCCTCTATCTCAAAGATGTGGGTGGGCTGCGAATAGGCCTTTGCTCTAGCGACACTGGAAGTTGCAGAAGATGATGCATTGTAGTGACAGCAGTGGAGGCAAGTCAGCTTTGGATTCAGCTTATGTGACTGAAAGAAAGCACTGCAGGATGGCCCACTCAAGGAATCATTGAAGCCCTGGCAGTGGAGGCTGAAACAGGGCTTTCAATGTGCTTTCAACCATGTCTGTGTGGCCATGAACGTGAGGCTTTGCTGAGGAAGCCTGGCCATCAGGAAAATACCCGCATACAACGAATTGAACTTGCAATGTGGTTTCCGTGTCTGTCCTGTGTGCCTGCACTCTAAGCACCTGAAAGAGGATTTCTGTGTAGAGCTCTCTTTTGCTGAGTGTCGTGTGCTCATTTCGGTGAACATTAACGTGAGGCTTTGTTGACGAAGCCTGGCCATCAGGAAAATGCCCGCATACAACGAATTCAGCTCGCATTGTGGTTTCTGTGTCTGTAATGTGTGCCTGCTCTCTAAGCGCCGGAAAGAGGATTTCTGTGTACAGCTCTCTTTTGCTGAGTGTCGTGTGCTCATTTAGGTGAACATTAACGTGAGGCTTTGTTGACGAAGCCTGGCCATCAGGAAAATGCCCGCATACACCGAATTCAGCTCGCAATGTGGTTTCCGTGTCTGGAATGTGTGCCCGCTCTCTAAGCGCCTGAAAGAGGTCTGCTGCGTAGAGCTCTCTTTTGCTAGGTGTTGGGTGCTCATTTGTGTGGCCATTAACGTGAGGTTTTGCTGAGGAAGACTGGCCATCAGGAAAATACCCGCATACAACGATTTCAGCAGGCAATGTGTTTTCCGTGTCAGTCCTGTGTGACTGCACTCTAAGCGCATGAGTGAAGTCTGCTCTGTAGAGATATCTTTTGCTGAGTGTCGGGAGCTCATTTGTGAGGCCATTAACGTGAGGTTTTGCTGAGGAAGCCTGGCTGTCAGGAAAATACCCGCATACAACAAATTCAGCTCGCAATGTGGTTTCCGAGTCTTATAAATTCTCTTGTTTGTTGTTATGTGCTGTGTTCTGGGTGGTGTGAGTGCTGCCTTTAGGCTTTCTGCGTGTGACATACTGGGTAGATGTGGCGTGGGCTGTGTCATTTCAGCATTGTGTGTAATGATGGGTTCGCCTTGTGTCGGGTGTGTTGTGTGCATGTGTATGTTGTGTGTGGGTGTGTTTTCGTTCGTGCTGTGTGCGCGTGGGGATGCATGTGTTCTCTATGATTAGATTGTGGTTGTGCGTGTTGTGTGCAGTGTGCTATGTGTGTTGCACGCGTTTCGTCAGTTTTGTGTGCATTTGTATGTGTTGTGTCAGTTTTGTGTGTGTGGTTGTGTTTTGTGTGTTGTGTGAGAGAGGCTGTGTGTGTGTTTGGCTGTTGGAGTTATGCACATGATGTAAGATGTGTTGACTGTGTGTGGCTGTGCTTGTTTTGTACATCTCTTGCATACAGTATGTGGTCTGTGCAATGGTTTTCGTGTGCATTGTGAGCAGTACTTATGTGCCTTCAAGGGTGTGGTGTGTTTATTGTGTCTGTTGTGTTGCGTGTTTCTGTGTTGCGTGTGTGTAGTGCGTTGTGCTCCTGTGTGAGGATGTATGTGTGGTGTGTCTGTGCGTGATTGTGTGTGCAGTGGGTAGTGTGTGAAATGTGTGCTACTTGACTTTGTTGGTTATATGTGTTTTGCCTATGGATTTGGGAGTGTTGTGTGTGTTATGAGTTGTGATACTTTCTGTGCGGGATGCTTGTGTGTGTCGTGTGATGTGTGGTTCTGTGAGTTGTGTTTGTGTTGTGTGTATTCTACTCTGTGTGTTCTGTGGTCTGTGTGTTTTGCTTGTTGAGTGAGACACTGTGTGTTAGGACTGATATCTTTGTGTATATGTTGTGTGTTTGGCATTGTGCATTCTGTGAGGCTGTGTGTGCTGTCTGTTTTATGTGTGTTTGGAGTGATGTGTGTAGTGTGTGAAATGTGTGTTGCATAATTTTTGTGTTCTTTCTGTTGTCGACGGTGTGTGTTTTGCATGTTGGTTTCTATGTTCGCGGTTGTGTTTGACAGGTTGTGTGTGTGGCTGGCTCTTTGAGTAAGGAGTGTAATTTGTGATGTGTGTACTGTGTGTGGTCAAGCTTGGTCAGTGTGCCTCACTGGGTGTGTTGTGTTCACTCTGAGAACCGTGGTTCATGTGTATGGTGGGCAGTTATGTTCTCGGTGTGATGTGCTGTGTGTTGAGGGACTTCTGCATTCAAGTGCACAGAAGACAGCCTCTCGTTGTTGGCGGTTTTCTCCACAGGTTTGTAATACTCCAGGAGGGCCTTGTTTCCTGAGGGCGCAGAGAGCCACCTCATCTCTTCACTAGCAAGGCCCTGAAGACGCCTTTGTTGTAAAGTGTCAGAAACTGCTGCAGGAGAGCCTCATGACAAACTCTGCCGCAGAAACAATCCACCATGCACTGAGGAGACACTCCATGAGGGAATACGAGGCTGCTTTCATTTTGCACGCAATTTGCTCCTATGTGATAAGGAAAACAGCAAACATTGCAGTAGAACGCGGTCTTCTCTGTAAGCCCTCTATCTCAAAGATGTGGGTGGGCTGCGAATAGGCCTTTGCTCTAGCGACACTGGAAGTTGCAGAAGATGATGCATTGTAGTGACAGCAGTGGAGGCAAGTCAGCTTTGGATTCAGCTTATGTGACTGAAAGAAAGCACTGCAGGATGGCCCACTCAAGGAATCATTGAAGCCCTGGCAGTGGAGGCTGAAACAGGGCTTTCAATGTGCTTTCAACCATGTCTGTGTGGCCATGAACGTGAGGCTTTGCTGAGGAAGCCTGGCCATCAGGAAAATACCCGCATACAACGAATTGAACTTGCAATGTGGTTTCCGTGTCTGTCCTGTGTGCCTGCACTCTAAGCACCTGAAAGAGGATTTCTGTGTAGAGCTCTCTTTTGCTGAGTGTCGTGTGCTCATTTCGGTGAACATTAACGTGAGGCTTTGTTGACGAAGCCTGGCCATCAGGAAAATGCCCGCATACAACGAATTCAGCTCGCATTGTGGTTTCTGTGTCTGTAATGTGTGCTTGCTCTCTAAGCGCCGGAAAGAGGATTTCTGTGTACAGCTCTCTTTTGCTGAGTGTCGTGTGCTCATTTAGGTGAACATTAACGTGAGGCTTTGTTGACGAAGCCTGGCCATCAGGAAAATGCCCGCATACACCGAATTCAGCTCGCAATGTGGTTTCCGTGTCTGGAATGTGTGCCCGCTCTCTAAGCGCCTGAAAGAGGTCTGCTGCGTAGAGCTCTCTTTTGCTAGGTGTTGGGTGCTCATTTGTGTGGCCATTAACGTGAGGTTTTGCTGAGGAAGACTGGCCATCAGGAAAATACCCGCATACAACGATTTCAGCAGGCAATGTGTTTTCCGTGTCAGTCCTGTGTGACTGCACTCTAAGCGCATGAGTGAAGTCTGCTCTGTAGAGATATCTTTTGCTGAGTGTCGGGAGCTCATTTGTGAGGCCATTAACGTGAGGTTTTGCTGAGGAAGCCTGGCTGTCAGGAAAATACCCGCATACAACAAATTCAGCTCGCAATGTGGTTTCCGAGTCTTATAAATTCTCTTGTTTGTTGTTATGTGCTGTGTTCTGGGTGGTGTGAGTGCTGCCTTTAGGCTTTCTGCGTGTGACATACTGGGTAGATGTGGCGTGGGCTGTGTCATTTCAGCATTGTGTGTAATGATGGGTTCGCCTTGTGTCGGGTGTGTTGTGTGCATGTGTATGTTGTGTGTGGGTGTGTTTTCGTTCGTGCTGTGTGCGCGTGGGGATGCATGTGTTCTCTATGATTAGATTGTGGTTGTGCGTGTTGTGTGCAGTGTGCTATGTGTGTTGCACGCGTTTCGTCAGTTTTGTGTGCATTTGTATGTGTTGTGTCAGTTTTGTGTGTGTGGTTGTGTTTTGTGTGTTGTGTGAGAGAGGCTGTGTGTGTGTTTGGCTGTTGGAGTTATGCACATGATGTAAGATGTGTTGACTGTGTGTGGCTGTGCTTGTTTTGTACATCTCTTGCATACAGTATGTGGTCTGTGCAATGGTTTTCGTGTGCATTGTGAGCAGTACTTATGTGCCTTCAAGGGTGTGGTGTGTTTATTGTGTCTGTTGTGTTGCGTGTTTCTGTGTTGCGTGTGTGTAGTGCGTTGTGCTCCTGTGTGAGGATGTATGTGTGGTGTGTCTGTGCGTGATTGTGTGTGCAGTGGGTAGTGTGTGAAATGTGTGCTACTTGACTTTGTTGGTTATATGTGTTTTGCCTATGGATTTGGGAGTGTTGTGTGTGTTATGAGTTGTGATACTTTCTGTGCGGGATGCTTGTGTGTGTCGTGTGATGTGTGGTTCTGTGAGTTGTGTTTGTGTTGTGTGTATTCTACTCTGTGTGTTCTGTGGTCTGTGTGTTTTGCTTGTTGAGTGAGACACTGTGTGTTAGGACTGATATCTTTGTGTATATGTTGTGTGTTTGGCATTGTGCATTCTGTGAGGCTGTGTGTGCTGTCTGTTTTATGTGTGTTTGGAGTGATGTGTGTAGTGTGTGAAATGTGTGTTGCATAATTTTTGTGTTCTTTCTGTTGTCGACGGTGTGTGTTTTGCATGTTGGTTTCTATGTTCGCGGTTGTGTTTGACAGGTTGTGTGTGTGGCTGGCTCTTTGAGTAAGGAGTGTAATTTGTGATGTGTGTACTGTGTGTGGTCAAGCTTGGTCAGTGTGCCTCACTGGGTGTGTTGTGTTCACTCTGAGAACCGTGGTTCATGTGTATGGTGGGCAGTTATGTTCTCGGTGTGATGTGCTGTGTGTTGAGGGACTTCTGCATTCAAGTGCACAGAAGACAGCCTCTCGTTGTTGGCGGTTTTCTCCACAGGTTTGTAATACTCCAGGAGGGCCTTGTTTCCTGAGGGCGCAGAGAGCCACCTCATCTCTTCACTAGCAAGGCCCTGAAGACGCCTTTGTTGTAAAGTGTCAGAAACTGCTGCAGGAGAGCCTCATGACAAACTCTGCCGCAGAAACAATCCACCATGCACTGAGGAGACACTCCATGAGGGAATACGAGGCTGCTTTCATTTTGCACGCAATTTGCTCCTATGTGATAAGGAAAACAGCAAACATTGCAGTAGAACGCGGTCTTCTCTGTAAGCCCTCTATCTCAAAGATGTGGGTGGGCTGCGAATAGGCCTTTGCTCTAGCGACACTGGAAGTTGCAGAAGATGATGCATTGTAGTGACAGCAGTGGAGGCAAGTCAGCTTTGGATTCAGCTTATGTGACTGAAAGAAAGCACTGCAGGATGGCCCACTCAAGGAATCATTGAAGCCCTGGCAGTGGAGGCTGAAACAGGGCTTTCAATGTGCTTTCAACCATGTCTGTGTGGCCATGAACGTGAGGCTTTGCTGAGGAAGCCTGGCCATCAGGAAAATACCCGCATACAACGAATTGAACTTGCAATGTGGTTTCCGTGTCTGTCCTGTGTGCCTGCACTCTAAGCACCTGAAAGAGGATTTCTGTGTAGAGCTCTCTTTTGCTGAGTGTCGTGTGCTCATTTAGGTGAACATTAACGTGAGGCTTTGTTGACGAAGCCTGGCCATCAGGAAAATGCCCGCATACAACGAATTCAGCTCGCATTGTGGTTTCTGTGTCTGTAATGTGTGCCTGCTCTCTAAGCGCCGGAAAGAGGATTTCTGTGTACAGCTCTCTTTTGCTGAGTGTCGTGTGCTCATTTAGGTGAACATTAACGTGAGGCTTTGTTGACGAAGCCTGGCCATCAGGAAAATGCCCGCATACACCGAATTCAGCTCGCAATGTGGTTTCCGTGTCTGGAATGTGTGCCCGCTCTCTAAGCGCCTGAAAGAGGTCTGCTGCGTAGAGCTCTCTTTTGCTAGGTGTTGGGTGCTCATTTGTGTGGCCATTAACGTGAGGTTTTGCTGAGGAAGACTGGCCATCAGGAAAATACCCGCATACAACGATTTCAGCAGGCAATGTGTTTTCCGTGTCAGTCCTGTGTGACTGCACTCTAAGCGCATGAGTGAAGTCTGCTCTGTAGAGATATCTTTTGCTGAGTGTCGGGAGCTCATTTGTGAGGCCATTAACGTGAGGTTTTGCTGAGGAAGCCTGGCTGTCAGGAAAATACCCGCATACAACAAATTCAGCTCGCAATGTGGTTTCCGAGTCTTATAAATTCTCTTGTTTGTTGTTATGTGCTGTGTTCTGGGTGGTGTGAGTGCTGCCTTTAGGCTTTCTGCGTGTGACATACTGGGTAGATGTGGCGTGGGCTGTGTCATTTCAGCATTGTGTGTAATGATGGGTTCGCCTTGTGTCGGGTGTGTTGTGTGCATGTGTATGTTGTGTGTGGGTGTGTTTTCGTTCGTGCTGTGTGCGCGTGGGGATGCATGTGTTCTCTATGATTAGATTGTGGTTGTGCGTGTTGTGTGCAGTGTGCTATGTGTGTTGCACGCGTTTCGTCAGTTTTGTGTGCATTTGTATGTGTTGTGTCAGTTTTGTGTGTGTGGTTGTGTTTTGTGTGTTGTGTGAGAGAGGCTGTGTGTGTGTTTGGCTGTTGGAGTTATGCACATGATGTAAGATGTGTTGACTGTGTGTGGCTGTGCTTGTTTTGTACATCTCTTGCATACAGTATGTGGTCTGTGCAATGGTTTTCGTGTGCATTGTGAGCAGTACTTATGTGCCTTCAAGGGTGTGGTGTGTTTATTGTGTCTGTTGTGTTGCGTGTTTCTGTGTTGCGTGTGTGTAGTGCGTTGTGCTCCTGTGTGAGGATGTATGTGTGGTGTGTCTGTGCGTGATTGTGTGTGCAGTGGGTAGTGTGTGAAATGTGTGCTACTTGACTTTGTTGGTTATATGTGTTTTGCCTATGGATTTGGGAGTGTTGTGTGTGTTATGAGTTGTGATACTTTCTGTGCGGGATGCTTGTGTGTGTCGTGTGATGTGTGGTTCTGTGAGTTGTGTTTGTGTTGTGTGTATTCTACTCTGTGTGTTCTGTGGTCTGTGTGTTTTGCTTGTTGAGTGAGACACTGTGTGTTAGGACTGATATCTTTGTGTATATGTTGTGTGTTTGGCATTGTGCATTCTGTGAGGCTGTGTGTGCTGTCTGTTTTATGTGTGTTTGGAGTGATGTGTGTAGTGTGTGAAATGTGTGTTGCATAATTTTTGTGTTCTTTCTGTTGTCGACGGTGTGTGTTTTGCATGTTGGTTTCTATGTTCGCGGTTGTGTTTGACAGGTTGTGTGTGTGGCTGGCTCTTTGAGTAAGGAGTGTAATTTGTGATGTGTGTACTGTGTGTGGTCAAGCTTGGTCAGTGTGCCTCACTGGGTGTGTTGTGTTCACTCTGAGAACCGTGGTTCATGTGTATGGTGGGCAGTTATGTTCTCGGTGTGATGTGCTGTGTGTTGAGGGACTTCTGCATTCAAGTGCACAGAAGACAGCCTCTCGTTGTTGGCGGTTTTCTCCACAGGTTTGTAATACTCCAGGAGGGCCTTGTTTCCTGAGGGCGCAGAGAGCCACCTCATCTCTTCACTAGCAAGGCCCTGAAGACGCCTTTGTTGTAAAGTGTCAGAAACTGCTGCAGGAGAGCCTCATGACAAACTCTGCCGCAGAAACAATCCACCATGCACTGAGGAGACACTCCATGAGGGAATACGAGGCTGCTTTCATTTTGCACGCAATTTGCTCCTATGTGATAAGGAAAACAGCAAACATTGCAGTAGAACGCGGTCTTCTCTGTAAGCCCTCTATCTCAAAGATGTGGGTGGGCTGCGAATAGGCCTTTGCTCTAGCGACACTGGAAGTTGCAGAAGATGATGCATTGTAGTGACAGCAGTGGAGGCAAGTCAGCTTTGGATTCAGCTTATGTGACTGAAAGAAAGCACTGCAGGATGGCCCACTCAAGGAATCATTGAAGCCCTGGCAGTGGAGGCTGAAACAGGGCTTTCAATGTGCTTTCAACCATGTCTGTGTGGCCATGAACGTGAGGCTTTGCTGAGGAAGCCTGGCCATCAGGAAAATACCCGCATACAACGAATTGAACTTGCAATGTGGTTTCCGTGTCTGTCCTGTGTGCCTGCACTCTAAGCACCTGAAAGAGGATTTCTGTGTAGAGCTCTCTTTTGCTGAGTGTCGTGTGCTCATTTCGGTGAACATTAACGTGAGGCTTTGTTGACGAAGCCTGGCCATCAGGAAAATGCCCGCATACAACGAATTCAGCTCGCATTGTGGTTTCTGTGTCTGTAATGTGTGCCTGCTCTCTAAGCGCCGGAAAGAGGATTTCTGTGTACAGCTCTCTTTTGCTGAGTGTCGTGTGCTCATTTAGGTGAACATTAACGTGAGGCTTTGTTGACGAAGCCTGGCCATCAGGAAAATGCCCGCATACACCGAATTCAGCTCGCAATGTGGTTTCCGTGTCTGGAATGTGTGCCCGCTCTCTAAGCGCCTGAAAGAGGTCTGCTGCGTAGAGCTCTCTTTTGCTAGGTGTTGGGTGCTCATTTGTGTGGCCATTAACGTGAGGTTTTGCTGAGGAAGACTGGCCATCAGGAAAATACCCGCATACAACGATTTCAGCAGGCAATGTGTTTTCCGTGTCAGTCCTGTGTGACTGCACTCTAAGCGCATGAGTGAAGTCTGCTCTGTAGAGATATCTTTTGCTGAGTGTCGGGAGCTCATTTGTGAGGCCATTAACGTGAGGTTTTGCTGAGGAAGCCTGGCTGTCAGGAAAATACCCGCATACAACAAATTCAGCTCGCAATGTGGTTTCCGAGTCTTATAAATTCTCTTGTTTGTTGTTATGTGCTGTGTTCTGGGTGGTGTGAGTGCTGCCTTTAGGCTTTCTGCGTGTGACATACTGGGTAGATGTGGCGTGGGCTGTGTCATTTCAGCATTGTGTGTAATGATGGGTTCGCCTTGTGTCGGGTGTGTTGTGTGCATGTGTATGTTGTGTGTGGGTGTGTTTTCGTTCGTGCTGTGTGCGCGTGGGGATGCATGTGTTCTCTATGATTAGATTGTGGTTGTGCGTGTTGTGTGCAGTGTGCTATGTGTGTTGCACGCGTTTCGTCAGTTTTGTGTGCATTTGTATGTGTTGTGTCAGTTTTGTGTGTGTGGTTGTGTTTTGTGTGTTGTGTGAGAGAGGCTGTGTGTGTGTTTGGCTGTTGGAGTTATGCACATGATGTAAGATGTGTTGACTGTGTGTGGCTGTGCTTGTTTTGTACATCTCTTGCATACAGTATGTGGTCTGTGCAATGGTTTTCGTGTGCATTGTGAGCAGTACTTATGTGCCTTCAAGGGTGTGGTGTGTTTATTGTGTCTGTTGTGTTGCGTGTTTCTGTGTTGCGTGTGTGTAGTGCGTTGTGCTCCTGTGTGAGGATGTATGTGTGGTGTGTCTGTGCGTGATTGTGTGTGCAGTGGGTAGTGTGTGAAATGTGTGCTACTTGACTTTGTTGGTTATATGTGTTTTGCCTATGGATTTGGGAGTGTTGTGTGTGTTATGAGTTGTGATACTTTCTGTGCGGGATGCTTGTGTGTGTCGTGTGATGTGTGGTTCTGTGAGTTGTGTTTGTGTTGTGTGTATTCTACTCTGTGTGTTCTGTGGTCTGTGTGTTTTGCTTGTTGAGTGAGACACTGTGTGTTAGGACTGATATCTTTGTGTATATGTTGTGTGTTTGGCATTGTGCATTCTGTGAGGCTGTGTGTGCTGTCTGTTTTATGTGTGTTTGGAGTGATGTGTGTAGTGTGTGAAATGTGTGTTGCATAATTTTTGTGTTCTTTCTGTTGTCGACGGTGTGTGTTTTGCATGTTGGTTTCTATGTTCGCGGTTGTGTTTGACAGGTTGTGTGTGTGGCTGGCTCTTTGAGTAAGGAGTGTAATTTGTGATGTGTGTACTGTGTGTGGTCAAGCTTGGTCAGTGTGCCTCACTGGGTGTGTTGTGTTCACTCTGAGAACCGTGGTTCATGTGTATGGTGGGCAGTTATGTTCTCGGTGTGATGTGCTGTGTGTTGAGGGACTTCTGCATTCAAGTGCACAGAAGACAGCCTCTCGTTGTTGGCGGTTTTCTCCACAGGTTTGTAATACTCCAGGAGGGCCTTGTTTCCTGAGGGCGCAGAGAGCCACCTCATCTCTTCACTAGCAAGGCCCTGAAGACGCCTTTGTTGTAAAGTGTCAGAAACTGCTGCAGGAGAGCCTCATGACAAACTCTGCCGCAGAAACAATCCACCATGCACTGAGGAGACACTCCATGAGGGAATACGAGGCTGCTTTCATTTTGCACGCAATTTGCTCCTATGTGATAAGGAAAACAGCAAACATTGCAGTAGAACGCGGTCTTCTCTGTAAGCCCTCTATCTCAAAGATGTGGGTGGGCTGCGAATAGGCCTTTGCTCTAGCGACACTGGAAGTTGCAGAAGATGATGCATTGTAGTGACAGCAGTGGAGGCAAGTCAGCTTTGGATTCAGCTTATGTGACTGAAAGAAAGCACTGCAGGATGGCCCACTCAAGGAATCATTGAAGCCCTGGCAGTGGAGGCTGAAACAGGGCTTTCAATGTGCTTTCAACCATGTCTGTGTGGCCATGAACGTGAGGCTTTGCTGAGGAAGCCTGGCCATCAGGAAAATACCCGCATACAACGAATTGAACTTGCAATGTGGTTTCCGTGTCTGTCCTGTGTGCCTGCACTCTAAGCACCTGAAAGAGGATTTCTGTGTAGAGCTCTCTTTTGCTGAGTGTCGTGTGCTCATTTAGGTGAACATTAACGTGAGGCTTTGTTGACGAAGCCTGGCCATCAGGAAAATGCCCGCATACAACGAATTCAGCTCGCATTGTGGTTTCTGTGTCTGTAATGTGTGCCTGCTCTCTAAGCGCCGGAAAGAGGATTTCTGTGTACAGCTCTCTTTTGCTGAGTGTCGTGTGCTCATTTAGGTGAACATTAACGTGAGGCTTTGTTGACGAAGCCTGGCCATCAGGAAAATGCCCGCATACACCGAATTCAGCTCGCAATGTGGTTTCCGTGTCTGGAATGTGTGCCCGCTCTCTAAGCGCCTGAAAGAGGTCTGCTGCGTAGAGCTCTCTTTTGCTAGGTGTTGGGTGCTCATTTGTGTGGCCATTAACGTGAGGTTTTGCTGAGGAAGACTGGCCATCAGGAAAATACCCGCATACAACGATTTCAGCAGGCAATGTGTTTTCCGTGTCAGTCCTGTGTGACTGCACTCTAAGCGCATGAGTGAAGTCTGCTCTGTAGAGATATCTTTTGCTGAGTGTCGGGAGCTCATTTGTGAGGCCATTAACGTGAGGTTTTGCTGAGGAAGCCTGGCTGTCAGGAAAATACCCGCATACAACAAATTCAGCTCGCAATGTGGTTTCCGAGTCTTATAAATTCTCTTGTTTGTTGTTATGTGCTGTGTTCTGGGTGGTGTGAGTGCTGCCTTTAGGCTTTCTGCGTGTGACATACTGGGTAGATGTGGCGTGGGCTGTGTCATTTCAGCATTGTGTGTAATGATGGGTTCGCCTTGTGTCGGGTGTGTTGTGTGCATGTGTATGTTGTGTGTGGGTGTGTTTTCGTTCGTGCTGTGTGCGCGTGGGGATGCATGTGTTCTCTATGATTAGATTGTGGTTGTGCGTGTTGTGTGCAGTGTGCTATGTGTGTTGCACGCGTTTCGTCAGTTTTGTGTGCATTTGTATGTGTTGTGTCAGTTTTGTGTGTGTGGTTGTGTTTTGTGTGTTGTGTGAGAGAGGCTGTGTGTGTGTTTGGCTGTTGGAGTTATGCACATGATGTAAGATGTGTTGACTGTGTGTGGCTGTGCTTGTTTTGTACATCTCTTGCATACAGTATGTGGTCTGTGCAATGGTTTTCGTGTGCATTGTGAGCAGTACTTATGTGCCTTCAAGGGTGTGGTGTGTTTATTGTGTCTGTTGTGTTGCGTGTTTCTGTGTTGCGTGTGTGTAGTGCGTTGTGCTCCTGTGTGAGGATGTATGTGTGGTGTGTCTGTGCGTGATTGTGTGTGCAGTGGGTAGTGTGTGAAATGTGTGCTACTTGACTTTGTTGGTTATATGTGTTTTGCCTATGGATTTGGGAGTGTTGTGTGTGTTATGAGTTGTGATACTTTCTGTGCGGGATGCTTGTGTGTGTCGTGTGATGTGTGGTTCTGTGAGTTGTGTTTGTGTTGTGTGTATTCTACTCTGTGTGTTCTGTGGTCTGTGTGTTTTGCTTGTTGAGTGAGACACTGTGTGTTAGGACTGATATCTTTGTGTATATGTTGTGTGTTTGGCATTGTGCATTCTGTGAGGCTGTGTGTGCTGTCTGTTTTATGTGTGTTTGGAGTGATGTGTGTAGTGTGTGAAATGTGTGTTGCATAATTTTTGTGTTCTTTCTGTTGTCGACGGTGTGTGTTTTGCATGTTGGTTTCTATGTTCGCGGTTGTGTTTGACAGGTTGTGTGTGTGGCTGGCTCTTTGAGTAAGGAGTGTAATTTGTGATGTGTGTACTGTGTGTGGTCAAGCTTGGTCAGTGTGCCTCACTGGGTGTGTTGTGTTCACTCTGAGAACCGTGGTTCATGTGTATGGTGGGCAGTTATGTTCTCGGTGTGATGTGCTGTGTGTTGAGGGACTTCTGCATTCAAGTGCACAGAAGACAGCCTCTCGTTGTTGGCGGTTTTCTCCACAGGTTTGTAATACTCCAGGAGGGCCTTGTTTCCTGAGGGCGCAGAGAGCCACCTCATCTCTTCACTAGCAAGGCCCTGAAGACGCCTTTGTTGTAAAGTGTCAGAAACTGCTGCAGGAGAGCCTCATGACAAACTCTGCCGCAGAAACAATCCACCATGCACTGAGGAGACACTCCATGAGGGAATACGAGGCTGCTTTCATTTTGCACGCAATTTGCTCCTATGTGATAAGGAAAACAGCAAACATTGCAGTAGAACGCGGTCTTCTCTGTAAGCCCTCTATCTCAAAGATGTGGGTGGGCTGCGAATAGGCCTTTGCTCTAGCGACACTGGAAGTTGCAGAAGATGATGCATTGTAGTGACAGCAGTGGAGGCAAGTCAGCTTTGGATTCAGCTTATGTGACTGAAAGAAAGCACTGCAGGATGGCCCACTCAAGGAATCATTGAAGCCCTGGCAGTGGAGGCTGAAACAGGGCTTTCAATGTGCTTTCAACCATGTCTGTGTGGCCATGAACGTGAGGCTTTGCTGAGGAAGCCTGGCCATCAGGAAAATACCCGCATACAACGAATTGAACTTGCAATGTGGTTTCCGTGTCTGTCCTGTGTGCCTGCACTCTAAGCACCTGAAAGAGGATTTCTGTGTAGAGCTCTCTTTTGCTGAGTGTCGTGTGCTCATTTCGGTGAACATTAACGTGAGGCTTTGTTGACGAAGCCTGGCCATCAGGAAAATGCCCGCATACAACGAATTCAGCTCGCATTGTGGTTTCTGTGTCTGTAATGTGTGCCTGCTCTCTAAGCGCCGGAAAGAGGATTTCTGTGTACAGCTCTCTTTTGCTGAGTGTCGTGTGCTCATTTAGGTGAACATTAACGTGAGGCTTTGTTGACGAAGCCTGGCCATCAGGAAAATGCCCGCATACACCGAATTCAGCTCGCAATGTGGTTTCCGTGTCTGGAATGTGTGCCCGCTCTCTAAGCGCCTGAAAGAGGTCTGCTGCGTAGAGCTCTCTTTTGCTAGGTGTTGGGTGCTCATTTGTGTGGCCATTAACGTGAGGTTTTGCTGAGGAAGACTGGCCATCAGGAAAATACCCGCATACAACGATTTCAGCAGGCAATGTGTTTTCCGTGTCAGTCCTGTGTGACTGCACTCTAAGCGCATGAGTGAAGTCTGCTCTGTAGAGATATCTTTTGCTGAGTGTCGGGAGCTCATTTGTGAGGCCATTAACGTGAGGTTTTGCTGAGGAAGCCTGGCTGTCAGGAAAATACCCGCATACAACAAATTCAGCTCGCAATGTGGTTTCCGAGTCTTATAAATTCTCTTGTTTGTTGTTATGTGCTGTGTTCTGGGTGGTGTGAGTGCTGCCTTTAGGCTTTCTGCGTGTGACATACTGGGTAGATGTGGCGTGGGCTGTGTCATTTCAGCATTGTGTGTAATGATGGGTTCGCCTTGTGTCGGGTGTGTTGTGTGCATGTGTATGTTGTGTGTGGGTGTGTTTTCGTTCGTGCTGTGTGCGCGTGGGGATGCATGTGTTCTCTATGATTAGATTGTGGTTGTGCGTGTTGTGTGCAGTGTGCTATGTGTGTTGCACGCGTTTCGTCAGTTTTGTGTGCATTTGTATGTGTTGTGTCAGTTTTGTGTGTGTGGTTGTGTTTTGTGTGTTGTGTGAGAGAGGCTGTGTGTGTGTTTGGCTGTTGGAGTTATGCACATGATGTAAGATGTGTTGACTGTGTGTGGCTGTGCTTGTTTTGTACATCTCTTGCATACAGTATGTGGTCTGTGCAATGGTTTTCGTGTGCATTGTGAGCAGTACTTATGTGCCTTCAAGGGTGTGGTGTGTTTATTGTGTCTGTTGTGTTGCGTGTTTCTGTGTTGCGTGTGTGTAGTGCGTTGTGCTCCTGTGTGAGGATGTATGTGTGGTGTGTCTGTGCGTGATTGTGTGTGCAGTGGGTAGTGTGTGAAATGTGTGCTACTTGACTTTGTTGGTTATATGTGTTTTGCCTATGGATTTGGGAGTGTTGTGTGTGTTATGAGTTGTGATACTTTCTGTGCGGGATGCTTGTGTGTGTCGTGTGATGTGTGGTTCTGTGAGTTGTGTTTGTGTTGTGTGTATTCTACTCTGTGTGTTCTGTGGTCTGTGTGTTTTGCTTGTTGAGTGAGACACTGTGTGTTAGGACTGATATCTTTGTGTATATGTTGTGTGTTTGGCATTGTGCATTCTGTGAGGCTGTGTGTGCTGTTTGTTTTATGTGTGTTTGGAGTGATGTGTGTAGTGTGTGAAATGTGTGTTGCATAATTTTTGTGTTCTTTCTGTTGTCGACGGTGTGTGTTTTGCATGTTGGTTTCTATGTTCGCGGTTGTGTTTGACAGGTTGTGTGTGTGGCTGGCTCTTTGAGTAAGGAGTGTAATTTGTGATGTGTGTACTGTGTGTGGTCAAGCTTGGTCAGTGTGCCTCACTGGGTGTGTTGTGTTCACTCTGAGAACCGTGGTTCATGTGTATGGTGGGCAGTTATGTTCTCGGTGTGATGTGCTGTGTGTTGAGGGACTTCTGCATTCAAGTGCACAGAAGACAGCCTCTCGTTGTTGGCGGTTTTCTCCACAGGTTTGTAATACTCCCGGAGGGCCTTGTTTCCTGAGGGCGCAGAGAGCCACCTCATCTCTTCACTAGCAAGGCCCTGAAGACGCCTTTGTTGTAAAGTGTCAGAAACTGCTGCAGGAGAGCCTCATGACAAACTCTGCCGCAGAAACAATCCACCATGCACTGAGGAGACACTCCATGAGGGAATACGAGGCTGCTTTCATTTTGCACGCAATTTGCTCCTATGTGATAAGGAAAACAGCAAACATTGCAGTAGAACGCGGTCTTCTCTGTAAGCCCTCTATCTCAAAGATGTGGGTGGGCTGCGAATAGGCCTTTGCTCTAGCGACACTGGAAGTTGCAGAAGATGATGCATTGTAGTGACAGCAGTGGAGGCAAGTCAGCTTTGGATTCAGCTTATGTGACTGAAAGAAAGCACTGCAGGATGGCCCACTCAAGGAATCATTGAAGCCCTGGCAGTGGAGGCTGAAACAGGGCTTTCAATGTGCTTTCAACCATGTCTGTGTGGCCATGAACGTGAGGCTTTGCTGAGGAAGCCTGGCCATCAGGAAAATACCCGCATACAATGAATTGAACTTGCAATGTGGTTTCCGTGTCTGTCCTGTGTGCCTGCACTCTAAGCACCTGAAAGAGGATTTCTGTGTAGAGCTCTCTTTTGCTGAGTGTCGTGTGCTCATTTAGGTGAACATTAACGTGAGGCTTTGTTGACGAAGCCTGGCCATCAGGAAAATGCCCGCATACAACGAATTCAGCTCGCATTGTGGCTTCTGTGTCTGTAATGTGTGCCTGCTCTCTAAGCGCCGGAAAGAGGATTTCTGTGTACAGCTCTCTTTTGCTGAGTGTCGTGTGCTCATTTAGGTGAACATTAACGTGAGGCTTTGTTGACGAAGCCTGGCCATCAGGAAAATGCCCGCATACACCGAATTCAGCTCGCAATGTGGTTTCCGTGTCTGGAATGTGTGCCCGCTCTCTAAGCGCCTGAAAGAGGTCTGCTGCGTAGAGCTCTCTTTTGCTAGGTGTTGGGTGCTCATTTGTGTGGCCATTAACGTGAGGTTTTGCTGAGGAAGACTGGCCATCAGGAAAATACCCGCATACAACGATTTCAGCAGGCAATGTGTTTTCCGTGTCAGTCCTGTGTGACTGCACTCTAAGCGCATGAGTGAAGTCTGCTCTGTAGAGATATCTTTTGCTGAGTGTCGGGAGCTCATTTGTGAGGCCATTAATGTGAGGTTTTGCTGAGGAAGCCTGGCTGTCAGGAAAATACCCGCATACAACAAATTCAGCTCGCAATGTGGTTTCCGAGTCTTATAAATTCTCTTGTTTGTTGTTATGTGCTGTGTTCTGGGTGGTGTGAGTGCTGCCTTTAGGCTTTCTGCGTGTGACATACTGGGTAGATGTGGCGTGGGCTGTGTCATTTCAGCATTGTGTGTAATGATGGGTTCGCCTTGTGTCGGGTGTGTTGTGTGCATGTGTATGTTGTGTGTGGGTGTGTTTTCGTTCGTGCTGTGTGCGCGTGGGGATGCATGTGTTCTCTATGATTAGATTGTGGTTGTGCGTGTTGTGTGCAGTGTGCTATGTGTGTTGCACGCGTTTCGTCAGTTTTGTGTGCATTTGTATGTGTTGTGTCAGTTTTGTGTGTGTTGTTGTGTTTTGTGTGTTGTGTGAGAGAGGCTGTGTGTGTGTTTGGCTGTTTGAGTTATGCACATGATGTAAGATGTGTTGACTGTGTGTGGCTGTGCTTGTTTTGTACATCTCTTGCATACAGTATGTGGTCTGTGCAATGGTTTTCGTGTGCATTGTGAGCAGTATTTATGTGCCTTCAAGGGTGTGGTGTGTTTATTGTGTCTGTTGTGTTGCGTGTTTCCGTGTTGCGTGTGTGTAGTGCGTTGTGCTCCTGTGTGAGGATGTATGTGTGGTGTGTCTGTGCGTGATTGTGTGTGCAGTGGGTAGTGTGTGAAATGTGTGCTACTTGTCTTTGTTGGTTATATGGTTTTTGCCTATGGATTTGGGAGTGTTGTGTGTGTTATGAGTTGTGATACTTTCTGTGCCGGATGCTTGTGTGTGTCGTGTGATGTGTGGTTCTGTGAGTTGTGTTTGTGTTGTGTGTATTCTACTCTGTGTGTTCTGTGGTCTGTGTGTTTTGCTTGTTGAGTGAGACACTGTGTGTTAGGACTGATATCTTTGTGTATATGTTGTGTGTTTGGCATTGTGCATTCTGTGAGGCTGTGTGTGCTGTCTGTTTTATGTGTGTTTGGAGTGATGTGTGTAGTGTGTGAAATGTGTGTTGCATAATTTTTGTGTTCTTTCTGTTGTCGACGGTGTGTGTTTTGCATGTTGGTTTCTATGTTCGCGGTTGTGTTTGACAGGTTGTGTGTGTGGCTGGCTCTTTGAGTAAGGAGTGTAATTTGTGATGTGTGTACTGTGTGTGGTCAAGCTTGGTCAGTGTGCCTCACTGGGTGTGTTGTGTTCACTCTGAGAACCGTGGTTCATGTGTATGGTGGGCAGTTATGTTCTCGGTGTGATGTGCTGTGTGTTGAGGGACTTCTGCATTCAAGTGCACAGAAGACAGCCTCTCGTTGTTGGCGGTTTTCTCCACAGGTTTGTAATACTCCAGGAGGGCCTTGTTTCCTGAGGGCGCAGAGAGCCACCTCATCTCTTCACTAGCAAGGCCCTGAAGACGCCTTTGTTGTAAAGTGTCAGAAACTGCTGCAGGAGAGCCTCATGACAAACTCTGCCGCAGAAACAATCCACCATGCACTGAGGAGACACTCCATGAGGGAATACGAGGCTGCTTTCATTTTGCACGCAATTTGCTCCTATGTGATAAGGAAAACAGCAAACATTGCAGTAGAACGCGGTCTTCTCTGTAAGCCCTCTATCTCAAAGATGTGGGTGGGCTGCGAATAGGCCTTTGCTCTAGCGACACTGGAAGTTGCAGAAGATGATGCATTGTAGTGACAGCAGTGGAGGCAAGTCAGCTTTGGATTCAGCTTATGTGACTGAAAGAAAGCACTGCAGGATGGCCCACTCAAGGAATCATTGAAGCCCTGGCAGTGGAGGCTGAAACAGGGCTTTCAATGTGCTTTCAACCATGTCTGTGTGGCCATGAACGTGAGGCTTTGCTGAGGAAGCCTGGCCATCAGGAAAATACCCGCATACAACGAATTGAACTTGCAATGTGGTTTCCGTGTCTGTCCTGTGTGCCTGCACTCTAAGCACCTGAAAGAGGATTTCTGTGTAGAGCTCTCTTTTGCTGAGTGTCGTGTGCTCATTTAGGTGAACATTAACGTGAGGCTTTGTTGACGAAGCCTGGCCATCAGGAAAATGCCCGCATACACCGAATTCAGCTCGCAATGTGGTTTCCGTGTCTGGCATGTGTGCCCGCTCTCTAAGCGCCTGAAAGAGGTCTGCTGCGTAGAGCTCTCTTTTGCTAGGTGTTGGGTGCTCATTTGTGTGGCCATTAACGTGAGGTTTTGCTGAGGAAGACTGGCCATCAGGAAAATACCCGCATACAACGATTTCAGCAGGCAATGTGTTTTCCGTGTCAGTCCTGTGTGACTGCACTCTAAGCGCATGAGTGAAGTCTGCTCTGTAGAGATATCTTTTGCTGAGTGTCGGGAGCTCATTTGTGAGGCCATTAACGTGAGGTTTTGCTGAGGAAGCCTGGCTGTCAGGAAAATACCCGCATACAACAAATTCAGCTCGCAATGTGGTTTCCGTGTCTTATAAATTCTCTTGTTTGTTGTTATGTGCTGTGTTCTGGGTGGTGTGAGTGCTGCCTTTAGGCTTTCTGCGTGTGACATACTGGGTAGATGTGGCGTGGGCTGTGTCATTTCAGCATTGTGTGTAATGATGGGTTCGCCTTGTGTCGGGTGTGTTGTGTGCATGTGTATGTTGTGTGTGGGTGTGTTTTCGTTCGTCTGTGTGCGCGTGGGGATGCATGTGTTCTCTATGATTAGATTGTGGTTGTGCGTGTTGTGTGCAGTGTGCTATGTGTGTTGCACGCGTTTCGTCAGTTTTGTGTGCATTTGTATGTGTTGTGTCAGTTTTGTGTGTGTGGTTGTGTTTTGTGTGTTGTGTGAGAGAGGCTGTGTGTGTGTTTGGCTGTTGGAGTTATGCACATGATGTAAGATGTGTTGACTGTGTGTGGCTGTGCTTGTTTTGTACATCTCTTGCATACAGTATGTGGTCTGTGCAATGGTTTTCGTGTGCATTGTGAGCAGTACTTATGTGCCTTCAAGGGTGTGGTGTGTTTATTGTGTCTGTTGTGTTGCGTGTTTCTGTGTTGTGTGTGTGTAGTGCGTTGTGCTCCTGTGTGAGGATGTATGTGTGGTGTGTCTGTGCGTGATTGTGTGTGCAGTGGGTAGTGTGTGAAATGTGTGCTACTTGACTTTGTTGGTTATATGTGTTTTGCCTATGGATTTGGGAGTGTTGTATGTGTTATGAGTTGTGATACTTTCTGTGCGGGATGCTTGTGTGTGTCGTGTGATGTGTGGTTCTGTGAGTTGTGTTTGTGTTGTGTGTATTCTACTCTGTGTGTTCTGTGGTCTGTGTGTTTTGCTTGTTGAGTGAGACACTGTGTGTTAGGACTGATATCTTTGTGTATATGTTGTGTGTTTGGCATTGTGCATTCTGTGAGGCTGTGTGTGCTGTCTGTTTTATGTGTGTTTGGAGTGATGTGTGTAGTGTGTGAAATGTGTGTTGCATAATTTTTGTGTTCTTTCTGTTGTCGACGGTGTGTGTTTTGCATGTTGGTTTCTATGTTCGCGGTTGTGTTTGACAGGTTGTGTGTGTGGCTGGCTCTTTGAGTAAGGAGTGTAATTTGTGATGTGTGTACTGTGTGTGGTCAAGCTTGGTCAGTGTGCCTCACTGGGTGTGTTGTGTTCACTCTGAGAACCGTGGTTCATGTGTATGGTGGGCAGTTATGTTCTCGGTGTGATGTGCTGTGTGTTGAGGGACTTCTGCCTTCAAGTGCACAGAAGACAGCCTCTCGTTGTTGGCGGTTTTCTCCACAGGTTTGTAATACTCCAGGAGGGCCTTGTTTCCTGAGGGCGCAGAGAGCCACCTCATCTCTTCACTAGCAAGGCCCTGAAGACGCCTTTGTTGTAAAGTGTCAGAAACTGCTGCAGGAGAGCCTCATGACAAACTCTGCCGCAGAAACAATCCACCATGCACTGAGGAGACACTCCATGAGGGAATACGAGGCTGCTTTCATTTTGCACGCAATTTGCTCCTATGTGATAAGGAAAACAGCAAACATTGCAGTAGAACGCGGTCTTCTCTGTAAGCCCTCTATCTCAAAGATGTGGGTGGGCTGCGAATAGGCCTTTGCTCTAGCGACACTGGAAGTTGCAGAAGATGATGCATTGTAGTGACAGCAGTGGAGGCAAGTCAGCTTTGGATTCAGCTTATGTGACTGAAAGAAAGCACTGCAGGATGGCCCACTCAAGGAATCATTGAAGCCCTGGCAGTGGAGGCTGAAACAGGGCTTTCAATGTGCTTTCAACCATGTCTGTGTGGCCATGAACGTGAGGCTTTGCTGAGGAAGCCTGGCCATCAGGAAAATACCCGCATACAATGAATTGAACTTGCAATGTGGTTTCCGTGTCTGTCCTGTGTGCCTGCACTCTAAGCACCTGAAAGAGGATTTCTGTGTAGAGCTCTCTTTTGCTGAGTGTCGTGTGCTCATTTAGGTGAACATTAACGTGAGGCTTTGTTGACGAAGCCTGGCCATCAGGAAAATGCCCGCATACAACGAATTCAGCTCGCATTGTGGCTTCTGTGTCTGTAATGTGTGCCTGCTCTCTAAGCGCCGGAAAGAGGATTTCTGTGTACAGCTCTCTTTTGCTGAGTGTCGTGTGCTCATTTAGGTGAACATTAACGTGAGGCTTTGTTGACGAAGCCTGGCCATCAGGAAAATGCCCGCATACACCGAATTCAGCTCGCAATGTGGTTTCCGTGTCTGGAATGTGTGCCCGCTCTCTAAGCGCCTGAAAGAGGTCTGCTGCGTAGAGCTCTCTTTTGCTAGGTGTTGGGTGCTCATTTGTGTGGCCATTAACGTGAGGTTTTGCTGAGGAAGACTGGCCATCAGGAAAATACCCGCATACAACGATTTCAGCAGGCAATGTGTTTTCCGTGTCAGTCCTGTGTGACTGCACTCTAAGCGCATGAGTGAAGTCTGCTCTGTAGAGATATCTTTTGCTGAGTGTCGGGAGCTCATTTGTGAGGCCATTAACGTGAGGTTTTGCTGAGGAAGCCTGGCTGTCAGGAAAATACCCGCATACAACAAATTCAGCTCGCAATGTGGTTTCCGAGTCTTATAAATTCTCTTGTTTGTTGTTATGTGCTGTGTTCTGGGTGGTGTGAGTGCTGCCTTTAGGCTTTCTGCGTGTGACATACTGGGTAGATGTGGCGTGGGCTGTGTCATTTCAGCATTGTGTGTAATGATGGGTTCGCCTTGTGTCGGGTGTGTTGTGTGCATGTGTATGTTGTGTGTGGGTGTGTTTTCGTTCGTCTGTGTGCGCGTGGGGATGCATGTGTTCTCTATGATTAGATTGTGGTTGTGCGTGTTGTGTGCAGTGTGCTATGTGTGTTGCACGCGTTTCGTCAGTTTTGTGTGCATTTGTATGTGTTGTGTCAGTTTTGTGTGTGTTGTTGTGTTTTGTGTGTTGTGTGAGAGAGGCTGTGTGTGTGTTTGGCTGTTTGAGTTATGCACATGATGTAAGATGTGTTGACTGTGTGTGGCTGTGCTTGTTTTGTACATCTCTTGCATACAGTATGTGGTCTGTGCAATGGTTTTCGTGTGCATTGTGAGCAGTATTTATGTGCCTTCAAGGGTGTGGTGTGTTTATTGTGTCTGTTGTGTTGCGTGTTTCCGTGTTGCGTGTGTGTAGTGCGTTGTGCTCCTGTGTGAGGATGTATGTGTGGTGTGTCTGTGCGTGATTGTGTGTGCAGTGGGTAGTGTGTGAAATGTGTGCTACTTGTCTTTGTTGGTTATATGGTTTTTGCCTATGGATTTGGGAGTGTTGTGTGTGTTATGAGTTGTGATACTTTCTGTGCCGGATGCTTGTGTGTGTCGTGTGATGTGTGGTTCTGTGAGTTGTGTTTGTGTTGTGTGTATTCTACTCTGTGTGTTCTGTGGTCTGTGTGTTTTGCTTGTTGAGTGAGACACTGTGTGTTAGGACTGATATCTTTGTGTATATGTTGTGTGTTTGGCATTGTGCATTCTGTGAGGCTGTGTGTGCTGTCTGTTTTATGTGTGTTTGGAGTGATGTGTGTAGTGTGTGAAATGTGTGTTGCATAATTTTTGTGTTCTTTCTGTTGTCGACGGTGTGTGTTTTGCATGTTGGTTTCTATGTTCGCGGTTGTGTTTGACAGGTTGTGTGTGTGGCTGGCTCTTTGAGTAAGGAGTGTAATTTGTGATGTGTGTACTGTGTGTGGTCAAGCTTGGTCAGTGTGCCTCACTGGGTGTGTTGTGTTCACTCTGAGAACCGTGGTTCATGTGTATGGTGGGCAGTTATGTTCTCGGTGTGATGTGCTGTGTGTTGAGGGACTTCTGCATTCAAGTGCACAGAAGACAGCCTCTCGTTGTTGGCGGTTTTCTCCACAGGTTTGTAATACTCCAGGAGGGCCTTGTTTCCTGAGGGCGCAGAGAGCCACCTCATCTCTTCACTAGCAAGGCCCTGAAGACGCCTTTGTTGTAAAGTGTCAGAAACTGCTGCAGGAGAGCCTCATGACAAACTCTGCCGCAGAAACAATCCACCATGCACTGAGGAGACACTCCATGAGGGAATACGAGGCTGCTTTCATTTTGCACGCAATTTGCTCCTATGTGATAAGGAAAACAGCAAACATTGCAGTAGAACGCGGTCTTCTCTGTAAGCCCTCTATCTCAAAGATGTGGGTGGGCTGCGAATAGGCCTTTGCTCTAGCGACACTGGAAGTTGCAGAAGATGATGCATTGTAGTGACAGCAGTGGAGGCAAGTCAGCTTTGGATTCAGCTTATGTGACTGAAAGAAAGCACTGCAGGATGGCCCACTCAAGGAATCATTGAAGCCCTGGCAGTGGAGGCTGAAACAGGGCTTTCAATGTGCTTTCAACCATGTCTGTGTGGCCATGAACGTGAGGCTTTGCTGAGGAAGCCTGGCCATCAGGAAAATACCCGCATACAACGAATTGAACTTGCAATGTGGTTTCCGTGTCTGTCCTGTGTGCCTGCACTCTAAGCACCTGAAAGAGGATTTCTGTGTAGAGCTCTCTTTTGCTGAGTGTCGTGTGCTCATTTAGGTGAACATTAACGTGAGGCTTTGTTGACGAAGCCTGGCCATCAGGAAAATGCCCGCATACACCGAATTCAGCTCGCAATGTGGTTTCCGTGTCTGGAATGTGTGCCCGCTCTCTAAGCGCCTGAAAGAGGTCTGCTGCGTAGAGCTCTCTTTTGCTAGGTGTTGGGTGCTCATTTGTGTGGCCATTAACGTGAGGTTTTGCTGAGGAAGACTGGCCATCAGGAAAATACCCGCATACAACGATTTCAGCAGGCAATGTGTTTTCCGTGTCAGTCCTGTGTGACTGCACTCTAAGCGCATGAGTGAAGTCTGCTCTGTAGAGATATCTTTTGCTGAGTGTCGGGAGCTCATTTGTGAGGCCATTAACGTGAGGTTTTGCTGAGGAAGCCTGGCTGTCAGGAAAATACCCGCATACAACAAATTCAGCTCGCAATGTGGTTTCCGTGTCTTATAAATTCTCTTGTTTGTTGTTATGTGCTGTGTTCTGGGTGGTGTGAGTGCTGCCTTTAGGCTTTCTGCGTGTGACATACTGGGTAGATGTGGCGTGGGCTGTGTCATTTCAGCATTGTGTGTAATGATGGGTTCGCCTTGTGTCGGGTGTGTTGTGTGCATGTGTATGTTGTGTGTGGGTGTGTTTTCGTTCGTCTGTGTGCGCGTGGGGATGCATGTGTTCTCTATGATTAGATTGTGGTTGTGCGTGTTGTGTGCAGTGTGCTATGTGTGTTGCACGCGTTTCGTCAGTTTTGTGTGCATTTGTATGTGTTGTGTCAGTTTTGTGTGTGTGGTTGTGTTTTGTGTGTTGTGTGAGAGAGGCTGTGTGTGTGTTTGGCTGTTGGAGTTATGCACATGATGTAAGATGTGTTGACTGTGTGTGGCTGTGCTTGTTTTGTACATCTCTTGCATACAGTATGTGGTCTGTGCAATGGTTTTCGTGTGCATTGTGAGCAGTACTTATGTGCCTTCAAGGGTGTGGTGTGTTTATTGTGTCTGTTGTGTTGCGTGTTTCTGTGTTGCGTGTGTGTAGTGCGTTGTGCTCCTGTGTGAGGATGTATGTGTGGTGTGTCTGTGCGTGATTGTGTGTGCAGTGGGTAGTGTGTGAAATGTGTGCTACTTGACTTTGTTGGTTATATGTGTTTTGCCTATGGATTTGGGAGTGTTGTATGTGTTATGAGTTGTGATACTTTCTGTGCGGGATGCTTGTGTGTGTCGTGTGATGTGTGGTTCTGTGAGTTGTGTTTGTGTTGTGTGTATTCTACTCTGTGTGTTCTGTGGTCTGTGTGTTTTGCTTGTTGAGTGAGACACTGTGTGTTAGGACTGATATCTTTGTGTATATGTTGTGTGTTTGGCATTGTGCATTCTGTGAGGCTGTGTGTGCTGTCTGTTTTATGTGTGTTTGGAGTGATGTGTGTAGTGTGTGAAATGTGTGTTGCATAATTTTTGTGTTCTTTCTGTTGTCGACGGTGTGTGTTTTGCATGTTGGTTTCTATGTTCGCGGTTGTGTTTGACAGGTTGTGTGTGTGGCTGGCTCTTTGAGTAAGGAGTGTAATTTGTGATGTGTGTACTGTGTGTGGTCAAGCTTGGTCAGTGTGCCTCACTGGGTGTGTTGTGTTCACTCTGAGAACCGTGGTTCATGTGTATGGTGGGCAGTTATGTTCTCGGTGTGATGTGCTGTGTGTTGAGGGACTTCTGCATTCAAGTGCACAGAAGACAGCCTCTCGTTGTTGGCGGTTTTCTCCACAGGTTTGTAATACTCCAGGAGGGCCTTGTTTCCTGAGGGCGCAGAGAGCCACCTCATCTCTTCACTAGCAAGGCCCTGAAGACGCCTTTGTTGTAAAGTGTCAGAAACTGCTGCAGGAGAGCCTCATGACAAACTCTGCCGCAGAAACAAACCACCATGCACTGAGGAGACACTCCATGAGGGAATACGAGACTGCTTTCATTTTGCACGCAATTTGCTCCTATGTGATAAGGAAAACAGCAAACATTGCAGTAGAACGCGGTCTTCTCTGTAAGCCCTCTATCTCAAAGATGTGGGTGGGCTGCGAATAGGCCTTTGCTCTAGCGACACTGGAAGTTGCAGAAGATGATGCATTGTAGTGACAGCAGTGGAGGCAAGTCAGCTTTGGATTCAGCTTATGTGACTGAAAGAAAGCACTGCAGGATGGCCCACTCAAGGAATCATTGAAGCCCTGGCAGTGGAGGCTGAAACAGAGCTTTCAATGTGCTTTCAACCATGTCTGTGTGGCCATGAACGTGAGGCTTTGCTGAGGAAGCCTGGCCGTCTGGCACTATGCCCGCATACAACGAATTTAGCTCGCAATGTGGTTTCCATGTCTGTCCTGTGTGCCTGCACTCTAAGCACCTGGAAGAGGTTTTGCCCTGCAGAGCTCTCTTTAGCTGAGTGTTGTGTGCTCATTTGGGTGACCATTAACGTGAGGCTTTCTTGAGGAAGCCTGGCCATCAGGAAAATGCCCGCATACAACGAATTCAGCTCGCAATGTGGTTTCCGTGTCTGTAATGTGTGCCTGCTCTCTAAGCGCCTGAAAGTGGTCTGCCGTGTGGAGCTCTCCTTTGCTGAGTGTCGGGTGCTCATTTGTGTTGCCATTAACGTGAAGTGTTACTGAGGAAGACTGGTCATCAGGAAAATACCCGCATACAAAGAATTTAGCTCGCAATGTAGTTACCGTGTCTGTCCTGTGTGACTGCACTCTAAGTGCATGAGTGAAGTCTGCTCGGTGTAGATGTCTTTTGCTGAGAGCCGGGTGCTCATTTGTGTGGCCAGAAACGTGAGGCCTTGCTGAGGAAGCCTGGCCGTCAGGAAAATAACCACATACACCGAATTCAGCTCGCAATGTGGTTTCCGTGTCTGTCCTGTGTGACTGCACTCTAAGTGCATGAGTCAAGTCTGCTCTGTAGAGATGTCTTTTGCTCAGTGTCGGGTGCTCATTTTTGTGGCCATTCACGTGAGGTTTTGCTGAGGAATCCTGGCCATCAGGAAAATACCCGCATAGAACGAATTGAACTTGCAATGTGGTTTCCGTGTCTGTCCTTTGTGCCTGCACTCTAAGCACCTGAAAGAGGATTTCTGTGTAGAGCTCTCTTTTGCTGAGTGTCGTGTGCTCATTTCGGTGAACATTAACGTGAGGCTTTGTTGACGAAGCCTGGCCATCAGGAAAATGCCCGCATACAACGAATTCAGCTCGCATTGTGGTTTCTGTGTCTGTAATGTGTGCCTGCTCTCTAAGCGCCGGAAAGAGGATTTCTGTGTACAGCTCTCTTTTGCTGAGTGTCGTGTGCTCATTTAGGTGAACATTAACGTGAGGCTTTGTTGACGAAGCCTGGCCATCAGGAAAATGCCCGCATACACCGAATTCAGCTCGCAATGTGGTTTCCGTGTCTGGAATGTGTGCCCGCTCTCTAAGCGCCTGAAAGAGGTCTGCTGCGTAGAGCTCTCTTTTGCTAGGTGTTGGGTGCTCATTTGTGTGGCCATTAACGTGAGATTTTGCTGAGGAAGACTGGCCATCAGGAAAATACCCGCATACAACGATTTCAGCAGGCAATGTGTTTTCCGTGTCAGTCCTGTGTGACTGCACTCTAAGCGCATGAGTGAAGTCTGCTCTGTAGAGATATCTTTTGCTGAGTGTCGGGAGCTCATTTGTGAGGCCATTAACGTGAGGTTTTGCTGAGGAAGCCTGGCTGTCAGGAAAATACCCGCATACAACAAATTCAGCTCGCAATGTGGTTTCCGTGTCTTATAAATTCTCTTGTTTGTTGTTATGTGCTGTGTTCTGGGTGGTGTGAGTGCTGCCTTTAGGCTTTTTGCGTGTGACATACTGGGTAGATGTGGCGTGGGCTGTGTCATTTCAGCATTGTGTGTAATGATGGGTTCGCCTTGTGTCGGGTGTGTTGTGTGCATGTGTATGTTGTGTGGGTGTGTTTTCGTTCGTCTGTGTGCGCGTGGGGATGCATGTGTTCTCTATGATTAGATTGTGGTTGTGCGTGTTGTGTGCAGTGTGCTATGTGTGTTGCACGCGTTTCGTCAGTTTTGTGTGCATTTGTATGTGTTGTGTCAGTTTTGTGTGTGTGGTTGTGTTTTGTGTGTTGTGTGAGAGAGGCTGTGTGTGTGTTTGGCTGTTGGAGTTATGCACATGATGTAAGATGTGTTGACTGTGTGTGGCTGTGCTTGTTTTGTACATCTCTTGCATACAGTATGTGGTCTGTGCAATGGTTTTCGTGTGCATTGTGAGCAGTACTTATGTGCCTTCAAGGGTGTGGTGTGTTTATTGTGTCTGTTGTGTTGCGTGTTTCTGTGTTGCGTGTGTGTAGTGCGTTGTGCTCCTGTGTGAGGATGTATGTGTGGTGTGTCTGTGCGTGATTGTGTGTGCAGTGGGTAGTGTGTGAAATGTGTGCTACTTGACTTTGTTGGTTATATGTGTTTTGCCTATGGATTTGGGAGTGTTGTATGTGTTATGAGTTGTGATACTTTCTGTGCGGGATGCTTGTGTGTGTCGTGTGATGTGTGGTTCTGTGAGTTGTGTTTGTGTTGTGTGTATTCTACTCTGTGTGTTCTGTGGTCTGTGTGTTTTGCTTGTTGAGTGAGACACTGTGTGTTAGGACTGATATCTTTGTGTATATGTTGTGTGTTTGGCATTGTGCATTCTGTGAGGCTGTGTGTGCTGTCTGTTTTATGTGTGTTTGGAGTGATGTGTGTAGTGTGTGAAATGTGTGTTGCATAATTTTTGTGTTCTTTCTGTTGTCGACGGTGTGTGTTTTGCATGTTGGTTTCTATGTTCGCGGTTGTGTTTGACAGGTTGTGTGTGTGGCTGGCTCTTTGAGTAAGGAGTGTAATTTGTGATGTGTGTACTGTGTGTGGTCAAGCTTGGTCAGTGTGCCTCACTGGGTGTGTTGTGTTCACTCTGAGAACCGTGGTTCATGTGTATGGTGGGCAGTTATGTTCTCGGTGTGATGTGCTGTGTGTTGAGGGACTTCTGCATTCAAGTGCACAGAAGACAGCCTCTCGTTGTTGGCGGTTTTCTCCACAGGTTTGTAATACTCCAGGAGGGCCTTGTTTCCTGAGGGCGCAGAGAGCCACCTCATCTCTTCACTAGCAAGGCCCTGAAGACGCCTTTGTTGTAAAGTGTCAGAAACTGCTGCAGGAGAGCCTCATGACAAACTCTGCCGCAGAAACAATCCACCATGCACTGAGGAGACACTCCATGAGGGAATACGAGGCTGCTTTCATTTTGCACGCAATTTGCTCCTATGTGATAAGGAAAACAGCAAACATTGCAGTAGAACGCGGTCTTCTCTGTAAGCCCTCTATCTCAAAGATGTGGGTGGGCTGCGAATAGGCCTTTGCTCTAGCGACACTGGAAGTTGCAGAAGATGATGCATTGTAGTGACAGCAGTGGAGGCAAGTCAGCTTTGGATTCAGCTTATGTGACTGAAAGAAAGCACTGCAGGATGGCCCACTCAAGGAATCATTGAAGCCCTGGCAGTGGAGGCTGAAACAGGGCTTTCAATGTGCTTTCAACCATGTCTGTGTGGCCATGAACGTGAGGCTTTGCTGAGGAAGCCTGGCCATCAGGAAAATACCCGCATACAACGAATTGAACTTGCAATGTGGTTTCCGTGTCTGTCCTGTGTGCCTGCACTCTAAGCACCTGAAAGAGGATTTCTGTGTAGAGCTCTCTTTTGCTGAGTGTCGTGTGCTCATTTCGGTGAACATTAACGTGAGGCTTTGTTGACGAAGCCTGGCCATCAGGAAAATGCCCGCATACAACGAATTCAGCTCGCATTGTGGTTTCTGTGTCTGTAATGTGTGCCTGCTCTCTAAGCGCCGGAAAGAGGATTTCTGTGTACAGCTCTCTTTTGCTGAGTGTCGTGTGCTCATTTAGGTGAACATTAACGTGAGGCTTTGTTGACGAAGCCTGGCCATCAGGAAAATGCCCGCATACACCGAATTCAGCTCGCAATGTGGTTTCCGTGTCTGGAATGTGTGCCCGCTCTCTAAGCGCCTGAAAGAGGTCTGCTGCGTAGAGCTCTCTTTTGCTAGGTGTTGGGTGCTCATTTGTGTGGCCATTAACGTGAGGTTTTGCTGAGGAAGACTGGCCATCAGGAAAATACCCGCATACAACGATTTCAGCAGGCAATGTGTTTTCCGTGTCAGTCCTGTGTGACTGCACTCTAAGCGCATGAGTGAAGTCTGCTCTGTAGAGATATCTTTTGCTGAGTGTCGGGAGCTCATTTGTGAGGCCATTAACGTGAGGTTTTGCTGAGGAAGCCTGGCTGTCAGGAAAATACCCGCATACAACAAATTCAGCTCGCAATGTGGTTTCCGTGTCTTATAAATTCTCTTGTTTGTTGTTATGTGCTGTGTTCTGGGTGGTGTGAGTGCTGCCTTTAGGCTTTCTGCGTGTGACATACTGGGTAGATGTGGCGTGGGCTGTGTCATTTCAGCATTGTGTGTAATGATGGGTTCGCCTTGTGTCGGGTGTGTTGTGTGCATGTGTATGTTGTGTGGGTGTGTTTTCGTTCGTCTGTGTGCGCGTGGGGATGCATGTGTTCTCTATGATTAGATTGTGGTTGTGCGTGTTGTGTGCAGTGTGCTATGTGTGTTGCACGCGTTTCGTCAGTTTTGTGTGCATTTGTATGTGTTGTGTCAGTTTTGTGTGTGTGGTTGTGTTTTGTGTGTTGTGTGAGAGAGGCTGTGTGTGTGTTTGGCTGTTGGAGTTATGCACATGATGTAAGATGTGTTGACTGTGTGTGGCTGTGCTTGTTTTGTACATCTCTTGCATACAGTATGTGGTCTGTGCAATGGTTTTCGTGTGCATTGTGAGCAGTACTTATGTGCCTTCAAGGGTGTGGTGTGTTTATTGTGTCTGTTGTGTTGCGTGTTTCTGTGTTGCGTGTGTGTAGTGCGTTGTGCTCCTGTGTGAGGATGTATGTGTGGTGTGTCTGTGCGTGATTGTGTGTGCAGTGGGTAGTGTGTGAAATGTGTGCTACTTGACTTTGTTGGTTATATGTGTTTTGCCTATGGATTTGGGAGTGTTGTATGTGTTATGAGTTGTGATACTTTCTGTGCGGGATGCTTGTGTGTGTCGTGTGATGTGTGGTTCTGTGAGTTGTGTTTGTGTTGTGTGTATTCTACTCTGTGTGTTCTGTGGTCTGTGTGTTTTGCTTGTTGAGTGAGACACTGTGTGTTAGGACTGATATCTTTGTGTATATGTTGTGTGTTTGGCATTGTGCATTCTGTGAGGCTGTGTGTGCTGTCTGTTTTATGTGTGTTTGGAGTGATGTGTGTAGTGTGTGAAATGTGTGTTGCATAATTTTTGTGTTCTTTCTGTTGTCGACGGTGTGTGTTTTGCATGTTGGTTTCTATGTTCGCGGTTGTGTTTGACAGGTTGTGTGTGTGGCTGGCTCTTTGAGTAAGGAGTGTAATTTGTGATGTGTGTACTGTGTGTGGTCAAGCTTGGTCAGTGTGCCTCACTGGGTGTGTTGTGTTCACTCTGAGAACCGTGGTTCATGTGTATGGTGGGCAGTTATGTTCTCGGTGTGATGTGCTGTGTGTTGAGGGACTTCTGCATTCAAGTGCACAGAAGACAGCCTCTCGTTGTTGGCGGTTTTCTCCACAGGTTTGTAATACTCCAGGAGGGCCTTGTTTCCTGAGGGCGCAGAGAGCCACCTCATCTCTTCACTAGCAAGGCCCTGAAGACGCCTTTGTTGTAAAGTGTCAGAAACTGCTGCAGGAGAGCCTCATGACAAACTCTGCCGCAGAAACAATCCACCATGCACTGAGGAGACACTCCATGAGGGAATACGAGGCTGCTTTCATTTTGCACGCAATTTGCTCCTATGTGATAAGGAAAACAGCAAACATTGCAGTAGAACGCGGTCTTCTCTGTAAGCCCTCTATCTCAAAGATGTGGGTGGGCTGCGAATAGGCCTTTGCTCTAGCGACACTGGAAGTTGCAGAAGATGATGCATTGTAGTGACAGCAGTGGAGGCAAGTCAGCTTTGGATTCAGCTTATGTGACTGAAAGAAAGCACTGCAGGATGGCCCACTCAAGGAATCATTGAAGCCCTGGCAGTGGAGGCTGAAACAGGGCTTTCAATGTGCTTTCAACCATGTCTGTGTGGCCATGAACGTGAGGCTTTGCTGAGGAAGCCTGGCCATCAGGAAAATACCCGCATACAACGAATTGAACTTGCAATGTGGTTTCCGTGTCTGTCCTGTGTGCCTGCACTCTAAGCACCTGAAAGAGGATTTCTGTGTAGAGCTCTCTTTTGCTGAGTGTCGTGTGCTCATTTCGGTGAACATTAACGTGAGGCTTTGTTGACGAAGCCTGGCCATCAGGAAAATGCCCGCATACAACGAATTCAGCTCGCATTGTGGTTTCTGTGTCTGTAATGTGTGCCTGCTCTCTAAGCGCCGGAAAGAGGATTTCTGTGTACAGCTCTCTTTTGCTGAGTGTCGTGTGCTCATTTAGGTGAACATTAACGTGAGGCTTTGTTGACGAAGCCTGGCCATCAGGAAAATGCCCGCATACACCGAATTCAGCTCGCAATGTGGTTTCCGTGTCTGGAATGTGTGCCCGCTCTCTAAGCGCCTGAAAGAGGTCTGCTGCGTAGAGCTCTCTTTTGCTAGGTGTTGGGTGCTCATTTGTGTGGCCATTAACGTGAGGTTTTGCTGAGGAAGACTGGCCATCAGGAAAATACCCGCATACAACGATTTCAGCAGGCAATGTGTTTTCCGTGTCAGTCCTGTGTGACTGCACTCTAAGCGCATGAGTGAAGTCTGCTCTGTAGAGATATCTTTTGCTGAGTGTCGGGAGCTCATTTGTGAGGCCATTAACGTGAGGTTTTGCTGAGGAAGCCTGGCTGTCAGGAAAATACCCGCATACAACAAATTCAGCTCGCAATGTGGTTTCCGTGTCTTATAAATTCTCTTGTTTGTTGTTATGTGCTGTGTTCTGGGTGGTGTGAGTGCTGCCTTTAGGCTTTCTGCGTGTGACATACTGGGTAGATGTGGCGTGGGCTGTGTCATTTCAGCATTGTGTGTAATGATGGGTTCGCCTTGTGTCGGGTGTGTTGTGTGCATGTGTATGTTGTGTGGGTGTGTTTTCGTTCGTCTGTGTGCGCGTGGGGATGCATGTGTTCTCTATGATTAGATTGTGGTTGTGCGTGTTGTGTGCAGTGTGCTATGTGTGTTGCACGCGTTTCGTCAGTTTTGTGTGCATTTGTATGTGTTGTGTCAGTTTTGTGTGTGTGGTTGTGTTTTGTGTGTTGTGTGAGAGAGGCTGTGTGTGTGTTTGGCTGTTGGAGTTATGCACATGATGTAAGATGTGTTGACTGTGTGTGGCTGTGCTTGTTTTGTACATCTCTTGCATACAGTATGTGGTCTGTGCAATGGTTTTCGTGTGCATTGTGAGCAGTACTTATGTGCCTTCAAGGGTGTGGTGTGTTTATTGTGTCTGTTGTGTTGCGTGTTTCTGTGTTGCGTGTGTGTAGTGCGTTGTGCTCCTGTGTGAGGATGTATGTGTGGTGTGTCTGTGCGTGATTGTGTGTGCAGTGGGTAGTGTGTGAAATGTGTGCTACTTGACTTTGTTGGTTATATGTGTTTTGCCTATGGATTTGGGAGTGTTGTATGTGTTATGAGTTGTGATACTTTCTGTGCGGGATGCTTGTGTGTGTCGTGTGATGTGTGGTTCTGTGAGTTGTGTTTGTGTTGTGTGTATTCTACTCTGTGTGTTCTGTGGTCTGTGTGTTTTGCTTGTTGAGTGAGACACTGTGTGTTAGGACTGATATCTTTGTGTATATGTTGTGTGTTTGGCATTGTGCATTCTGTGAGGCTGTGTGTGCTGTCTGTTTTATGTGTGTTTGGAGTGATGTGTGTAGTGTGTGAAATGTGTGTTGCATAATTTTTGTGTTCTTTCTGTTGTCGACGGTGTGTGTTTTGCATGTTGGTTTCTATGTTCGCGGTTGTGTTTGACAGGTTGTGTGTGTGGCTGGCTCTTTGAGTAAGGAGTGTAATTTGTGATGTGTGTACTGTGTGTGGTCAAGCTTGGTCAGTGTGCCTCACTGGGTGTGTTGTGTTCACTCTGAGAACCGTGGTTCATGTGTATGGTGGGCAGTTATGTTCTCGGTGTGATGTGCTGTGTGTTGAGGGACTTCTGCATTCAAGTGCACAGAAGACAGCCTCTCGTTGTTGGCGGTTTTCTCCACAGGTTTGTAATACTCCAGGAGGGCCTTGTTTCCTGAGGGCGCAGAGAGCCACCTCATCTCTTCACTAGCAAGGCCCTGAAGACGCCTTTGTTGTAAAGTGTCAGAAACTGCTGCAGGAGAGCCTCATGACAAACTCTGCCGCAGAAACAATCCACCATGCACTGAGGAGACACTCCATGAGGGAATACGAGACTGCTTTCATTTTGCACGCAATTTGCTCCTATGTGATAAGGAAAACAGCAAACATTGCAGTAGAACGCGGTCTTCTCTGTAAGCCCTCTATCTCAAAGATGTGGGTGGGCTGCGAATAGGCCTTTGCTCTAGCGACACTGGAAGTTGCAGAAGATGATGCATTGTAGTGACAGCAGTGGAGGCAAGTCAGCTTTGGATTCAGCTTATGTGACTGAAAGAAAGCACTGCAGGATGGCCCACTCAAGGAATCATTGAAGCCCTGGCAGTGGAGGCTGAAACAGGGCTTTCAATGTGCTTTCAACCATGTCTGTGTGGCCATGAACGTGAGGCTTTGCTGAGGAAGCCTGGCCATCAGGAAAATACCCGCATACAACGAATTGAACTTGCAATGTGGTTTCCGTGTCTGTCCTGTGTGCCTGCACTCTAAGCACCTGAAAGAGGATTTCTGTGTAGAGCTCTCTTTTGCTGAGTGTCGTGTGCTCATTTCGGTGAACATTAACGTGAGGCTTTGTTGACGAAGCCTGGCCATCAGGAAAATGCCCGCATACAACGAATTCAGCTCGCATTGTGGTTTCTGTGTCTGTAATGTGTGCCTGCTCTCTAAGCGCCGGAAAGAGGATTTCTGTGTATAGCTCTCTTTTGCTGAGTGTCGTGTGCTCATTTAGGTGAACATTAACGTGAGGCTTTGTTGACGAAGCCTGGCCATCAGGAAAATGCCCGCATACACCGAATTCAGCTCGCAATGTGGTTTCCGTGTCTGGAATGTGTGCCCGCTCTCTAAGCGCCTGAAAGAGGTCTGCTGCGTAGAGCTCTCTTTTGCTAGGTGTTGGGTGCTCATTTGTGTGGCCATTAACGTGAGGTTTTGCTGAGGAAGACTGGCCATCAGGAAAATACCCGCATACAACGATTTCAGCAGGCAATGTGTTTTCCGTGTCAGTCCTGTGTGACTGCACTCTAAGCGCATGAGTGAAGTCTGCTCTGTAGAGATATCTTTTGCTGAGTGTCGGGAGCTCATTTGTGAGGCCATTAACGTGAGGTTTTGCTGAGGAAGCCTGGCTGTCAGGAAAATACCCGCATACAACAAATTCAGCTCGCAATGTGGTTTCCGTGTCTTATAAATTCTCTTGTTTGTTGTTATGTGCTGTGTTCTGGGTGGTGTGAGTGCTGCCTTTAGGCTTTCTGCGTGTGACATACTGGGTAGATGTGGCGTGGGCTGTGTCATTTCAGCATTGTGTGTAATGATGGGTTCGCCTTGTGTCGGGTGTGTTGTGTGCATGTGTATGTTGTGTGTGGGTGTGTTTTCGTTCGTCTGTGTGCGCGTGGGGATGCATGTGTTCTCTATGATTAGATTGTGGTTGTGCGTGTTGTGTGCAGTGTGCTATGTGTGTTGCACGCGTTTCGTCAGTTTTGTGTGCATTTGTATGTGTTGTGTCAGTTTTGTGTGTGTTGTTGTGTTTTGTGTGTTGTGTGAGAGAGGCTGTGTGTGTGTTTGGCTGTTTGAGTTATGCACATGATGTAAGATGTGTTGACTGTGTGTGGCTGTGCTTGTTTTGTACATCTCTTGCATACAGTATGTGGTCTGTGCAATGGTTTTCGTGTGCATTGTGAGCAGTACTTATGTGCCTTCAAGGGTGTGGTGTGTTTATTGTGTCTGTTGTGTTGCGTGTTTCTGTGTTGCGTGTGTGTAGTGCGTTGTGCTCCTGTGTGAGGATGTATGTGTGGTGTGTCTGTGCGTGATTGTGTGTGCAGTGGGTAGTGTGTGAAATGTGTGCTACTTGTCTTTGTTGGTTATATGTGTTTTGCCTATGGATTTGGGAGTGTTGTGTGTGTTATGAGTTGTGATACTTTCTGTGCCGGATGCTTGTGTGTGTCGTGTGATGTGTGGTTCTGTGAGTTGTGTTTGTGTTGTGTGTATTCTACTCTGTGTGTTCTGTGGTCTGTGTGTTTTGCTTGTTGAGTGAGACACTGTGTGTTAGGACTGATATCTTTGTGTATATGTTGTGTGTTTGGCATTGTGCATTCTGTGAGGCTGTGTGTGCTGTCTGTTTTATGTGTGTTTGGAGTGATGTGTGTAGTGTGTGAAATGTGTGTTGCATAATTTTTGTGTTCTTTCTGTTGTCGACGGTGTGTGTTTTGCATGTTGGTTTCTATGTTCGCGGTTGTGTTTGACAGGTTGTGTGTGTGGCTGGCTCTTTGAGTAAGGAGTGTAATTTGTGATGTGTGTACTGTGTGTGGTCAAGCTTGGTCAGTGTGCCTCACTGGGTGTGTTGTGTTCACTCTGAGAACCGTGGTTCATGTGTATGGTGGGCAGTTATGTTCTCGGTGTGATGTGCTGTGTGTTGAGGGACTTCTGCATTCAAGTGCACAGAAGACAGCCTCTCGTTGTTGGCGGTTTTCTCCACAGGTTTGTAATACTCCAGGAGGGCCTTGTTTCCTGAGGGCGCAGAGAGCCACCTCATCTCTTCACTAGCAAGGCCCTGAAGACGCCTTTGTTGTAAAGTGTCAGAAACTGCTGCAGGAGAGCCTCATGACAAACTCTGCCGCAGAAACAATCCACCATGCACTGAGGAGACACTCCATGAGGGAATACGAGGCTGCTTTCATTTTGCACGCAATTTGCTCCTATGTGATAAGGAAAACAGCAAACATTGCAGTAGAACGCGGTCTTCTCTGTAAGCCCTCTATCTCAAAGATGTGGGTGGGCTGCGAATAGGCCTTTGCTCTAGCGACACTGGAAGTTGCAGAAGATGATGCATTGTAGTGACAGCAGTGGAGGCAAGTCAGCTTTGGATTCAGCTTATGTGACTGAAAGAAAGCACTGCAGGATGGCCCACTCAAGGAATCATTGAAGCCCTGGCAGTGGAGGCTGAAACAGGGCTTTCAATGTGCTTTCAACCATGTCTGTGTGGCCATGAACGTGAGGCTTTGCTGAGGAAGCCTGGCCATCAGGAAAATACCCGCATACAACGAATTGAACTTGCAATGTGGTTTCCGTGTCTGTCCTGTGTGCCTGCACTCTAAGCACCTGAAAGAGGATTTCTGTGTATAGCTCTATTTTGCTGAGTGTCGTGTGCTCATTTAGGTGAACATTAACGTGAGGCTTTGTTGACGAAGCCTGGCCATCAGGAAAATGCCCGCATACACCGAATTCAGCTCGCAATGTGGTTTCCGTGTCTGGAATGTGTGCCCGCTCTCTAAGCGCCTGAAAGAGGTCTGCTGCGTAGAGCTCTCTTTTGCTAGGTGTTGGGTGCTCATTTGTGTGGCCATTAACGTGAGGTTTTGCTGAGGAAGACTGGCCATCAGGAAAATACCCGCATACAACGATTTCAGCAGGCAATGTGTTTTCCGTGTCAGTCCTGTGTGACTGCACTCTAAGCGCATGAGTGAAGTCTGCTCTGTAGAGATATCTTTTGCTGAGTGTCGGGAGCTCATTTGTGAGGCCATTAACGTGAGGTTTTGCTGAGGAAGCCTGGCTGTCAGGAAAATACCCGCATACAACAAATTCAGCTCGCAATGTGGTTTCCGTGTCTTATAAATTCTCTTGTTTGTTGTTATGTGCTGTGTTCTGGGTGGTGTGAGTGCTGCCTTTAGGCTTTCTGCGTGTGACATACTGGGTAGATGTGGCGTGGGCTGTGTCATTTCAGCATTGTGTGTAATGATGGGTTCGCCTTGTGTCGGGTGTGTTGTGTGCATGTGTATGTTGTGTGTGGGTGTGTTTTCGTTCGTCTGTGTGCGCGTGGGGATGCATGTGTTCTCTATGATTAGATTGTGGTTGTGCGTGTTGTGTGCAGTGTGCTATGTGTGTTGCACGCGTTTCGTCAGTTTTGTGTGCATTTGTATGTGTTGTGTCAGTTTTGTGTGTGTGGTTGTGTTTTGTGTGTTGTGTGAGAGAGGCTGTGTGTGTGTTTGGCTGTTGGAGTTATGCACATGATGTAAGATGTGTTGACTGTGTGTGGCTGTGCTTGTTTTGTACATCTCTTGCATACAGTATGTGGTCTGTGCAATGGTTTTCGTGTGCATTGTGAGCAGTACTTATGTGCCTTCAAGGGTGTGGTGTGTTTATTGTGTCTGTTGTGTTGCGTGTTTCTGTGTTGCGTGTGTGTAGTGCGTTGTGCTCCTGTGTGAGGATGTATGTGTGGTGTGTCTGTGCGTGATTGTGTGTGCAGTGGGTAGTGTGTGAAATGTGTGCTACTTGACTTTGTTGGTTATATGTGTTTTGCCTATGGATTTGGGAGTGTTGTATGTGTTATGAGTTGTGATACTTTCTGTGCGGGATGCTTGTGTGTGTCGTGTGATGTGTGGTTCTGTGAGTTGTGTTTGTGTTGTGTGTATTCTACTCTGTGTGTTCTGTGGTCTGTGTGTTTTGCTTGTTGAGTGAGACACTGTGTGTTAGGACTGATATCTTTGTGTATATGTTGTGTGTTTGGCATTGTGCATTCTGTGAGGCTGTGTGTGCTGTCTGTTTTATGTGTGTTTGGAGTGATGTGTGTAGTGTGTGAAATGTGTGTTGCATAATTTTTGTGTTCTTTCTGTTGTCGACGGTGTGTGTTTTGCATGTTGGTTTCTATGTTCGCGGTTGTGTTTGACAGGTTGTGTGTGTGGCTGGCTCTTTGAGTAAGGAGTGTAATTTGTGATGTGTGTACTGTGTGTGGTCAAGCTTGGTCAGTGTGCCTCACTGGGTGTGTTGTGTTCACTCTGAGAACCGTGGTTCATGTGTATGGTGGGCAGTTATGTTCTCGGTGTGATGTGCTGTGTGTTGAGGGACTTCTGCATTCAAGTGCACAGAAGACAGCCTCTCGTTGTTGGCGGTTTTCTCCACAGGTTTGTAATACTCCAGGAGGGCCTTGTTTCCTGAGGGCGCAGAGAGCCACCTCATCTCTTCACTAGCAAGGCCCTGAAGACGCCTTTGTTGTAAAGTGTCAGAAACTGCTGCAGGAGAGCCTCATGACAAACTCTGCCGCAGAAACAATCCACCATGCACTGAGGAGACACTCCATGAGGGAATACGAGGCTGCTTTCATTTTGCACGCAATTTGCTCCTATGTGATAAGGAAAACAGCAAACATTGCAGTAGAACGCGGTCTTCTCTGTAAGCCCTCTATCTCAAAGATGTGGGTGGGCTGCGAATAGGCCTTTGCTCTAGCGACACTGGAAGTTGCAGAAGATGATGCATTGTAGTGACAGCAGTGGAGGCAAGTCAGCTTTGGATTCAGCTTATGTGACTGAAAGAAAGCACTGCAGGATGGCCCACTCAAGGAATCATTGAAGCCCTGGCAGTGGAGGCTGAAACAGAGCTTTCAATGTGCTTTCAACCATGTCTGTGTGGCCATGAACGTGAGGCTTTGCTGAGGAAGCCTGGCCGTCTGGCACTATGCCCGCATACAACGAATTTAGCTTGCAATGTGGTTTCCGTGTCTGTCCTGTGTGCCTGCACTCTAAGCACCTGGAAGAGGTTTTGCCCTGCAGAGCTCTCTTTAGCTGAGTGTTGTGTGCTCATTTGGGTGACCATTAACGTGAGGCTTTGTTGAGGAAGCCTGGCCATCAGGAAAATGCCCGCATACAACGAATTCAGCTCGCAATGTGGTTTCCGTGTCTGTAATGTGTGCCTGCTCTCTAAGCGCCTGAAAGTGGTCTGCCGTGTGGAGCTCTCCTTTGCTGAGTGTCGGGTGCTCATTTGTGTTGCCATTAACGTGAAGTGTTACTGAGGAAGACTGGTCATCAGGAAAATACCCGCATACAAAGAATTTAGCTCGCAATGTAGTTACCGTGTCTGTCCTGTGTGACTGCACTCTAAGTGCATGAGTGAAGTCTGCTCGGTGTAGATGTCTTTTGCTGAGAGCCGGGTGCTCATTTGTGTGGCCAGAAACGTGAGGCCTTGCTGAGGAAGCCTGGCCGTCAGGAAAATAACCACATACACCGAATTCAGCTCGCAATGTGGTTTCCGTGTCTGTCCTGTGTGACTGCACTCTAAGTGCATGAGTCAAGTCTGCTCTGTAGAGATGTCTTTTGCTCAGTGTCGGGTGCTCATTTTTGTGGCCATTCACGTGAGGTTTTGCTGAGGAATCCTGGCCATCAGGAAAATACCCGCATACAACGAATTGAACTTGCAATGTGGTTTCCGTGTCTGTCCTTTGTGCCTGCACTCTAAGCACCTGAAAGAGGATTTCTGTGTAGAGCTCTCTTTTGCTGAGTGTCGTGTGCTCATTTCGGTGAACATTAACGTGAGGCTTTGTTGACGAAGCCTGGCCATCAGGAAAATGCCCGCATACAACGAATTCAGCTCGCATTGTGGTTTCTGTGTCTGTAATGTGTGCCTGCTCTCTAAGCGCCGGAAAGAGGATTTCTGTGTACAGCTCTCTTTTGCTGAGTGTCGTGTGCTCATTTAGGTGAACATTAACGTGAGGCTTTGTTGACGAAGCCTGGCCATCAGGAAAATGCCCGCATACACCGAATTCAGCTCGCAATGTGGTTTCCGTGTCTGGAATGTGTGCCCGCTCTCTAAGCGCCTGAAAGAGGTCTGCTGCGTAGAGATATCTTTTGCTGAGTGTCGGGAGCTCATTTGTGAGGCCATTAACGTGAGGTTTTGCTGAGGAAGCCTGGCTGTCAGGAAAATACCCGCATACAACAAATTCAGCTCGCAATGTGGTTTCCGTGTCTTATAAATTCTCTTGTTTGTTGTTATGTGCTGTGTTCTGGGTGGTGTGAGTGCTGCCTTTAGGCTTTCTGCGTGTGACATACTGGGTAGATGTGGCGTGGGCTGTGTCATTTCAGCATTGTGTGTAATGATGGGTTCGCCTTGTGTCGGGTGTGTTGTGTGCATGTGTATGTTGTGTGTGGGTGTGTTTTCGTTCGTCTGTGTGCGCGTGGGGATGCATGTGTTCTCTATGATTAGATTGTGGTTGTGCGTGTTGTGTGCAGTGTGCTATGTGTGTTGCACGCGTTTCGTCAGTTTTGTGTGCATTTGTATGTGTTGTGTCAGTTTTGTGTGTGTGGTTGTGTTTTGTGTGTTGTGTGAGAGAGGCTGTGTGTGTGTTTGGCTGTTGGAGTTATGCACATGATGTAAGATGTGTTGACTGTGTGTGGCTGTGCTTGTTTTGTACATCTCTTGCATACAGTATGTGGTCTGTGCAATGGTTTTCGTGTGCATTGTGAGCAGTACTTATGTGCCTTCAAGGGTGTGGTGTGTTTATTGTGTCTGTTGTGTTGCGTGTTTCTGTGTTGCGTGTGTGTAGTGCGTTGTGCTCCTGTGTGAGGATGTATGTGTGGTGTGTCTGTGCGTGATTGTGTGTGCAGTGGGTAGTGTGTGAAATGTGTGCTACTTGACTTTGTTGGTTATATGTGTTTTGCCTATGGATTTGGGAGTGTTGTATGTGTTATGAGTTGTGATACTTTCTGTGCGGGATGCTTGTGTGTGTCGTGTGATGTGTGGTTCTGTGAGTTGTGTTTGTGTTGTGTGTATTCTACTCTGTGTGTTCTGTGGTCTGTGTGTTTTGCTTGTTGAGTGAGACACTGTGTGTTAGGACTGATATCTTTGTGTATATGTTGTGTGTTTGGCATTGTGCATTCTGTGAGGCTGTGTGTGCTGTCTGTTTTATGTGTGTTTGGAGTGATGTGTGTAGTGTGTGAAATGTGTGTTGCATAATTTTTGTGTTCTTTCTGTTGTCGACGGTGTGTGTTTTGCATGTTGGTTTCTATGTTCGCGGTTGTGTTTGACAGGTTGTGTGTGTGGCTGGCTCTTTGAGTAAGGAGTGTAATTTGTGATGTGTGTACTGTGTGTGGTCAAGCTTGGTCAGTGTGCCTCACTGGGTGTGTTGTGTTCACTCTGAGAACCGTGGTTCATGTGTATGGTGGGCAGTTATGTTCTCGGTGTGATGTGCTGTGTGTTGAGGGACTTCTGCATTCAAGTGCACAGAAGACAGCCTCTCGTTGTTGGCGGTTTTCTCCACAGGTTTGTAATACTCCAGGAGGGCCTTGTTTCCTGAGGGCGCAGAGAGCCACCTCATCTCTTCACTAGCAAGGCCCTGAAGACGCCTTTGTTGTAAAGTGTCAGAAACTGCTGCAGGAGAGCCTCATGACAAACTCTGCCGCAGAAACAAACCACCATGCACTGAGGAGACACTCCATGAGGGAATACGAGACTGCTTTCATTTTGCACGCAATTTGCTCCTATGTGATAAGGAAAACAGCAAACATTGCAGTAGAACGCGGTCTTCTCTGTAAGCCCTCTATCTCAAAGATGTGGGTGGGCTGCGAATAGGCCTTTGCTCTAGCGACACTGGAAGTTGCAGAAGATGATGCATTGTAGTGACAGCAGTGGAGGCAAGTCAGCTTTGGATTCAGCTTATGTGACTGAAAGAAAGCACTGCAGGATGGCCCACTCAAGGAATCATTGAAGCCCTGGCAGTGGAGGCTGAAACAGAGCTTTCAATGTGCTTTCAACCATGTCTGTGTGGCCATGAACGTGAGGCTTTGCTGAGGAAGCCTGGCCGTCTGGCACTATGCCCGCATACAACGAATTTAGCTTGCAATGTGGTTTCCGTGTCTGTCCTGTGTGCCTGCACTCTAAGCACCTGGAAGAGGTTTTGCCCTGCAGAGCTCTCTTTAGCTGAGTGTTGTGTGCTCATTTGGGTGACCATTAACGTGAGGCTTTGTTGAGGAAGCCTGGCCATCAGGAAAATGCCCGCATACAACGAATTCAGCTCGCAATGTGGTTTCCGTGTCTGTAATGTGTGCCTGCTCTCTAAGTGCCTGAAAGTGGTCTGCCGTGTGGAGCTCTCCTTTGCTGAGTGTCGGGTGCTCATTTGTGTTGCCATTAACGTGAAGTGTTACTGAGGAAGACTGGTCATCAGGAAAATACCCGCATACAAAGAATTTAGCTCGCAATGTAGTTACCGTGTCTGTCCTGTGTGACTGCACTCTAAGTGCATGAGTGAAGTCTGCTCGGTGTAGATGTCTTTTGCTGAGAGCCGGGTGCTCATTTGTGTGGCCAGAAACGTGAGGCCTTGCTGAGGAAGCCTGGCCGTCAGGAAAATAACCACATACACCGAATTCAGCTCGCAATGTGGTTTCCGTGTCTGTCCTGTGTGACTGCACTCTAAGTGCATGAGTCAAGTCTGCTCTGTAGAGATGTCTTTTGCTCAGTGTCGGGTGCTCATTTTTGTGGCCATTCACGTGAGGTTTTGCTGAGGAATCCTGGCCATCAGGAAAATACCCGCATACAACGAATTGAACTTGCAATGTGGTTTCCGTGTCTGTCCTTTGTGCCTGCACTCTAAGCACCTGAAAGAGGATTTCTGTGTAGAGCTCTCTTTTGCTGAGTGTCGTGTGCTCATTTCGGTGAACATTAACGTGAGGCTTTGTTGACGAAGCCTGGCCATCAGGAAAATGCCCGCATACAACGAATTCAGCTCGCATTGTGGTTTCTGTGTCTGTAATGTGTGCCTGCTCTCTAAGCGCCGGAAAGAGGATTTCTGTGTACAGCTCTCTTTTGCTGAGTGTCGTGTGCTCATTTAGGTGAACATTAACGTGAGGCTTTGTTGACGAAGCCTGGCCATCAGGAAAATGCCCGCATACACCGAATTCAGCTCGCAATGTGGTTTCCGTGTCTGGAATGTGTGCCCGCTCTCTAAGCGCCTGAAAGAGGTCTGCTGCGTAGAGATATCTTTTGCTGAGTGTCGGGAGCTCATTTGTGAGGCCATTAACGTGAGGTTTTGCTGAGGAAGCCTGGCTGTCAGGAAAATACCCGCATACAACAAATTCAGCTCGCAATGTGGTTTCCGTGTCTTATAAATTCTCTTGTTTGTTGTTATGTGCTGTGTTCTGGGTGGTGTGAGTGCTGCCTTTAGGCTTTCTGCGTGTGACATACTGGGTAGATGTGGCGTGGGCTGTGTCATTTCAGCATTGTGTGTAATGATGGGTTCGCCTTGTGTCGGGTGTGTTGTGTGCATGTGTATGTTGTGTGGGTGTGTTTTCGTTCGTCTGTGTGCGCGTGGGGATGCATGTGTTCTCTATGATTAGATTGTGGTTGTGCGTGTTGTGTGCAGTGTGCTATGTGTGTTGCACGCGTTTCGTCAGTTTTGTGTGCATTTGTATGTGTTGTGTCAGTTTTGTGTGTGTGGTTGTGTTTTGTGTGTTGTGTGAGAGAGGCTGTGTGTGTGTTTGGCTGTTGGAGTTATGCACATGATGTAAGATGTGTTGACTGTGTGTGGCTGTGCTTGTTTTGTACATCTCTTGCATACAGTATGTGGTCTGTGCAATGGTTTTCGTGTGCATTGTGAGCAGTACTTATGTGCCTTCAAGGGTGTGGTGTGTTTATTGTGTCTGTTGTGTTGCGTGTTTCTGTGTTGCGTGTGTGTAGTGCGTTGTGCTCCTGTGTGAGGATGTATGTGTGGTGTGTCTGTGCGTGATTGTGTGTGCAGTGGGTAGTGTGTGAAATGTGTGCTACTTGACTTTGTTGGTTATATGTGTTTTGCCTATGGATTTGGGAGTGTTGTATGTGTTATGAGTTGTGATACTTTCTGTGCGGGATGCTTGTGTGTGTCGTGTGATGTGTGGTTCTGTGAGTTGTGTTTGTGTTGTGTGTATTCTACTCTGTGTGTTCTGTGGTCTGTGTGTTTTGCTTGTTGAGTGAGACACTGTGTGTTAGGACTGATATCTTTGTGTATATGTTGTGTGTTTGGCATTGTGCATTCTGTGAGGCTGTGTGTGCTGTCTGTTTTATGTGTGTTTGGAGTGATGTGTGTAGTGTGTGAAATGTGTGTTGCATAATTTTTGTGTTCTTTCTGTTGTCGACGGTGTGTGTTTTGCATGTTGGTTTCTATGTTCGCGGTTGTGTTTGACAGGTTGTGTGTGTGGCTGGCTCTTTGAGTAAGGAGTGTAATTTGTGATGTGTGTACTGTGTGTGGTCAAGCTTGGTCAGTGTGCCTCACTGGGTGTGTTGTGTTCACTCTGAGAACCGTGGTTCATGTGTATGGTGGGCAGTTATGTTCTCGGTGTGATGTGCTGTGTGTTGAGGGACTTCTGCATTCAAGTGCACAGAAGACAGCCTCTCGTTGTTGGCGGTTTTCTCCACAGGTTTGTAATACTCCAGGAGGGCCTTGTTTCCTGAGGGCGCAGAGAGCCACCTCATCTCTTCACTAGCAAGGCCCTGAAGACGCCTTTGTTGTAAAGTGTCAGAAACTGCTGCAGGAGAGCCTCATGACAAACTCTGCCGCAGAAACAATCCACCATGCACTGAGGAGACACTCCATGAGGGAATACGAGACTGCTTTCATTTTGCACGCAATTTGCTCCTATGTGATAAGGAAAACAGCAAACATTGCAGTAGAACGCGGTCTTCTCTGTAAGCCCTCTATCTCAAAGATGTGGGTGGGCTGCGAATAGGCCTTTGCTCTAGCGACACTGGAAGTTGCAGAAGATGATGCATTGTAGTGACAGCAGTGGAGGCAAGTCAGCTTTGGATTCAGCTTATGTGACTGAAAGAAAGCACTGCAGGATGGCCCACTCAAGGAATCATTGAAGCCCTGGCAGTGGAGGCTGAAACAGAGCTTTCAATGTGCTTTCAACCATGTCTGTGTGGCCATGAACGTGAGGCTTTGCTGAGGAAGCCTGGCCGTCTGGCACTATGCCCGCATACAACGAATTTAGCTCGCAATGTGGTTTCCGTGTCTGTCCTGTGTGCCTGCACTCTAAGCACCTGGAAGAGGTTTTGCCCTGCAGAGCTCTCTTTAGCTGAGTGTTGTGTGCTCATTTGGGTGACCATTAACGTGAGGCTTTGTTGAGGAAGCCTGGCCATCAGGAAAATGCCCGCATACAACGAATTCAGCTCGCAATGTGGTTTCCGTGTCTGTAATGTGTGCCTGCTCTCTAAGCGCCTGAAAGTGGTCTGCCGTGTGGAGCTCTCCTTTGCTGAGTGTCGGGTGCTCATTTGTGTTGCCATTAACGTGAAGTGTTACTGAGGAAGACTGGTCATCAGGAAAATACCCGCATACAAAGAATTTAGCTCGCAATGTAGTTACCGTGTCTGTCCTGTGTGACTGCACTCTAAGTGCATGAGTGAAGTCTGCTCGGTGTAGATGTCTTTTGCTGAGAGCCGGGTGCTCATTTGTGTGGCCAGAAACGTGAGGCCTTGCTGAGGAAGCCTGGCCGTCAGGAAAATAACCACATACACCGAATTCAGCTCGCAATGTGGTTTCCGTGTCTGTCCTGTGTGACTGCACTCTAAGTGCATGAGTCAAGTCTGCTCTGTAGAGATGTCTTTTGCTCAGTGTCGGGTGCTCATTTTTGTGGCCATTCACGTGAGGTTTTGCTGAGGAATCCTGGCCATCAGGAAAATACCCGCATACAACGAATTGAACTTGCAATGTGGTTTCCGTGTCTGTCCTTTGTGCCTGCACTCTAAGCACCTGAAAGAGGATTTCTGTGTAGAGCTCTCTTTTGCTGAGTGTCGTGTGCTCATTTCGGTGAACATTAACGTGAGGCTTTGTTGACGAAGCCTGGCCATCAGGAAAATGCCCGCATACAACGAATTCAGCTCGCATTGTGGTTTCTGTGTCTGTAATGTGTGCCTGCTCTCTAAGCGCCGGAAAGAGGATTTCTGTGTACAGCTCTCTTTTGCTGAGTGTCGTGTGCTCATTTAGGTGAACATTAACGTGAGGCTTTGTTGACGAAGCCTGGCCATCAGGAAAATGCCCGCATACACCGAATTCAGCTCGCAATGTGGTTTCCGTGTCTGGAATGTGTGCCCGCTCTCTAAGCGCCTGAAAGAGGTCTGCTGCGTAGAGATATCTTTTGCTGAGTGTCGGGAGCTCATTTGTGAGGCCATTAACGTGAGGTTTTGCTGAGGAAGCCTGGCTGTCAGGAAAATACCCGCATACAACAAATTCAGCTCGCAATGTGGTTTCCGTGTCTTATAAATTCTCTTGTTTGTTGTTATGTGCTGTGTTCTGGGTGGTGTGAGTGCTGCCTTTAGGCTTTCTGCGTGTGACATACTGGGTAGATGTGGCGTGGGCTGTGTCATTTCAGCATTGTGTGTAATGATGGGTTCGCCTTGTGTCGGGTGTGTTGTGTGCATGTGTATGTTGTGTGGGTGTGTTTTCGTTCGTCTGTGTGCGCGTGGGGATGCATGTGTTCTCTATGATTAGATTGTGGTTGTGCGTGTTGTGTGCAGTGTGCTATGTGTGTTGCACGCGTTTCGTCAGTTTTGTGTGCATTTGTATGTGTTGTGTCAGTTTTGTGTGTGTGGTTGTGTTTTGTGTGTTGTGTGAGAGAGGCTGTGTGTGTGTTTGGCTGTTGGAGTTATGCACATGATGTAAGATGTGTTGACTGTGTGTGGCTGTGCTTGTTTTGTACATCTCTTGCATACAGTATGTGGTCTGTGCAATGGTTTTCGTGTGCATTGTGAGCAGTACTTATGTGCCTTCAAGGGTGTGGTGTGTTTATTGTGTCTGTTGTGTTGCGTGTTTCTGTGTTGCGTGTGTGTAGTGCGTTGTGCTCCTGTGTGAGGATGTATGTGTGGTGTGTCTGTGCGTGATTGTGTGTGCAGTGGGTAGTGTGTGAAATGTGTGCTACTTGACTTTGTTGGTTATATGTGTTTTGCCTATGGATTTGGGAGTGTTGTATGTGTTATGAGTTGTGATACTTTCTGTGCGGGATGCTTGTGTGTGTCGTGTGATGTGTGGTTCTGTGAGTTGTGTTTGTGTTGTGTGTATTCTACTCTGTGTGTTCTGTGGTCTGTGTGTTTTGCTTGTTGAGTGAGACACTGTGTGTTAGGACTGATATCTTTGTGTATATGTTGTGTGTTTGGCATTGTGCATTCTGTGAGGCTGTGTGTGCTGTCTGTTTTATGTGTGTTTGGAGTGATGTGTGTAGTGTGTGAAATGTGTGTTGCATAATTTTTGTGTTCTTTCTGTTGTCGACGGTGTGTGTTTTGCATGTTGGTTTCTATGTTCGCGGTTGTGTTTGACAGGTTGTGTGTGTGGCTGGCTCTTTGAGTAAGGAGTGTAATTTGTGATGTGTGTACTGTGTGTGGTCAAGCTTGGTCAGTGTGCCTCACTGGGTGTGTTGTGTTCACTCTGAGAACCGTGGTTCATGTGTATGGTGGGCAGTTATGTTCTCGGTGTGATGTGCTGTGTGTTGAGGGACTTCTGCATTCAAGTGCACAGAAGACAGCCTCTCGTTGTTGGCGGTTTTCTCCACAGGTTTGTAATACTCCAGGAGGGCCTTGTTTCCTGAGGGCGCAGAGAGCCACCTCATCTCTTCACTAGCAAGGCCCTGAAGACGCCTTTGTTGTAAAGTGTCAGAAACTGCTGCAGGAGAGCCTCATGACAAACTCTGCCGCAGAAACAATCCACCATGCACTGAGGAGACACTCCATGAGGGAATACGAGACTGCTTTCATTTTGCACGCAATTTGCTCCTATGTGATAAGGAAAACAGCAAACATTGCAGTAGAACGCGGTCTTCTCTGTAAGCCCTCTATCTCAAAGATGTGGGTGGGCTGCGAATAGGCCTTTGCTCTAGCGACACTGGAAGTTGCAGAAGATGATGCATTGTAGTGACAGCAGTGGAGGCAAGTCAGCTTTGGATTCAGCTTATGTGACTGAAAGAAAGCACTGCAGGATGGCCCACTCAAGGAATCATTTAAGCCCTGGCAGTGGAGGCTGAAACAGAGCTTTCAATGTGCTTTCAACCATGTCTGTGTGGCCATGAACGTGAGGCTTTGCTGAGGAAGCCTGGCCGTCTGGCACTATGCCCGCATACAACGAATTTAGCTCGCAATGTGGTTTCCGTGTCTGTCCTGTGTGCCTGCACTCTAAGCACCTGGAAGAGGTTTTGCCCTGCAGAGCTCTCTTTAGCTGAGTGTTGTGTGCTCATTTGGGTGACCATTAACGTGAGGCTTTGTTGAGGAAGCCTGGCCATCAGGAAAATGCCCGCATACAACGAATTCAGCTCGCAATGTGGTTTCCGTGTCTGTAATGTGTGCCTGCTCTCTAAGCGCCTGAAAGTGGTCTGCCGTGTGGAGCTCTCCTTTGCTGAGTGTCGGGTGCTCATTTGTGTTGCCATTAACGTGAAGTGTTACTGAGGAAGACTGGTCATCAGGAAAATACCCGCATACAAAGAATTTAGCTCGCAATGTAGTTACCGTGTCTGTCCTGTGTGACTGCACTCTAAGTGCATGAGTGAAGTCTGCTCGGTGTAGATGTCTTTTGCTGAGAGCCGGGTGCTCATTTGTGTGGCCAGAAACGTGAGGCCTTGCTGAGGAAGCCTGGCCGTCAGGAAAATAACCACATACACCGAATTCAGCTCGCAATGTGGTTTCCGTGTCTGTCCTGTGTGACTGCACTCTAAGTGCATGAGTCAAGTCTGCTCTGTAGAGATGTCTTTTGCTCAGTGTCGGGTGCTCATTTTTGTGGCCATTCACGTGAGGTTTTGCTGAGGAATCCTGGCCATCAGGAAAATACCCGCATACAACGAATTGAACTTGCAATGTGGTTTCCGTGTCTGTCCTTTGTGCCTGCACTCTAAGCACCTGAAAGAGGATTTCTGTGTAGAGCTCTCTTTTGCTGAGTGTCGTGTGCTCATTTCGGTGAACATTAACGTGAGGCTTTGTTGACGAAGCCTGGCCATCAGGAAAATGCCCGCATACAACGAATTCAGCTCGCATTGTGGTTTCTGTGTCTGTAATGTGTGCCTGCTCTCTAAGCGCCGGAAAGAGGATTTCTGTGTACAGCTCTCTTTTGCTGAGTGTCGTGTGCTCATTTAGGTGAACATTAACGTGAGGCTTTGTTGACGAAGCCTGGCCATCAGGAAAATGCCCGCATACACCGAATTCAGCTCGCAATGTGGTTTCCGTGTCTGGAATGTGTGCCCGCTCTCTAAGCGCCTGAAAGAGGTCTGCTGCGTAGAGATATCTTTTGCTGAGTGTCGGGAGCTCATTTGTGAGGCGCATGAGTGAAGTCTCTCTGTAGAGATATCTTTTGCTGAGCCATTAACGTGAGGTTTTGCTGAGGAAGCCTGGCTGTCAGGAAAATACCCGCATACAACAAATTCAGCTCGCAATGTGGTTTCCGTGTCTTATAAATTCTCTTGTTTGTTGTTATGTGCTGTGTTCTGGGTGGTGTGAGTGCTGCCTTTAGGCATTCTGCGTGTGACATACTGGGTAGATGTGGCGTGGGCTGTGTCATTTCAGCATTGTGTGTAATGATGGGTTCGCCTTGTGTCGGGTGTGTTGTGTGCATGTGTATGTTGTGTGGGTGTGTTTTCGTTCGTCTGTGTGCGCGTGGGGATGCATGTGTTCTCTATGATTAGATTGTGGTTGTGCGTGTTGTGTGCAGTGTGCTATGTGTGTTGCACGCGTTTCGTCAGTTTTGTGTGCATTTGTATGTGTTGTGTCAGTTTTGTGTGTGTGGTTGTGTTTTGTGTGTTGTGTGAGAGAGGCTGTGTGTGTGTTTGGCTGTTGGAGTTATGCACATGATGTAAGATGTGTTGACTGTGTGTGGCTGTGCTTGTTTTGTACATCTCTTGCATACAGTATGTGGTCTGTGCAATGGTTTTCGTGTGCATTGTGAGCAGTACTTATGTGCCTTCAAGGGTGTGGTGTGTTTATTGTGTCTGTTGTGTTGCGTGTTTCTGTGTTGCGTGTGTGTAGTGCGTTGTGCTCCTGTGTGAGGATGTATGTGTGGTGTGTCTGTGCGTGATTGTGTGTGCAGTGGGTAGTGTGTGAAATGTGTGCTACTTGACTTTGTTGGTTATATGTGTTTTGCCTATGGATTTGGGAGTGTTGTATGTGTTATGAGTTGTGATACTTTCTGTGCGGGATGCTTGTGTGTGTCGTGTGATGTGTGGTTCTGTGAGTTGTGTTTGTGTTGTGTGTATTCTACTCTGTGTGTTCTGTGGTCTGTGTGTTTTGCTTGTTGAGTGAGACACTGTGTGTTAGGACTGATATCTTTGTGTATATGTTGTGTGTTTGGCATTGTGCATTCTGTGAGGCTGTGTGTGCTGTCTGTTTTATGTGTGTTTGGAGTGATGTGTGTAGTGTGTGAAATGTGTGTTGCATAATTTTTGTGTTCTTTCTGTTGTCGACGGTGTGTGTTTTGCATGTTGGTTTCTATGTTCGCGGTTGTGTTTGACAGGTTGTGTGTGTGGCTGGCTCTTTGAGTAAGGAGTGTAATTTGTGATGTGTGTACTGTGTGTGGTCAAGCTTGGTCAGTGTGCCTCACTGGGTGTGTTGTGTTCACTCTGAGAACCGTGGTTCATGTGTATGGTGGGCAGTTATGTTCTCGGTGTGATGTGCTGTGTGTTGAGGGACTTCTGCATTCAAGTGCACAGAAGACAGCCTCTCGTTGTTGGCGGTTTTCTCCACAGGTTTGTAATACTCCAGGAGGGCCTTGTTTCCTGAGGGCGCAGAGAGCCACCTCATCTCTTCACTAGCAAGGCCCTGAAGACGCCTTTGTTGTAAAGTGTCAGAAACTGCTGCAGGAGAGCCTCATGACAAACTCTGCCGCAGAAACAAACCACCATGCACTGAGGAGACACTCCATGAGGGAATACGAGACTGCTTTCATTTTGCACGCAATTTGCTCCTATGTGATAAGGAAAACAGCAAACATTGCAGTAGAACGCGGTCTTCTCTGTAAGCCCTCTATCTCAAAGATGTGGGTGGGCTGCGAATAGGCCTTTGCTCTAGCGACACTGGAAGTTGCAGAAGATGATGCATTGTAGTGACAGCAGTGGAGGCAAGTCAGCTTTGGATTCAGCTTATGTGACTGAAAGAAAGCACTGCAGGATGGCCCACTCAAGGAATCATTGAAGCCCTGGCAGTGGAGGCTGAAACAGAGCTTTCAATGTGCTTTCAACCATGTCTGTGTGGCCATGAACGTGAGGCTTTGCTGAGGAAGCCTGGCCGTCTGGCACTATGCCCGCATACAACGAATTTAGCTTGCAATGTGGTTTCCGTGTCTGTCCTGTGTGCCTGCACTCTAAGCACCTGGAAGAGGTTTTGCCCTGCAGAGCTCTCTTTAGCTGAGTGTTGTGTGCTCATTTGGGTGACCATTAACGTGAGGCTTTGTTGAGGAAGCCTGGCCATCAGGAAAATGCCCGCATACAACGAATTCAGCTCGCAATGTGGTTTCCGTGTCTGTAATGTGTGCCTGCTCTCTAAGCGCCTGAAAGTGGTCTGCCGTGTGGAGCTCTCCTTTGCTGAGTGTCGGGTGCTCATTTGTGTTGCCATTAACGTGAAGTGTTACTGAGGAAGACTGGTCATCAGGAAAATACCCGCATACAAAGAATTTAGCTCGCAATGTAGTTACCGTGTCTGTCCTGTGTGACTGCACTCTAAGTGCATGAGTGAAGTCTGCTCGGTGTAGATGTCTTTTGCTGAGAGCCGGGTGCTCATTTGTGTGGCCAGAAACGTGAGGCCTTGCTGAGGAAGCCTGGCCGTCAGGAAAATAACCACATACACCGAATTCAGCTCGCAATGTGGTTTCCGTGTCTGTCCTGTGTGACTGCACTCTAAGTGCATGAGTCAAGTCTGCTCTGTAGAGATGTCTTTTGCTCAGTGTCGGGTGCTCATTTTTGTGGCCATTCACGTGAGGTTTTGCTGAGGAATCCTGGCCATCAGGAAAATACCCGCATACAACGAATTGAACTTGCAATGTGGTTTCCGTGTCTGTCCTTTGTGCCTGCACTCTAAGCACCTGAAAGAGGATTTCTGTGTAGAGCTCTCTTTTGCTGAGTGTCGTGTGCTCATTTCGGTGAACATTAACGTGAGGCTTTGTTGACGAAGCCTGGCCATCAGGAAAATGCCCGCATACAACGAATTCAGCTCGCATTGTGGTTTCTGTGTCTGTAATGTGTGCCTGCTCTCTAAGCGCCGGAAAGAGGATTTCTGTGTACAGCTCTCTTTTGCTGAGTGTCGTGTGCTCATTTAGGTGAACATTAACGTGAGGCTTTGTTGACGAAGCCTGGCCATCAGGAAAATGCCCGCATACACCGAATTCAGCTCGCAATGTGGTTTCCGTGTCTGGAATGTGTGCCCGCTCTCTAAGCGCATGAGTGAAGTCTGCTCTGTAGAGATATCTTTTGCTGAGTGTCGGGAGCTCATTTGTGAGGCCATTAACGTGAGGTTTTGCTGAGGAAGCCTGGCTGTCAGGAAAATACCCGCATACAACAAATTCAGCTCGCAATGTGGTTTCCGTGTCTTATAAATTCTCTTGTTTGTTGTTATGTGCTGTGTTCTGGGTGGTGTGAGTGCTGCCTTTAGGCTTTCTGCGTGTGACATACTGGGTAGATGTGGCGTGGGCTGTGTCATTTCAGCATTGTGTGTAATGATGGGTTCGCCTTGTGTCGGGTGTGTTGTGTGCATGTGTATGTTGTGTGTGGGTGTGTTTTCGTTCGTCTGTGTGCGCGTGGGGATGCATGTGTTCTCTATGATTAGATTGTGGTTGTGCGTGTTGTGTGCAGTGTGCTATGTGTGTTGCACGCGTTTCGTCAGTTTTGTGTGCATTTGTATGTGTTGTGTCAGTTTTGTGTGTGTGGTTGTGTTTTGTGTGTTGTGTGAGAGAGGCTGTGTGTGTGTTTGGCTGTTGGAGTTATGCACATGATGTAAGATGTGTTGACTGTGTGTGGCTGTGCTTGTTTTGTACATCTCTTGCATACAGTATGTGGTCTGTGCAATGGTTTTCGTGTGCATTGTGAGCAGTACTTATGTGCCTTCAAGGGTGTGGTGTGTTTATTGTGTCTGTTGTGTTGCGTGTTTCTGTGTTGCGTGTGTGTAGTGCGTTGTGCTCCTGTGTGAGGATGTATGTGTGGTGTGTCTGTGCGTGATTGTGTGTGCAGTGGGTAGTGTGTGAAATGTGTGCTACTTGACTTTGTTGGTTATATGTGTTTTGCCTATGGATTTGGGAGTGTTGTATGTGTTATGAGTTGTGATACTTTCTGTGCGGGATGCTTGTGTGTGTCGTGTGATGTGTGGTTCTGTGAGTTGTGTTTGTGTTGTGTGTATTCTACTCTGTGTGTTCTGTGGTCTGTGTGTTTTGCTTGTTGAGTGAGACACTGTGTGTTAGGACTGATATCTTTGTGTATATGTTGTGTGTTTGGCATTGTGCATTCTGTGAGGCTGTGTGTGCTGTCTGTTTTATGTGTGTTTGGAGTGATGTGTGTAGTGTGTGAAATGTGTGTTGCATAATTTTTGTGTTCTTTCTGTTGTCGACGGTGTGTGTTTTGCATGTTGGTTTCTATGTTCGCGGTTGTGTTTGACAGGTTGTGTGTGTGGCTGGCTCTTTGAGTAAGGAGTGTAATTTGTGATGTGTGTACTGTGTGTGGTCAAGCTTGGTCAGTGTGCCTCACTGGGTGTGTTGTGTTCACTCTGAGAACCGTGGTTCATGTGTATGGTGGGCAGTTATGTTCTCGGTGTGATGTGCTGTGTGTTGAGGGACTTCTGCATTCAAGTGCACAGAAGACAGCCTCTCGTTGTTGGCGGTTTTCTCCACAGGTTTGTAATACTCCAGGAGGGCCTTGTTTCCTGAGGGCGCAGAGAGCCACCTCATCTCTTCACTAGCAAGGCCCTGAAGACGCCTTTGTTGTAAAGTGTCAGAAACTGCTGCAGGAGAGCCTCATGACAAACTCTGCCGCAGAAACAATCCACCATGCACTGAGGAGACACTCCATGAGGGAATACGAGACTGCTTTCATTTTGCACGCAATTTGCTCCTATGTGATAAGGAAAACAGCAAACATTGCAGTAGAACGCGGTCTTCTCTGTAAGCCCTCTATCTCAAAGATGTGGGTGGGCTGCGAATAGGCCTTTGCTCTAGCGACACTGGAAGTTGCAGAAGATGATGCATTGTAGTGACAGCAGTGGAGGCAAGTCAGCTTTGGATTCAGCTTATGTGACTGAAAGAAAGCACTGCAGGATGGCCCACTCAAGGAATCATTGAAGCCCTGGCAGTGGAGGCTGAAACAGAGCTTTCAATGTGCTTTCAACCATGTCTGTGTGGCCATGAACGTGAGGCTTTGCTGAGGAAGCCTGGCCGTCTGGCACTATGCCCGCATACAACGAATTTAGCTCGCAATGTGGTTTCCGTGTCTGTCCTGTGTGCCTGCACTCTAAGCACCTGGAAGAGGTTTTGCCCTGCAGAGCTCTCTTTAGCTGAGTGTTGTGTGCTCATTTGGGTGACCATTAACGTGAGGCTTTGTTGAGGAAGCCTGGCCATCAGGAAAATGCCCGCATACAACGAATTCAGCTCGCAATGTGGTTTCCGTGTCTGTAATGTGTGCCTGCTCTCTAAGTGCCTGAAAGTGGTCTGCCGTGTGGAGCTCTCCTTTGCTGAGTGTCGGGTGCTCATTTGTGTTGCCATTAACGTGAAGTGTTACTGAGGAAGACTGGTCATCAGGAAAATACCCGCATACAAAGAATTTAGCTCGCAATGTAGTTACCGTGTCTGTCCTGTGTGACTGCACTCTAAGTGCATGAGTGAAGTCTGCTCGGTGTAGATGTCTTTTGCTGAGAGCCGGGTGCTCATTTGTGTGGCCAGAAACGTGAGGCCTTGCTGAGGAAGCCTGGCCGTCAGGAAAATAACCACATACACCGAATTCAGCTCGCAATGTGGTTTCCGTGTCTGTCCTGTGTGACTGCACTCTAAGTGCATGAGTCAAGTCTGCTCTGTAGAGATGTCTTTTGCTCAGTGTCGGGTGCTCATTTTTGTGGCCATTCACGTGAGGTTTTGCTGAGGAATCCTGGCCATCAGGAAAATACCCGCATACAACGAATTGAACTTGCAATGTGGTTTCCGTGTCTGTCCTTTGTGCCTGCACTCTAAGCACCTGAAAGAGGATTTCTGTGTAGAGCTCTCTTTTGCTGAGTGTCGTGTGCTCATTTCGGTGAACATTAACGTGAGGCTTTGTTGACGAAGCCTGGCCATCAGGAAAATGCCCGCATACAACGAATTCAGCTCGCATTGTGGTTTCTGTGTCTGTAATGTGTGCCTGCTCTCTAAGCGCCGGAAAGAGGATTTCTGTGTACAGCTCTCTTTTGCTGAGTGTCGTGTGCTCATTTAGGTGAACATTAACGTGAGGCTTTGTTGACGAAGCCTGGCCATCAGGAAAATGCCCGCATACACCGAATTCAGCTCGCAATGTGGTTTCCGTGTCTGGAATGTGTGCCCGCTCTCTAAGCGCCTGAAAGAGGTCTGCTGCGTAGAGATATCTTTTGCTGAGTGTCGGGAGCTCATTTGTGAGGCCATTAACGTGAGGTTTTGCTGAGGAAGCCTGGCTGTCAGGAAAATACCCGCATACAACAAATTCAGCTCGCAATGTGGTTTCCGTGTCTTATAAATTCTCTTGTTTGTTGTTATGTGCTGTGTTCTGGGTGGTGTGAGTGCTGCCTTTAGGCTTTCTGCGTGTGACATACTGGGTAGATGTGGCGTGGGCTGTGTCATTTCAGCATTGTGTGTAATGATGGGTTCGCCTTGTGTCGGGTGTGTTGTGTGCATGTGTATGTTGTGTGGGTGTGTTTTCGTTCGTCTGTGTGCGCGTGGGGATGCATGTGTTCTCTATGATTAGATTGTGGTTGTGCGTGTTGTGTGCAGTGTGCTATGTGTGTTGCACGCGTTTCGTCAGTTTTGTGTGCATTTGTATGTGTTGTGTCAGTTTTGTGTGTGTGGTTGTGTTTTGTGTGTTGTGTGAGAGAGGCTGTGTGTGTGTTTGGCTGTTGGAGTTATGCACATGATGTAAGATGTGTTGACTGTGTGTGGCTGTGCTTGTTTTGTACATCTCTTGCATACAGTATGTGGTCTGTGCAATGGTTTTCGTGTGCATTGTGAGCAGTACTTATGTGCCTTCAAGGGTGTGGTGTGTTTATTGTGTCTGTTGTGTTGCGTGTTTCTGTGTTGCGTGTGTGTAGTGCGTTGTGCTCCTGTGTGAGGATGTATGTGTGGTGTGTCTGTGCGTGATTGTGTGTGCAGTGGGTAGTGTGTGAAATGTGTGCTACTTGACTTTGTTGGTTATATGTGTTTTGCCTATGGATTTGGGAGTGTTGTATGTGTTATGAGTTGTGATACTTTCTGTGCGGGATGCTTGTGTGTGTCGTGTGATGTGTGGTTCTGTGAGTTGTGTTTGTGTTGTGTGTATTCTACTCTGTGTGTTCTGTGGTCTGTGTGTTTTGCTTGTTGAGTGAGACACTGTGTGTTAGGACTGATATCTTTGTGTATATGTTGTGTGTTTGGCATTGTGCATTCTGTGAGGCTGTGTGTGCTGTCTGTTTTATGTGTGTTTGGAGTGATGTGTGTAGTGTGTGAAATGTGTGTTGCATAATTTTTGTGTTCTTTCTGTTGTCGACGGTGTGTGTTTTGCATGTTGGTTTCTATGTTCGCGGTTGTGTTTGACAGGTTGTGTGTGTGGCTGGCTCTTTGAGTAAGGAGTGTAATTTGTGATGTGTGTACTGTGTGTGGTCAAGCTTGGTCAGTGTGCCTCACTGGGTGTGTTGTGTTCACTCTGAGAACCGTGGTTCATGTGTATGGTGGGCAGTTATGTTCTCGGTGTGATGTGCTGTGTGTTGAGGGACTTCTGCATTCAAGTGCACAGAAGACAGCCTCTCGTTGTTGGCGGTTTTCTCCACAGGTTTGTAATACTCCAGGAGGGCCTTGTTTCCTGAGGGCGCAGAGAGCCACCTCATCTCTTCACTAGCAAGGCCCTGAAGACGCCTTTGTTGTAAAGTGTCAGAAACTGCTGCAGGAGAGCCTCATGACAAACTCTGCCGCAGAAACAATCCACCATGCACTGAGGAGACACTCCATGAGGGAATACGAGACTGCTTTCATTTTGCACGCAATTTGCTCCTATGTGATAAGGAAAACAGCAAACATTGCAGTAGAACGCGGTCTTCTCTGTAAGCCCTCTATCTCAAAGATGTGGGTGGGCTGCGAATAGGCCTTTGCTCTAGCGACACTGGAAGTTGCAGAAGATGATGCATTGTAGTGACAGCAGTGGAGGCAAGTCAGCTTTGGATTCAGCTTATGTGACTGAAAGAAAGCACTGCAGGATGGCCCACTCAAGGAATCATTGAAGCCCTGGCAGTGGAGGCTGAAACAGAGCTTTCAATGTGCTTTCAACCATGTCTGTGTGGCCATGAACGTGAGGCTTTGCTGAGGAAGCCTGGCCGTCTGGCACTATGCCCGCATACAACGAATTTAGCTCGCAATGTGGTTTCCGTGTCTGTCCTGTGTGCCTGCACTCTAAGCACCTGGAAGAGGTTTTGCCCTGCAGAGCTCTCTTTAGCTGAGTGTTGTGTGCTCATTTGGGTGACCATTAACGTGAGGCTTTGTTGAGGAAGCCTGGCCATCAGGAAAATGCCCGCATACAACGAATTCAGCTCGCAATGTGGTTTCCGTGTCTGTAATGTGTGCCTGCTCTCTAAGCGCCTGAAAGTGGTCTGCCGTGTGGAGCTCTCCTTTGCTGAGTGTCGGGTGCTCATTTGTGTTGCCATTAACGTGAAGTGTTACTGAGGAAGACTGGTCATCAGGAAAATACCCGCATACAAAGAATTTAGCTCGCAATGTAGTTACCGTGTCTGTCCTGTGTGACTGCACTCTAAGTGCATGAGTGAAGTCTGCTCGGTGTAGATGTCTTTTGCTGAGAGCCGGGTGCTCATTTGTGTGGCCAGAAACGTGAGGCCTTGCTGAGGAAGCCTGGCCGTCAGGAAAATAACCACATACACCGAATTCAGCTCGCAATGTGGTTTCCGTGTCTGTCCTGTGTGACTGCACTCTAAGTGCATGAGTCAAGTCTGCTCTGTAGAGATGTCTTTTGCTCAGTGTCGGGTGCTCATTTTTGTGGCCATTCACGTGAGGTTTTGCTGAGGAATCCTGGCCATCAGGAAAATACCCGCATACAACGAATTGAACTTGCAATGTGGTTTCCGTGTCTGTCCTTTGTGCCTGCACTCTAAGCACCTGAAAGAGGATTTCTGTGTAGAGCTCTCTTTTGCTGAGTGTCGTGTGCTCATTTCGGTGAACATTAACGTGAGGCTTTGTTGACGAAGCCTGGCCATCAGGAAAATGCCCGCATACAACGAATTCAGCTCGCATTGTGGTTTCTGTGTCTGTAATGTGTGCCTGCTCTCTAAGCGCCGGAAAGAGGATTTCTGTGTACAGCTCTCTTTTGCTGAGTGTCGTGTGCTCATTTAGGTGAACATTAACGTGAGGCTTTGTTGACGAAGCCTGGCCATCAGGAAAATGCCCGCATACACCGAATTCAGCTCGCAATGTGGTTTCCGTGTCTGGAATGTGTGCCCGCTCTCTAAGCGCCTGAAAGAGGTCTGCTGCGTAGAGATATCTTTTGCTGAGTGTCGGGAGCTCATTTGTGAGGCCATTAACGTGAGGTTTTGCTGAGGAAGCCTGGCTGTCAGGAAAATACCCGCATACAACAAATTCAGCTCGCAATGTGGTTTCCGTGTCTTATAAATTCTCTTGTTTGTTGTTATGTGCTGTGTTCTGGGTGGTGTGAGTGCTGCCTTTAGGCTTTCTGCGTGTGACATACTGGGTAGATGTGGCGTGGGCTGTGTCATTTCAGCATTGTGTGTAATGATGGGTTCGCCTTGTGTCGGGTGTGTTGTGTGCATGTGTATGTTGTGTGGGTGTGTTTTCGTTCGTCTGTGTGCGCGTGGGGATGCATGTGTTCTCTATGATTAGATTGTGGTTGTGCGTGTTGTGTGCAGTGTGCTATGTGTGTTGCACGCGTTTCGTCAGTTTTGTGTGCATTTGTATGTGTTGTGTCAGTTTTGTGTGTGTGGTTGTGTTTTGTGTGTTGTGTGAGAGAGGCTGTGTGTGTGTTTGGCTGTTGGAGTTATGCACATGATGTAAGATGTGTTGACTGTGTGTGGCTGTGCTTGTTTTGTACATCTCTTGCATACAGTATGTGGTCTGTGCAATGGTTTTCGTGTGCATTGTGAGCAGTACTTATGTGCCTTCAAGGGTGTGGTGTGTTTATTGTGTCTGTTGTGTTGCGTGTTTCTGTGTTGCGTGTGTGTAGTGCGTTGTGCTCCTGTGTGAGGATGTATGTGTGGTGTGTCTGTGCGTGATTGTGTGTGCAGTGGGTAGTGTGTGAAATGTGTGCTACTTGACTTTGTTGGTTATATGTGTTTTGCCTATGGATTTGGGAGTGTTGTATGTGTTATGAGTTGTGATACTTTCTGTGCGGGATGCTTGTGTGTGTCGTGTGATGTGTGGTTCTGTGAGTTGTGTTTGTGTTGTGTGTATTCTACTCTGTGTGTTCTGTGGTCTGTGTGTTTTGCTTGTTGAGTGAGACACTGTGTGTTAGGACTGATATCTTTGTGTATATGTTGTGTGTTTGGCATTGTGCATTCTGTGAGGCTGTGTGTGCTGTCTGTTTTATGTGTGTTTGGAGTGATGTGTGTAGTGTGTGAAATGTGTGTTGCATAATTTTTGTGTTCTTTCTGTTGTCGACGGTGTGTGTTTTGCATGTTGGTTTCTATGTTCGCGGTTGTGTTTGACAGGTTGTGTGTGTGGCTGGCTCTTTGAGTAAGGAGTGTAATTTGTGATGTGTGTACTGTGTGTGGTCAAGCTTGGTCAGTGTGCCTCACTGGGTGTGTTGTGTTCACTCTGAGAACCGTGGTTCATGTGTATGGTGGGCAGTTATGTTCTCGGTGTGATGTGCTGTGTGTTGAGGGACTTCTGCATTCAAGTGCACAGAAGACAGCCTCTCGTTGTTGGCGGTTTTCTCCACAGGTTTGTAATACTCCAGGAGGGCCTTGTTTCCTGAGGGCGCAGAGAGCCACCTCATCTCTTCACTAGCAAGGCCCTGAAGACGCCTTTGTTGTAAAGTGTCAGAAACTGCTGCAGGAGAGCCTCATGACAAACTCTGCCGCAGAAACAATCCACCATGCACTGAGGAGACACTCCATGAGGGAATACGAGACTGCTTTCATTTTGCACGCAATTTGCTCCTATGTGATAAGGAAAACAGCAAACATTGCAGTAGAACGCGGTCTTCTCTGTAAGCCCTCTATCTCAAAGATGTGGGTGGGCTGCGAATAGGCCTTTGCTCTAGCGACACTGGAAGTTGCAGAAGATGATGCATTGTAGTGACAGCAGTGGAGGCAAGTCAGCTTTGGATTCAGCTTATGTGACTGAAAGAAAGCACTGCAGGATGGCCCACTCAAGGAATCATTTAAGCCCTGGCAGTGGAGGCTGAAACAGAGCTTTCAATGTGCTTTCAACCATGTCTGTGTGGCCATGAACGTGAGGCTTTGCTGAGGAAGCCTGGCCGTCTGGCACTATGCCCGCATACAACGAATTTAGCTCGCAATGTGGTTTCCGTGTCTGTCCTGTGTGCCTGCACTCTAAGCACCTGGAAGAGGTTTTGCCCTGCAGAGCTCTCTTTAGCTGAGTGTTGTGTGCTCATTTGGGTGACCATTAACGTGAGGCTTTGTTGAGGAAGCCTGGCCATCAGGAAAATGCCCGCATACAACGAATTCAGCTCGCAATGTGGTTTCCGTGTCTGTAATGTGTGCCTGCTCTCTAAGTGCCTGAAAGTGGTCTGCCGTGTGGAGCTCTCCTTTGCTGAGTGTCGGGTGCTCATTTGTGTTGCCATTAACGTGAAGTGTTACTGAGGAAGACTGGTCATCAGGAAAATACCCGCATACAAAGAATTTAGCTCGCAATGTAGTTACCGTGTCTGTCCTGTGTGACTGCACTCTAAGTGCATGAGTGAAGTCTGCTCGGTGTAGATGTCTTTTGCTGAGAGCCGGGTGCTCATTTGTGTGGCCAGAAACGTGAGGCCTTGCTGAGGAAGCCTGGCCGTCAGGAAAATAACCACATACACCGAATTCAGCTCGCAATGTGGTTTCCGTGTCTGTCCTGTGTGACTGCACTCTAAGTGCATGAGTCAAGTCTGCTCTGTAGAGATGTCTTTTGCTCAGTGTCGGGTGCTCATTTTTGTGGCCATTCACGTGAGGTTTTGCTGAGGAATCCTGGCCATCAGGAAAATACCCGCATACAACGAATTGAACTTGCAATGTGGTTTCCGTGTCTGTCCTTTGTGCCTGCACTCTAAGCACCTGAAAGAGGATTTCTGTGTAGAGCTCTCTTTTGCTGAGTGTCGTGTGCTCATTTCGGTGAACATTAACGTGAGGCTTTGTTGACGAAGCCTGGCCATCAGGAAAATGCCCGCATACAACGAATTCAGCTCGCATTGTGGTTTCTGTGTCTGTAATGTGTGCCTGCTCTCTAAGCGCCGGAAAGAGGATTTCTGTGTACAGCTCTCTTTTGCTGAGTGTCGTGTGCTCATTTAGGTGAACATTAACGTGAGGCTTTGTTGACGAAGCCTGGCCATCAGGAAAATGCCCGCATACACCGAATTCAGCTCGCAATGTGGTTTCCGTGTCTGGAATGTGTGCCCGCTCTCTAAGCGCCTGAAAGAGGTCTGCTGCGTAGAGATGTGAGTGCCCTCATTTGTGAGCTCTCTAAGCGCCTGAAAGAGGTCTGCTGCGTAGAGATATCTTTTGCTGAGTGTCGGGAGCTCATTTGTGAGGCCATTAACGTGAGGTTTTGCTGAGGAAGCCTGGCTGTCAGGAAAATACCCGCATACAACAAATTCAGCTCGCAATGTGGTTTCCGTGTCTTATAAATTCTCTTGTTTGTTGTTATGTGCTGTGTTCTGGGTGGTGTGAGTGCTGCCTTTAGGCTTTCTGCGTGTGACATACTGGGTAGATGTGGCGTGGGCTGTGTCATTTCAGCATTGTGTGTAATGATGGGTTCGCCTTGTGTCGGGTGTGTTGTGTGCATGTGTATGTTGTGTGGGTGTGTTTTCGTTCGTCTGTGTGCGCGTGGGGATGCATGTGTTCTCTATGATTAGATTGTGGTTGTGCGTGTTGTGTGCAGTGTGCTATGTGTGTTGCACGCGTTTCGTCAGTTTTGTGTGCATTTGTATGTGTTGTGTCAGTTTTGTGTGTGTGGTTGTGTTTTGTGTGTTGTGTGAGAGAGGCTGTGTGTGTGTTTGGCTGTTGGAGTTATGCACATGATGTAAGATGTGTTGACTGTGTGTGGCTGTGCTTGTTTTGTACATCTCTTGCATACAGTATGTGGTCTGTGCAATGGTTTTCGTGTGCATTGTGAGCAGTACTTATGTGCCTTCAAGGGTGTGGTGTGTTTATTGTGTCTGTTGTGTTGCGTGTTTCTGTGTTGCGTGTGTGTAGTGCGTTGTGCTCCTGTGTGAGGATGTATGTGTGGTGTGTCTGTGCGTGATTGTGTGTGCAGTGGGTAGTGTGTGAAATGTGTGCTACTTGACTTTGTTGGTTATATGTGTTTTGCCTATGGATTTGGGAGTGTTGTATGTGTTATGAGTTGTGATACTTTCTGTGCGGGATGCTTGTGTGTGTCGTGTGATGTGTGGTTCTGTGAGTTGTGTTTGTGTTGTGTGTATTCTACTCTGTGTGTTCTGTGGTCTGTGTGTTTTGCTTGTTGAGTGAGACACTGTGTGTTAGGACTGATATCTTTGTGTATATGTTGTGTGTTTGGCATTGTGCATTCTGTGAGGCTGTGTGTGCTGTCTGTTTTATGTGTGTTTGGAGTGATGTGTGTAGTGTGTGAAATGTGTGTTGCATAATTTTTGTGTTCTTTCTGTTGTCGACGGTGTGTGTTTTGCATGTTGGTTTCTATGTTCGCGGTTGTGTTTGACAGGTTGTGTGTGTGGCTGGCTCTTTGAGTAAGGAGTGTAATTTGTGATGTGTGTACTGTGTGTGGTCAAGCTTGGTCAGTGTGCCTCACTGGGTGTGTTGTGTTCACTCTGAGAACCGTGGTTCATGTGTATGGTGGGCAGTTATGTTCTCGGTGTGATGTGCTGTGTGTTGAGGGACTTCTGCATTCAAGTGCACAGAAGACAGCCTCTCGTTGTTGGCGGTTTTCTCCACAGGTTTGTAATACTCCAGGAGGGCCTTGTTTCCTGAGGGCGCAGAGAGCCACCTCATCTCTTCACTAGCAAGGCCCTGAAGACGCCTTTGTTGTAAAGTGTCAGAAACTGCTGCAGGAGAGCCTCATGACAAACTCTGCCGCAGAAACAATCCACCATGCACTGAGGAGACACTCCATGAGGGAATACGAGACTGCTTTCATTTTGCACGCAATTTGCTCCTATGTGATAAGGAAAACAGCAAACATTGCAGTAGAACGCGGTCTTCTCTGTAAGCCCTCTATCTCAAAGATGTGGGTGGGCTGCGAATAGGCCTTTGCTCTAGCGACACTGGAAGTTGCAGAAGATGATGCATTGTAGTGACAGCAGTGGAGGCAAGTCAGCTTTGGATTCAGCTTATGTGACTGAAAGAAAGCACTGCAGGATGGCCCACTCAAGGAATCATTGAAGCCCTGGCAGTGGAGGCTGAAACAGAGCTTTCAATGTGCTTTCAACCATGTCTGTGTGGCCATGAACGTGAGGCTTTGCTGAGGAAGCCTGGCCGTCTGGCACTATGCCCGCATACAACGAATTTAGCTCGCAATGTGGTTTCCGTGTCTGTCCTGTGTGCCTGCACTCTAAGCACCTGGAAGAGGTTTTGCCCTGCAGAGCTCTCTTTAGCTGAGTGTTGTGTGCTCATTTGGGTGACCATTAACGTGAGGCTTTGTTGAGGAAGCCTGGCCATCAGGAAAATGCCCGCATACAACGAATTCAGCTCGCAATGTGGTTTCCGTGTCTGTAATGTGTGCCTGCTCTCTAAGCGCCTGAAAGTGGTCTGCCGTGTGGAGCTCTCCTTTGCTGAGTGTCGGGTGCTCATTTGTGTTGCCATTAACGTGAAGTGTTACTGAGGAAGACTGGTCATCAGGAAAATACCCGCATACAAAGAATTTAGCTCGCAATGTAGTTACCGTGTCTGTCCTGTGTGACTGCACTCTAAGTGCATGAGTGAAGTCTGCTCGGTGTAGATGTCTTTTGCTGAGAGCCGGGTGCTCATTTGTGTGGCCAGAAACGTGAGGCCTTGCTGAGGAAGCCTGGCCGTCAGGAAAATAACCACATACACCGAATTCAGCTCGCAATGTGGTTTCCGTGTCTGTCCTGTGTGACTGCACTCTAAGTGCATGAGTCAAGTCTGCTCTGTAGAGATGTCTTTTGCTCAGTGTCGGGTGCTCATTTTTGTGGCCATTCACGTGAGGTTTTGCTGAGGAATCCTGGCCATCAGGAAAATACCCGCATACAACGAATTGAACTTGCAATGTGGTTTCCGTGTCTGTCCTTTGTGCCTGCACTCTAAGCACCTGAAAGAGGATTTCTGTGTAGAGCTCTCTTTTGCTGAGTGTCGTGTGCTCATTTCGGTGAACATTAACGTGAGGCTTTGTTGACGAAGCCTGGCCATCAGGAAAATGCCCGCATACAACGAATTCAGCTCGCATTGTGGTTTCTGTGTCTGTAATGTGTGCCTGCTCTCTAAGCGCCGGAAAGAGGATTTCTGTGTACAGCTCTCTTTTGCTGAGTGTCGTGTGCTCATTTAGGTGAACATTAACGTGAGGCTTTGTTGACGAAGCCTGGCCATCAGGAAAATGCCCGCATACACCGAATTCAGCTCGCAATGTGGTTTCCGTGTCTGGAATGTGTGCCCGCTCTCTAAGCGCCTGAAAGAGGTCTGCTGCGTAGAGCTCTCTTTTGCTAGGTGTTGGGTGCTCATTTGTGTGGCCATTAACGTGAGGTTTTGCTGAGGAAGACTGGCCATCAGGAAAATACCCGCATACAACGATTTCAGCAGGCAATGTGTTTTCCGTGTCAGTCCTGTGTGACTGCACTCTAAGCGCATGAGTGAAGTCTGCTCTGTAGAGATATCTTTTGCTGAGTGTCGGGAGCTCATTTGTGAGGCCATTAACGTGAGGTTTTGCTGAGGAAGCCTGGCTGTCAGGAAAATACCCGCATACAACAAATTCAGCTCGCAATGTGGTTTCCGTGTCTTATAAATTCTCTTGTTTGTTGTTATGTGCTGTGTTCTGGGTGGTGTGAGTGCTGCCTTTAGGCTTTTTGCGTGTGACATACTGGGTAGATGTGGCGTGGGCTGTGTCATTTCAGCATTGTGTGTAATGATGGGTTCGCCTTGTGTCGGGTGTGTTGTGTGCATGTGTATGTTGTGTGGGTGTGTTTTCGTTCGTCTGTGTGCGCGTGGGGATGCATGTGTTCTCTATGATTAGATTGTGGTTGTGCGTGTTGTGTGCAGTGTGCTATGTGTGTTGCACGCGTTTCGTCAGTTTTGTGTGCATTTGTATGTGTTGTGTCAGTTTTGTGTGTGTGGTTGTGTTTTGTGTGTTGTGTGAGAGAGGCTGTGTGTGTGTTTGGCTGTTGGAGTTATGCACATGATGTAAGATGTGTTGACTGTGTGTGGCTGTGCTTGTTTTGTACATCTCTTGCATACAGTATGTGGTCTGTGCAATGGTTTTCGTGTGCATTGTGAGCAGTACTTATGTGCCTTCAAGGGTGTGGTGTGTTTATTGTGTCTGTTGTGTTGCGTGTTTCTGTGTTGCGTGTGTGTAGTGCGTTGTGCTCCTGTGTGAGGATGTATGTGTGGTGTGTCTGTGCGTGATTGTGTGTGCAGTGGGTAGTGTGTGAAATGTGTGCTACTTGACTTTGTTGGTTATATGTGTTTTGCCTATGGATTTGGGAGTGTTGTATGTGTTATGAGTTGTGATACTTTCTGTGCGGGATGCTTGTGTGTGTCGTGTGATGTGTGGTTCTGTGAGTTGTGTTTGTGTTGTGTGTATTCTACTCTGTGTGTTCTGTGGTCTGTGTGTTTTGCTTGTTGAGTGAGACACTGTGTGTTAGGACTGATATCTTTGTGTATATGTTGTGTGTTTGGCATTGTGCATTCTGTGAGGCTGTGTGTGCTGTCTGTTTTATGTGTGTTTGGAGTGATGTGTGTAGTGTGTGAAATGTGTGTTGCATAATTTTTGTGTTCTTTCTGTTGTCGACGGTGTGTGTTTTGCATGTTGGTTTCTATGTTCGCGGTTGTGTTTGACAGGTTGTGTGTGTGGCTGGCTCTTTGAGTAAGGAGTGTAATTTGTGATGTGTGTACTGTGTGTGGTCAAGCTTGGTCAGTGTGCCTCACTGGGTGTGTTGTGTTCACTCTGAGAACCGTGGTTCATGTGTATGGTGGGCAGTTATGTTCTCGGTGTGATGTGCTGTGTGTTGAGGGACTTCTGCATTCAAGTGCACAGAAGACAGCCTCTCGTTGTTGGCGGTTTTCTCCACAGGTTTGTAATACTCCAGGAGGGCCTTGTTTCCTGAGGGCGCAGAGAGCCACCTCATCTCTTCACTAGCAAGGCCCTGAAGACGCCTTTGTTGTAAAGTGTCAGAAACTGCTGCAGGAGAGCCTCATGACAAACTCTGCCGCAGAAACAATCCACCATGCACTGAGGAGACACTCCATGAGGGAATACGAGACTGCTTTCATTTTGCACGCAATTTGCTCCTATGTGATAAGGAAAACAGCAAACATTGCAGTAGAACGCGGTCTTCTCTGTAAGCCCTCTATCTCAAAGATGTGGGTGGGCTGCGAATAGGCCTTTGCTCTAGCGACACTGGAAGTTGCAGAAGATGATGCATTGTAGTGACAGCAGTGGAGGCAAGTCAGCTTTGGATTCAGCTTATGTGACTGAAAGAAAGCACTGCAGGATGGCCCACTCAAGGAATCATTGAAGCCCTGGCAGTGGAGGCTGAAACAGGGCTTTCAATGTGCTTTCAACCATGTCTGTGTGGCCATGAACGTGAGGCTTTGCTGAGGAAGCCTGGCCATCAGGAAAATACCCGCATACAACGAATTGAACTTGCAATGTGGTTTCCGTGTCTGTCCTGTGTGCCTGCACTCTAAGCACCTGAAAGAGGATTTCTGTGTAGAGCTCTCTTTTGCTGAGTGTCGTGTGCTCATTTCGGTGAACATTAACGTGAGGCTTTGTTGACGAAGCCTGGCCATCAGGAAAATGCCCGCATACAACGAATTCAGCTCGCATTGTGGTTTCTGTGTCTGTAATGTGTGCCTGCTCTCTAAGCGCCGGAAAGAGGATTTCTGTGTACAGCTCTCTTTTGCTGAGTGTCGTGTGCTCATTTAGGTGAACATTAACGTGAGGCTTTGTTGACGAAGCCTGGCCATCAGGAAAATGCCCGCATACACCGAATTCAGCTCGCAATGTGGTTTCCGTGTCTGGAATGTGTGCCCGCTCTCTAAGCGCCTGAAAGAGGTCTGCTGCGTAGAGCTCTCTTTTGCTAGGTGTTGGGTGCTCATTTGTGTGGCCATTAACGTGAGGTTTTGCTGAGGAAGACTGGCCATCAGGAAAATACCCGCATACAACGATTTCAGCAGGCAATGTGTTTTCCGTGTCAGTCCTGTGTGACTGCACTCTAAGCGCATGAGTGAAGTCTGCTCTGTAGAGATATCTTTTGCTGAGTGTCGGGAGCTCATTTGTGAGGCCATTAACGTGAGGTTTTGCTGAGGAAGCCTGGCTGTCAGGAAAATACCCGCATACAACAAATTCAGCTCGCAATGTGGTTTCCGTGTCTTATAAATTCTCTTGTTTGTTGTTATGTGCTGTGTTCTGGGTGGTGTGAGTGCTGCCTTTAGGCTTTCTGCGTGTGACATACTGGGTAGATGTGGCGTGGGCTGTGTCATTTCAGCATTGTGTGTAATGATGGGTTCGCCTTGTGTCGGGTGTGTTGTGTGCATGTGTATGTTGTGTGTGGGTGTGTTTTCGTTCGTCTGTGTGCGCGTGGGGATGCATGTGTTCTCTATGATTAGATTGTGGTTGTGCGTGTTGTGTGCAGTGTGCTATGTGTGTTGCACGCGTTTCGTCAGTTTTGTGTGCATTTGTATGTGTTGTGTCAGTTTTGTGTGTGTGGTTGTGTTTTGTGTGTTGTGTGAGAGAGGCTGTGTGTGTGTTTGGCTGTTGGAGTTATGCACATGATGTAAGATGTGTTGACTGTGTGTGGCTGTGCTTGTTTTGTACATCTCTTGCATACAGTATGTGGTCTGTGCAATGGTTTTCGTGTGCATTGTGAGCAGTACTTATGTGCCTTCAAGGGTGTGGTGTGTTTATTGTGTCTGTTGTGTTGCGTGTTTCTGTGTTGCGTGTGTGTAGTGCGTTGTGCTCCTGTGTGAGGATGTATGTGTGGTGTGTCTGTGCGTGATTGTGTGTGCAGTGGGTAGTGTGTGAAATGTGTGCTACTTGACTTTGTTGGTTATATGTGTTTTGCCTATGGATTTGGGAGTGTTGTATGTGTTATGAGTTGTGATACTTTCTGTGCGGGATGCTTGTGTGTGTCGTGTGATGTGTGGTTCTGTGAGTTGTGTTTGTGTTGTGTGTATTCTACTCTGTGTGTTCTGTGGTCTGTGTGTTTTGCTTGTTGAGTGAGACACTGTGTGTTAGGACTGATATCTTTGTGTATATGTTGTGTGTTTGGCATTGTGCATTCTGTGAGGCTGTGTGTGCTGTCTGTTTTATGTGTGTTTGGAGTGATGTGTGTAGTGTGTGAAATGTGTGTTGCATAATTTTTGTGTTCTTTCTGTTGTCGACGGTGTGTGTTTTGCATGTTGGTTTCTATGTTCGCGGTTGTGTTTGACAGGTTGTGTGTGTGGCTGGCTCTTTGAGTAAGGAGTGTAATTTGTGATGTGTGTACTGTGTGTGGTCAAGCTTGGTCAGTGTGCCTCACTGGGTGTGTTGTGTTCACTCTGAGAACCGTGGTTCATGTGTATGGTGGGCAGTTATGTTCTCGGTGTGATGTGCTGTGTGTTGAGGGACTTCTGCATTCAAGTGCACAGAAGACAGCCTCTCGTTGTTGGCGGTTTTCTCCACAGGTTTGTAATACTCCAGGAGGGCCTTGTTTCCTGAGGGCGCAGAGAGCCACCTCATCTCTTCACTAGCAAGGCCCTGAAGACGCCTTTGTTGTAAAGTGTCAGAAACTGCTGCAGGAGAGCCTCATGACAAACTCTGCCGCAGAAACAATCCACCATGCACTGAGGAGACACTCCATGAGGGAATACGAGGCTGCTTTCATTTTGCACGCAATTTGCTCCTATGTGATAAGGAAAACAGCAAACATTGCAGTAGAACGCGGTCTTCTCTGTAAGCCCTCTATCTCAAAGATGTGGGTGGGCTGCGAATAGGCCTTTGCTCTAGCGACACTGGAAGTTGCAGAAGATGATGCATTGTAGTGACAGCAGTGGAGGCAAGTCAGCTTTGGATTCAGCTTATGTGACTGAAAGAAAGCACTGCAGGATGGCCCACTCAAGGAATCATTGAAGCCCTGGCAGTGGAGGCTGAAACAGGGCTTTCAATGTGCTTTCAACCATGTCTGTGTGGCCATGAACGTGAGGCTTTGCTGAGGAAGCCTGGCCATCAGGAAAATACCCGCATACAACGAATTGAACTTGCAATGTGGTTTCCGTGTCTGTCCTGTGTGCCTGCACTCTAAGCACCTGAAAGAGGATTTCTGTGTAGAGCTCTCTTTTGCTGAGTGTCGTGTGCTCATTTCGGTGAACATTAACGTGAGGCTTTGTTGACGAAGCCTGGCCATCAGGAAAATGCCCGCATACAACGAATTCAGCTCGCATTGTGGTTTCTGTGTCTGTAATGTGTGCCTGCTCTCTAAGCGCCGGAAAGAGGATTTCTGTGTACAGCTCTCTTTTGCTGAGTGTCGTGTGCTCATTTAGGTGAACATTAACGTGAGGCTTTGTTGACGAAGCCTGGCCATCAGGAAAATGCCCGCATACACCGAATTCAGCTCGCAATGTGGTTTCCGTGTCTGGAATGTGTGCCCGCTCTCTAAGCGCCTGAAAGAGGTCTGCTGCGTAGAGCTCTCTTTTGCTAGGTGTTGGGTGCTCATTTGTGTGGCCATTAACGTGAGGTTTTGCTGAGGAAGACTGGCCATCAGGAAAATACCCGCATACAACGATTTCAGCAGGCAATGTGTTTTCCGTGTCAGTCCTGTGTGACTGCACTCTAAGCGCATGAGTGAAGTCTGCTCTGTAGAGATATCTTTTGCTGAGTGTCGGGAGCTCATTTGTGAGGCCATTAACGTGAGGTTTTGCTGAGGAAGCCTGGCTGTCAGGAAAATACCCGCATACAACAAATTCAGCTCGCAATGTGGTTTCCGTGTCTTATAAATTCTCTTGTTTGTTGTTATGTGCTGTGTTCTGGGTGGTGTGAGTGCTGCCTTTAGGCTTTCTGCGTGTGACATACTGGGTAGATGTGGCGTGGGCTGTGTCATTTCAGCATTGTGTGTAATGATGGGTTCGCCTTGTGTCGGGTGTGTTGTGTGCATGTGTATGTTGTGTGTGGGTGTGTTTTCGTTCGTCTGTGTGCGCGTGGGGATGCATGTGTTCTCTATGATTAGATTGTGGTTGTGCGTGTTGTGTGCAGTGTGCTATGTGTGTTGCACGCGTTTCGTCAGTTTTGTGTGCATTTGTATGTGTTGTGTCAGTTTTGTGTGTGTGGTTGTGTTTTGTGTGTTGTGTGAGAGAGGCTGTGTGTGTGTTTGGCTGTTGGAGTTATGCACATGATGTAAGATGTGTTGACTGTGTGTGGCTGTGCTTGTTTTGTACATCTCTTGCATACAGTATGTGGTCTGTGCAATGGTTTTCGTGTGCATTGTGAGCAGTACTTATGTGCCTTCAAGGGTGTGGTGTGTTTATTGTGTCTGTTGTGTTGCGTGTTTCTGTGTTGCGTGTGTGTAGTGCGTTGTGCTCCTGTGTGAGGATGTATGTGTGGTGTGTCTGTGCGTGATTGTGTGTGCAGTGGGTAGTGTGTGAAATGTGTGCTACTTGACTTTGTTGGTTATATGTGTTTTGCCTATGGATTTGGGAGTGTTGTATGTGTTATGAGTTGTGATACTTTCTGTGCGGGATGCTTGTGTGTGTCGTGTGATGTGTGGTTCTGTGAGTTGTGTTTGTGTTGTGTGTATTCTACTCTGTGTGTTCTGTGGTCTGTGTGTTTTGCTTGTTGAGTGAGACACTGTGTGTTAGGACTGATATCTTTGTGTATATGTTGTGTGTTTGGCATTGTGCATTCTGTGAGGCTGTGTGTGCTGTCTGTTTTATGTGTGTTTGGAGTGATGTGTGTAGTGTGTGAAATGTGTGTTGCATAATTTTTGTGTTCTTTCTGTTGTCGACGGTGTGTGTTTTGCATGTTGGTTTCTATGTTCGCGGTTGTGTTTGACAGGTTGTGTGTGTGGCTGGCTCTTTGAGTAAGGAGTGTAATTTGTGATGTGTGTACTGTGTGTGGTCAAGCTTGGTCAGTGTGCCTCACTGGGTGTGTTGTGTTCACTCTGAGAACCGTGGTTCATGTGTATGGTGGGCAGTTATGTTCTCGGTGTGATGTGCTGTGTGTTGAGGGACTTCTGCATTCAAGTGCACAGAAGACAGCCTCTCGTTGTTGGCGGTTTTCTCCACAGGTTTGTAATACTCCAGGAGGGCCTTGTTTCCTGAGGGCGCAGAGAGCCACCTCATCTCTTCACTAGCAAGGCCCTGAAGACGCCTTTGTTGTAAAGTGTCAGAAACTGCTGCAGGAGAGCCTCATGACAAACTCTGCCGCAGAAACAATCCACCATGCACTGAGGAGACACTCCATGAGGGAATACGAGGCTGCTTTCATTTTGCACGCAATTTGCTCCTATGTGATAAGGAAAACAGCAAACATTGCAGTAGAACGCGGTCTTCTCTGTAAGCCCTCTATCTCAAAGATGTGGGTGGGCTGCGAATAGGCCTTTGCTCTAGCGACACTGGAAGTTGCAGAAGATGATGCATTGTAGTGACAGCAGTGGAGGCAAGTCAGCTTTGGATTCAGCTTATGTGACTGAAAGAAAGCACTGCAGGATGGCCCACTCAAGGAATCATTGAAGCCCTGGCAGTGGAGGCTGAAACAGGGCTTTCAATGTGCTTTCAACCATGTCTGTGTGGCCATGAACGTGAGGCTTTGCTGAGGAAGCCTGGCCATCAGGAAAATACCCGCATACAACGAATTGAACTTGCAATGTGGTTTCCGTGTCTGTCCTGTGTGCCTGCACTCTAAGCACCTGAAAGAGGATTTCTGTGTAGAGCTCTCTTTTGCTGAGTGTCGTGTGCTCATTTAGGTGAACATTAACGTGAGGCTTTGTTGACGAAGCCTGGCCATCAGGAAAATGCCCGCATACAACGAATTCAGCTCGCATTGTGGTTTCTGTGTCTGTAATGTGTGCCTGCTCTCTAAGCGCCGGAAAGAGGATTTCTGTGTACAGCTCTCTTTTGCTGAGTGTCGTGTGCTCATTTAGGTGAACATTAACGTGAGGCTTTGTTGACGAAGCCTGGCCATCAGGAAAATGCCCGCATACACCGAATTCAGCTCGCAATGTGGTTTCCGTGTCTGGAATGTGTGCCCGCTCTCTAAGCGCCTGAAAGAGGTCTGCTGCGTAGAGCTCTCTTTTGCTAGGTGTTGGGTGCTCATTTGTGTGGCCATTAACGTGAGGTTTTGCTGAGGAAGACTGGCCATCAGGAAAATACCCGCATACAACGATTTCAGCAGGCAATGTGTTTTCCGTGTCAGTCCTGTGTGACTGCACTCTAAGCGCATGAGTGAAGTCTGCTCTGTAGAGATATCTTTTGCTGAGTGTCGGGAGCTCATTTGTGAGGCCATTAACGTGAGGTTTTGCTGAGGAAGCCTGGCTGTCAGGAAAATACCCGCATACAACAAATTCAGCTCGCAATGTGGTTTCCGTGTCTTATAAATTCTCTTGTTTGTTGTTATGTGCTGTGTTCTGGGTGGTGTGAGTGCTGCCTTTAGGCTTTCTGCGTGTGACATACTGGGTAGATGTGGCGTGGGCTGTGTCATTTCAGCATTGTGTGTAATGATGGGTTCGCCTTGTGTCGGGTGTGTTGTGTGCATGTGTATGTTGTGTGTGGGTGTGTTTTCGTTCGTCTGTGTGCGCGTGGGGATGCATGTGTTCTCTATGATTAGATTGTGGTTGTGCGTGTTGTGTGCAGTGTGCTATGTGTGTTGCACGCGTTTCGTCAGTTTTGTGTGCATTTGTATGTGTTGTGTCAGTTTTGTGTGTGTGGTTGTGTTTTGTGTGTTGTGTGAGAGAGGCTGTGTGTGTGTTTGGCTGTTGGAGTTATGCACATGATGTAAGATGTGTTGACTGTGTGTGGCTGTGCTTGTTTTGTACATCTCTTGCATACAGTATGTGGTCTGTGCAATGGTTTTCGTGTGCATTGTGAGCAGTACTTATGTGCCTTCAAGGGTGTGGTGTGTTTATTGTGTCTGTTGTGTTGCGTGTTTCTGTGTTGCGTGTGTGTAGTGCGTTGTGCTCCTGTGTGAGGATGTATGTGTGGTGTGTCTGTGCGTGATTGTGTGTGCAGTGGGTAGTGTGTGAAATGTGTGCTACTTGACTTTGTTGGTTATATGTGTTTTGCCTATGGATTTGGGAGTGTTGTATGTGTTATGAGTTGTGATACTTTCTGTGCGGGATGCTTGTGTGTGTCGTGTGATGTGTGGTTCTGTGAGTTGTGTTTGTGTTGTGTGTATTCTACTCTGTGTGTTCTGTGGTCTGTGTGTTTTGCTTGTTGAGTGAGACACTGTGTGTTAGGACTGATATCTTTGTGTATATGTTGTGTGTTTGGCATTGTGCATTCTGTGAGGCTGTGTGTGCTGTCTGTTTTATGTGTGTTTGGAGTGATGTGTGTAGTGTGTGAAATGTGTGTTGCATAATTTTTGTGTTCTTTCTGTTGTCGACGGTGTGTGTTTTGCATGTTGGTTTCTATGTTCGCGGTTGTGTTTGACAGGTTGTGTGTGTGGCTGGCTCTTTGAGTAAGGAGTGTAATTTGTGATGTGTGTACTGTGTGTGGTCAAGCTTGGTCAGTGTGCCTCACTGGGTGTGTTGTGTTCACTCTGAGAACCGTGGTTCATGTGTATGGTGGGCAGTTATGTTCTCGGTGTGATGTGCTGTGTGTTGAGGGACTTCTGCATTCAAGTGCACAGAAGACAGCCTCTCGTTGTTGGCGGTTTTCTCCACAGGTTTGTAATACTCCAGGAGGGCCTTGTTTCCTGAGGGCGCAGAGAGCCACCTCATCTCTTCACTAGCAAGGCCCTGAAGACGCCTTTGTTGTAAAGTGTCAGAAACTGCTGCAGGAGAGCCTCATGACAAACTCTGCCGCAGAAACAATCCACCATGCACTGAGGAGACACTCCATGAGGGAATACGAGACTGCTTTCATTTTGCACGCAATTTGCTCCTATGTGATAAGGAAAACAGCAAACATTGCAGTAGAACGCGGTCTTCTCTGTAAGCCCTCTATCTCAAAGATGTGGGTGGGCTGCGAATAGGCCTTTGCTCTAGCGACACTGGAAGTTGCAGAAGATGATGCATTGTAGTGACAGCAGTGGAGGCAAGTCAGCTTTGGATTCAGCTTATGTGACTGAAAGAAAGCACTGCAGGATGGCCCACTCAAGGAATCATTGAAGCCCTGGCAGTGGAGGCTGAAACAGAGCTTTCAATGTGCTTTCAACCATGTCTGTGTGGCCATGAACGTGAGGCTTTGCTGAGGAAGCCTGGCCGTCTGGCACTATGCCCGCATACAACGAATTTAGCTCGCAATGTGGTTTCCGTGTCTGTCCTGTGTGCCTGCACTCTAAGCACCTGGAAGAGGTTTTGCCCTGCAGAGCTCTCTTTAGCTGAGTGTTGTGTGCTCATTTGGGTGACCATTAACGTGAGGCTTTGTTGAGGAAGCCTGGCCATCAGGAAAATGCCCGCATACAACGAATTCAGCTCGCAATGTGGTTTCCGTGTCTGTAATGTGTGCCTGCTCTCTAAGCGCCTGAAAGTGGTCTGCCGTGTGGAGCTCTCCTTTGCTGAGTGTCGGGTGCTCATTTGTGTTGCCATTAACGTGAAGTGTTACTGAGGAAGACTGGTCATCAGGAAAATACCCGCATACAAAGAATTTAGCTCGCAATGTAGTTACCGTGTCTGTCCTGTGTGACTGCACTCTAAGTGCATGAGTGAAGTCTGCTCGGTGTAGATGTCTTTTGCTGAGAGCCGGGTGCTCATTTGTGTGGCCAGAAACGTGAGGCCTTGCTGAGGAAGCCTGGCCGTCAGGAAAATAACCACATACACCGAATTCAGCTCGCAATGTGGTTTCCGTGTCTGTCCTGTGTGACTGCACTCTAAGTGCATGAGTCAAGTCTGCTCTGTAGAGATGTCTTTTGCTCAGTGTCGGGTGCTCATTTTTGTGGCCATTCACGTGAGGTTTTGCTGAGGAATCCTGGCCATCAGGAAAATACCCGCATACAACGAATTGAACTTGCAATGTGGTTTCCGTGTCTGTCCTTTGTGCCTGCACTCTAAGCACCTGAAAGAGGATTTCTGTGTAGAGCTCTCTTTTGCTGAGTGTCGTGTGCTCATTTCGGTGAACATTAACGTGAGGCTTTGTTGACGAAGCCTGGCCATCAGGAAAATGCCCGCATACAACGAATTCAGCTCGCATTGTGGTTTCTGTGTCTGTAATGTGTGCCTGCTCTCTAAGCGCCGGAAAGAGGATTTCTGTGTACAGCTCTCTTTTGCTGAGTGTCGTGTGCTCATTTAGGTGAACATTAACGTGAGGCTTTGTTGACGAAGCCTGGCCATCAGGAAAATGCCCGCATACACCGAATTCAGCTCGCAATGTGGTTTCCGTGTCTGGAATGTGTGCCCGCTCTCTAAGCGCCTGAAAGAGGTCTGCTGCGTAGAGCTCTCTTTTGCTAGGTGTTGGGTGCTCATTTGTGTGGCCATTAACGTGAGGTTTTGCTGAGGAAGACTGGCCATCAGGAAAATACCCGCATACAACGATTTCAGCAGGCAATGTGTTTTCCGTGTCAGTCCTGTGTGACTGCACTCTAAGCGCATGAGTGAAGTCTGCTCTGTAGAGATATCTTTTGCTGAGTGTCGGGAGCTCATTTGTGAGGCCATTAACGTGAGGTTTTGCTGAGGAAGCCTGGCTGTCAGGAAAATACCCGCATACAACAAATTCAGCTCGCAATGTGGTTTCCGTGTCTTATAAATTCTCTTGTTTGTTGTTATGTGCTGTGTTCTGGGTGGTGTGAGTGCTGCCTTTAGGCTTTCTGCGTGTGACATACTGGGTAGATGTGGCGTGGGCTGTGTCATTTCAGCATTGTGTGTAATGATGGGTTCGCCTTGTGTCGGGTGTGTTGTGTGCATGTGTATGTTGTGTGTGGGTGTGTTTTCGTTCGTCTGTGTGCGCGTGGGGATGCATGTGTTCTCTATGATTAGATTGTGGTTGTGCGTGTTGTGTGCAGTGTGCTATGTGTGTTGCACGCGTTTCGTCAGTTTTGTGTGCATTTGTATGTGTTGTGTCAGTTTTGTGTGTGTGGTTGTGTTTTGTGTGTTGTGTGAGAGAGGCTGTGTGTGTGTTTGGCTGTTGGAGTTATGCACATGATGTAAGATGTGTTGACTGTGTGTGGCTGTGCTTGTTTTGTACATCTCTTGCATACAGTATGTGGTCTGTGCAATGGTTTTCGTGTGCATTGTGAGCAGTACTTATGTGCCTTCAAGGGTGTGGTGTGTTTATTGTGTCTGTTGTGTTGCGTGTTTCTGTGTTGCGTGTGTGTAGTGCGTTGTGCTCCTGTGTGAGGATGTATGTGTGGTGTGTCTGTGCGTGATTGTGTGTGCAGTGGGTAGTGTGTGAAATGTGTGCTACTTGACTTTGTTGGTTATATGTGTTTTGCCTATGGATTTGGGAGTGTTGTATGTGTTATGAGTTGTGATACTTTCTGTGCGGGATGCTTGTGTGTGTCGTGTGATGTGTGGTTCTGTGAGTTGGGTTTGTGTTGTGTGTATTCTACTCTGTGTGTTCTGTGGTCTGTGTGTTTTGCTTGTTGAGTGAGACACTGTGTGTTAGGACTGATATCTTTGTGTATATGTTGTGTGTTTGGCATTGTGCATTCTGTGAGTCTGTGTGTGTTGTCTGTTTTATGTGTGTTTGGAGTGATGTGTGTAGTGTGTGAAATGTGTGTTGCATAATTTTTGTGTTCTTTCTGTTGTCGACGGTGTGTGTTTTGCATGTTGGTTTCTATGTTCGCGGTTGTGTTTGACAGGTTGTGTGTGTGGCTGGCTCTTTGAGTAAGGAGTGTAATTTGTGATGTGTGTACTGTGTGTGGTCAAGCTTGGTCAGTGTGCCTCACTGGGTGTGTTGTGTTCACTCTGAGAACCGTGGTTCATGTGTATGGTGGGCAGTTATGTTCTCGGTGTGATGTGCTGTGTGTTGAGGGACTTCTGCATTCAAGTGCACAGAAGACAGCCTCTCGTTGTTGGCGGTTTTCTCCACAGGTTTGTAATACTCCAGGAGGGCCTTGTTTCCTGAGGGCGCAGAGAGCCACCTCATCTCTTCACTAGCAAGGCCCTGAAGACGCCTTTGTTGTAAAGTGTCAGAAACTGCTGCAGGAGAGCCTCATGACAAACTCTGCCGCAGAAACAATCCACCATGCACTGAGGAGACACTCCATGAGGGAATACGAGGCTGCTTTCATTTTGCACGCAATTTGCTCCTATGTGATAAGGAAAACAGCAAACATTGCAGTAGAACGCGGTCTTCTCTGTAAGCCCTCTATCTCAAAGATGTGGGTGGGCTGCGAATAGGCCTTTGCTCTAGCGACACTGGAAGTTGCAGAAGATGATGCATTGTAGTGACAGCAGTGGAGGCAAGTCAGCTTTGGATTCAGCTTATGTGACTGAAAGAAAGCACTGCAGGATGGCCCACTCAAGGAATCATTGAAGCCCTGGCAGTGGAGGCTGAAACAGGGCTTTCAATGTGCTTTCAACCATGTCTGTGTGGCCATGAACGTGAGGCTTTGCTGAGGAAGCCTGGCCATCAGGAAAATACCCGCATACAACGAATTGAACTTGCAATGTGGTTTCCGTGTCTGTCCTGTGTGCCTGCACTCTAAGCACCTGAAAGAGGATTTCTGTGTAGAGCTCTCTTTTGCTGAGTGTCGTGTGCTCATTTCGGTGAACATTAACGTGAGGCTTTGTTGAGGAAGCCTGGCCATCAGGAAAATGCCCGCATACAACGAATTCAGCTCGCATTGTGGTTTCTGTGTCTGTAATGTGTGCCTGCTCTCTAAGCGCCGGAAAGAGGATTTCTGTGTACAGCTCTCTTTTGCTGAGTGTCGTGTGCTCATTTAGGTGAACATTAACGTGAGGCTTTGTTGACGAAGCCTGGCCATCAGGAAAATGCCCGCATACACCGAATTCAGCTCGCAATGTGGTTTCCGTGTCTGGAATGTGTGCCCGCTCTCTAAGCGCCTGAAAGAGGTCTGCTGCGTAGAGCTCTCTTTTGCTAGGTGTTGGGTGCTCATTTGTGTGGCCATTAACGTGAGGTTTTGCTGAGGAAGACTGGCCATCAGGAAAATACCCGCATACAACGATTTCAGCAGGCAATGTGTTTTCCGTGTCAGTCCTGTGTGACTGCACTCTAAGCGCATGAGTGAAGTCTGCTCTGTAGAGATATCTTTTGCTGAGTGTCGGGAGCTCATTTGTGAGGCCATTAACGTGAGGTTTTGCTGAGGAAGCCTGGCTGTCAGGAAAATACCCGCATACAACAAATTCAGCTCGCAATGTGGTTTCCGTGTCTTATAAATTCTCTTGTTTGTTGTTATGTGCTGTGTTCTGGGTGGTGTGAGTGCTGCCTTTAGGCTTTCTGCGTGTGACATACTGGGTAGATGTGGCGTGGGCTGTGTCATTTCAGCATTGTGTGTAATGATGGGTTCGCCTTGTGTCGGGTGTGTTGTGTGCATGTGTATGTTGTGTGTGGGTGTGTTTTCGTTCGTCTGTGTGCGCGTGGGGATGCATGTGTTCTCTATGATTAGATTGTGGTTGTGCGTGTTGTGTGCAGTGTGCTATGTGTGTTGCACGCGTTTCGTCAGTTTTGTGTGCATTTGTATGTGTTGTGTCAGTTTTGTGTGTGTGGTTGTGTTTGTGTGTTGTGTGAGAGAGGCTGTGTGTGTGTTTGGCTGTTGGAGTTATGCACATGATGTAAGATGTGTTGACTGTGTGTGGCTGTGCTTGTTTTGTACATCTCTTGCATACAGTATGTGGTCTGTGCAATGGTTTTCGTGTGCATTGTGAGCAGTACTTATGTGCCTTCAAGGGTGTGGTGTGTTTATTGTGTCTGTTGTGTTGCGTGTTTCTGTGTTGCGTGTGTGTAGTGCGTTGTGCTCCTGTGTGAGGATGTATGTGTGGTGTGTCTGTGCGTGATTGTGTGTGCAGTGGGTAGTGTGTGAAATGTGTGCTACTTGACTTTGTTGGTTATATGTGTTTTGCCTATGGATTTGGGAGTGTTGTATGTGTTATGAGTTGTGATACTTTCTGTGCGGGATGCTTGTGTGTGTCGTGTGATGTGTGGTTCTGTGAGTTGTGTTTGTGTTGTGTGTATTCTACTCTGTGTGTTCTGTGGTCTGTGTGTTTTGCTTGTTGAGTGAGACACTGTGTGTTAGGACTGATATCTTTGTGTATATGTTGTGTGTTTGGCATTGTGCATTCTGTGAGGCTGTGTGTGCTGTCTGTTTTATGTGTGTTTGGAGTGATGTGTGTAGTGTGTGAAATGTGTGTTGCATAATTTTTGTGTTCTTTCTGTTGTCGACGGTGTGTGTTTTGCATGTTGGTTTCTATGTTCGCGGTTGTGTTTGACAGGTTGTGTGTGTGGCTGGCTCTTTGAGTAAGGAGTGTAATTTGTGATGTGTGTACTGTGTGTGGTCAAGCTTGGTCAGTGTGCCTCACTGGGTGTGTTGTGTTCACTCTGAGAACCGTGGTTCATGTGTATGGTGGGCAGTTATGTTCTCGGTGTGATGTGCTGTGTGTTGAGGGACTTCTGCATTCAAGTGCACAGAAGACAGCCTCTCGTTGTTGGCGGTTTTCTCCACAGGTTTGTAATACTCCAGGAGGGCCTTGTTTCCTGAGGGCGCAGAGAGCCACCTCATCTCTTCACTAGCAAGGCCCTGAAGACGCCTTTGTTGTAAAGTGTCAGAAACTGCTGCAGGAGAGCCTCATGACAAACTCTGCCGCAGAAACAATCCACCATGCACTGAGGAGACACTCCATGAGGGAATACGAGACTGCTTTCATTTTGCACGCAATTTGCTCCTATGTGATAAGGAAAACAGCAAACATTGCAGTAGAACGCGGTCTTCTCTGTAAGCCCTCTATCTCAAAGATGTGGGTGGGCTGCGAATAGGCCTTTGCTCTAGCGACACTGGAAGTTGCAGAAGATGATGCATTGTAGTGACAGCAGTGGAGGCAAGTCAGCTTTGGATTCAGCTTATGTGACTGAAAGAAAGCACTGCAGGATGGCCCACTCAAGGAATCATTGAAGCCCTGGCAGTGGAGGCTGAAACAGAGCTTTCAATGTGCTTTCAACCATGTCTGTGTGGCCATGAACGTGAGGCTTTGCTGAGGAAGCCTGGCCGTCTGGCACTATGCCCGCATACAACGAATTTAGCTCGCAATGTGGTTTCCGTGTCTGTCCTGTGTGCCTGCACTCTAAGCACCTGGAAGAGGTTTTGCCCTGCAGAGCTCTCTTTAGCTGAGTGTTGTGTGCTCATTTGGGTGACCATTAACGTGAGGCTTTGTTGAGGAAGCCTGGCCATCAGGAAAATGCCCGCATACAACGAATTCAGCTCGCAATGTGGTTTCCGTGTCTGTAATGTGTGCCTGCTCTCTAAGTGCCTGAAAGTGGTCTGCCGTGTGGAGCTCTCCTTTGCTGAGTGTCGGGTGCTCATTTGTGTTGCCATTAACGTGAAGTGTTACTGAGGAAGACTGGTCATCAGGAAAATACCCGCATACAAAGAATTTAGCTCGCAATGTAGTTACCGTGTCTGTCCTGTGTGACTGCACTCTAAGTGCATGAGTGAAGTCTGCTCGGTGTAGATGTCTTTTGCTGAGAGCCGGGTGCTCATTTGTGTGGCCAGAAACGTGAGGCCTTGCTGAGGAAGCCTGGCCGTCAGGAAAATAACCACATACACCGAATTCAGCTCGCAATGTGGTTTCCGTGTCTGTCCTGTGTGACTGCACTCTAAGTGCATGAGTCAAGTCTGCTCTGTAGAGATGTCTTTTGCTCAGTGTCGGGTGCTCATTTTTGTGGCCATTCACGTGAGGTTTTGCTGAGGAATCCTGGCCATCAGGAAAATACCCGCATACAACGAATTGAACTTGCAATGTGGTTTCCGTGTCTGTCCTTTGTGCCTGCACTCTAAGCACCTGAAAGAGGATTTCTGTGTAGAGCTCTCTTTTGCTGAGTGTCGTGTGCTCATTTCGGTGAACATTAACGTGAGGCTTTGTTGACGAAGCCTGGCCATCAGGAAAATGCCCGCATACAACGAATTCAGCTCGCATTGTGGTTTCTGTGTCTGTAATGTGTGCCTGCTCTCTAAGCGCCGGAAAGAGGATTTCTGTGTACAGCTCTCTTTTGCTGAGTGTCGTGTGCTCATTTAGGTGAACATTAACGTGAGGCTTTGTTGACGAAGCCTGGCCATCAGGAAAATGCCCGCATACACCGAATTCAGCTCGCAATGTGGTTTCCGTGTCTGGAATGTGTGCCCGCTCTCTAAGCGCCTGAAAGAGGTCTGCTGCGTAGAGCTCTCTTTTGCTAGGTGTTGGGTGCTCATTTGTGTGGCCATTAACGTGAGGTTTTGCTGAGGAAGACTGGCCATCAGGAAAATACCCGCATACAACGATTTCAGCAGGCAATGTGTTTTCCGTGTCAGTCCTGTGTGACTGCACTCTAAGCGCATGAGTGAAGTCTGCTCTGTAGAGATATCTTTTGCTGAGTGTCGGGAGCTCATTTGTGAGGCCATTAACGTGAGGTTTTGCTGAGGAAGCCTGGCTGTCAGGAAAATACCCGCATACAACAAATTCAGCTCGCAATGTGGTTTCCGTGTCTTATAAATTCTCTTGTTTGTTGTTATGTGCTGTGTTCTGGGTGGTGTGAGTGCTGCCTTTAGGCTTTCTGCGTGTGACATACTGGGTAGATGTGGCGTGGGCTGTGTCATTTCAGCATTGTGTGTAATGATGGGTTCGCCTTGTGTCGGGTGTGTTGTGTGCATGTGTATGTTGTGTGTGGGTGTGTTTTCGTTCGTCTGTGTGCGCGTGGGGATGCATGTGTTCTCTATGATTAGATTGTGGTTGTGCGTGTTGTGTGCAGTGTGCTATGTGTGTTGCACGCGTTTCGTCAGTTTTGTGTGCATTTGTATGTGTTGTGTCAGTTTTGTGTGTGTGGTTGTGTTTTGTGTGTTGTGTGAGAGAGGCTGTGTGTGTGTTTGGCTGTTGGAGTTATGCACATGATGTAAGATGTGTTGACTGTGTGTGGCTGTGCTTGTTTTGTACATCTCTTGCATACAGTATGTGGTCTGTGCAATGGTTTTCGTGTGCATTGTGAGCAGTACTTATGTGCCTTCAAGGGTGTGGTGTGTTTATTGTGTCTGTTGTGTTGCGTGTTTCTGTGTTGCGTGTGTGTAGTGCGTTGTGCTCCTGTGTGAGGATGTATGTGTGGTGTGTCTGTGCGTGATTGTGTGTGCAGTGGGTAGTGTGTGAAATGTGTGCTACTTGACTTTGTTGGTTATATGTGTTTTGCCTATGGATTTGGGAGTGTTGTATGTGTTATGAGTTGTGATACTTTCTGTGCGGGATGCTTGTGTGTGTCGTGTGATGTGTGGTTCTGTGAGTTGTGTTTGTGTTGTGTGTATTCTACTCTGTGTGTTCTGTGGTCTGTGTGTTTTGCTTGTTGAGTGAGACACTGTGTGTTAGGACTGATATCTTTGTGTATATGTTGTGTGTTTGGCATTGTGCATTCTGTGAGGCTGTGTGTGCTGTCTGTTTTATGTGTGTTTGGAGTGATGTGTGTAGTGTGTGAAATGTGTGTTGCATAATTTTTGTGTTCTTTCTGTTGTCGACGGTGTGTGTTTTGCATGTTGGTTTCTATGTTCGCGGTTGTGTTTGACAGGTTGTGTGTGTGGCTGGCTCTTTGAGTAAGGAGTGTAATTTGTGATGTGTGTACTGTGTGTGGTCAAGCTTGGTCAGTGTGCCTCACTGGGTGTGTTGTGTTCACTCTGAGAACCGTGGTTCATGTGTATGGTGGGCAGTTATGTTCTCGGTGTGATGTGCTGTGTGTTGAGGGACTTCTGCATTCAAGTGCACAGAAGACAGCCTCTCGTTGTTGGCGGTTTTCTCCACAGGTTTGTAATACTCCAGGAGGGCCTTGTTTCCTGAGGGCGCAGAGAGCCACCTCATCTCTTCACTAGCAAGGCCCTGAAGACGCCTTTGTTGTAAAGTGTCAGAAACTGCTGCAGGAGAGCCTCATGACAAACTCTGCCGCAGAAACAATCCACCATGCACTGAGGAGACACTCCATGAGGGAATACGAGGCTGCTTTCATTTTGCACGCAATTTGCTCCTATGTGATAAGGAAAACAGCAAACATTGCAGTAGAACGCGGTCTTCTCTGTAAGCCCTCTATCTCAAAGATGTGGGTGGGCTGCGAATAGGCCTTTGCTCTAGCGACACTGGAAGTTGCAGAAGATGATGCATTGTAGTGACAGCAGTGGAGGCAAGTCAGCTTTGGATTCAGCTTATGTGACTGAAAGAAAGCACTGCAGGATGGCCCACTCAAGGAATCATTGAAGCCCTGGCAGTGGAGGCTGAAACAGGGCTTTCAATGTGCTTTCAACCATGTCTGTGTGGCCATGAACGTGAGGCTTTGCTGAGGAAGCCTGGCCATCAGGAAAATACCCGCATACAACGAATTGAACTTGCAATGTGGTTTCCGTGTCTGTCCTGTGTGCCTGCACTCTAAGCACCTGAAAGAGGATTTCTGTGTAGAGCTCTCTTTTGCTGAGTGTCGTGTGCTCATTTCGGTGAACATTAACGTGAGGCTTTGTTGAGGAAGCCTGGCCATCAGGAAAATGCCCGCATACAACGAATTCAGCTCGCATTGTGGTTTCTGTGTCTGTAATGTGTGCCTGCTCTCTAAGCGCCGGAAAGAGGATTTCTGTGTACAGCTCTCTTTTGCTGAGTGTCGTGTGCTCATTTAGGTGAACATTAACGTGAGGCTTTGTTGACGAAGCCTGGCCATCAGGAAAATGCCCGCATACACCGAATTCAGCTCGCAATGTGGTTTCCGTGTCTGGAATGTGTGCCCGCTCTCTAAGCGCCTGAAAGAGGTCTGCTGCGTAGAGCTCTCTTTTGCTAGGTGTTGGGTGCTCATTTGTGTGGCCATTAACGTGAGGTTTTGCTGAGGAAGACTGGCCATCAGGAAAATACCCGCATACAACGATTTCAGCAGGCAATGTGTTTTCCGTGTCAGTCCTGTGTGACTGCACTCTAAGCGCATGAGTGAAGTCTGCTCTGTAGAGATATCTTTTGCTGAGTGTCGGGAGCTCATTTGTGAGGCCATTAACGTGAGGTTTTGCTGAGGAAGCCTGGCTGTCAGGAAAATACCCGCATACAACAAATTCAGCTCGCAATGTGGTTTCCGTGTCTTATAAATTCTCTTGTTTGTTGTTATGTGCTGTGTTCTGGGTGGTGTGAGTGCTGCCTTTAGGCTTTCTGCGTGTGACATACTGGGTAGATGTGGCGTGGGCTGTGTCATTTCAGCATTGTGTGTAATGATGGGTTCGCCTTGTGTCGGGTGTGTTGTGTGCATGTGTATGTTGTGTGTGGGTGTGTTTTCGTTCGTCTGTGTGCGCGTGGGGATGCATGTGTTCTCTATGATTAGATTGTGGTTGTGCGTGTTGTGTGCAGTGTGCTATGTGTGTTGCACGCGTTTCGTCAGTTTTGTGTGCATTTGTATGTGTTGTGTCAGTTTTGTGTGTGTGGTTGTGTTTGTGTGTTGTGTGAGAGAGGCTGTGTGTGTGTTTGGCTGTTGGAGTTATGCACATGATGTAAGATGTGTTGACTGTGTGTGGCTGTGCTTGTTTTGTACATCTCTTGCATACAGTATGTGGTCTGTGCAATGGTTTTCGTGTGCATTGTGAGCAGTACTTATGTGCCTTCAAGGGTGTGGTGTGTTTATTGTGTCTGTTGTGTTGCGTGTTTCTGTGTTGCGTGTGTGTAGTGCGTTGTGCTCCTGTGTGAGGATGTATGTGTGGTGTGTCTGTGCGTGATTGTGTGTGCAGTGGGTAGTGTGTGAAATGTGTGCTACTTGACTTTGTTGGTTATATGTGTTTTGCCTATGGATTTGGGAGTGTTGTATGTGTTATGAGTTGTGATACTTTCTGTGCGGGATGCTTGTGTGTGTCGTGTGATGTGTGGTTCTGTGAGTTGTGTTTGTGTTGTGTGTATTCTACTCTGTGTGTTCTGTGGTCTGTGTGTTTTGCTTGTTGAGTGAGACACTGTGTGTTAGGACTGATATCTTTGTGTATATGTTGTGTGTTTGGCATTGTGCATTCTGTGAGGCTGTGTGTGCTGTCTGTTTTATGTGTGTTTGGAGTGATGTGTGTAGTGTGTGAAATGTGTGTTGCATAATTTTTGTGTTCTTTCTGTTGTCGACGGTGTGTGTTTTGCATGTTGGTTTCTATGTTCGCGGTTGTGTTTGACAGGTTGTGTGTGTGGCTGGCTCTTTGAGTAAGGAGTGTAATTTGTGATGTGTGTACTGTGTGTGGTCAAGCTTGGTCAGTGTGCCTCACTGGGTGTGTTGTGTTCACTCTGAGAACCGTGGTTCATGTGTATGGTGGGCAGTTATGTTCTCGGTGTGATGTGCTGTGTGTTGAGGGACTTCTGCATTCAAGTGCACAGAAGACAGCCTCTCGTTGTTGGCGGTTTTCTCCACAGGTTTGTAATACTCCAGGAGGGCCTTGTTTCCTGAGGGCGCAGAGAGCCACCTCATCTCTTCACTAGCAAGGCCCTGAAGACGCCTTTGTTGTAAAGTGTCAGAAACTGCTGCAGGAGAGCCTCATGACAAACTCTGCCGCAGAAACAATCCACCATGCACTGAGGAGACACTCCATGAGGGAATACGAGACTGCTTTCATTTTGCACGCAATTTGCTCCTATGTGATAAGGAAAACAGCAAACATTGCAGTAGAACGCGGTCTTCTCTGTAAGCCCTCTATCTCAAAGATGTGGGTGGGCTGCGAATAGGCCTTTGCTCTAGCGACACTGGAAGTTGCAGAAGATGATGCATTGTAGTGACAGCAGTGGAGGCAAGTCAGCTTTGGATTCAGCTTATGTGACTGAAAGAAAGCACTGCAGGATGGCCCACTCAAGGAATCATTGAAGCCCTGGCAGTGGAGGCTGAAACAGAGCTTTCAATGTGCTTTCAACCATGTCTGTGTGGCCATGAACGTGAGGCTTTGCTGAGGAAGCCTGGCCGTCTGGCACTATGCCCGCATACAACGAATTTAGCTCGCAATGTGGTTTCCGTGTCTGTCCTGTGTGCCTGCACTCTAAGCACCTGGAAGAGGTTTTGCCCTGCAGAGCTCTCTTTAGCTGAGTGTTGTGTGCTCATTTGGGTGACCATTAACGTGAGGCTTTGTTGAGGAAGCCTGGCCATCAGGAAAATGCCCGCATACAACGAATTCAGCTCGCAATGTGGTTTCCGTGTCTGTAATGTGTGCCTGCTCTCTAAGTGCCTGAAAGTGGTCTGCCGTGTGGAGCTCTCCTTTGCTGAGTGTCGGGTGCTCATTTGTGTTGCCATTAACGTGAAGTGTTACTGAGGAAGACTGGTCATCAGGAAAATACCCGCATACAAAGAATTTAGCTCGCAATGTAGTTACCGTGTCTGTCCTGTGTGACTGCACTCTAAGTGCATGAGTGAAGTCTGCTCGGTGTAGATGTCTTTTGCTGAGAGCCGGGTGCTCATTTGTGTGGCCAGAAACGTGAGGCCTTGCTGAGGAAGCCTGGCCGTCAGGAAAATAACCACATACACCGAATTCAGCTCGCAATGTGGTTTCCGTGTCTGTCCTGTGTGACTGCACTCTAAGTGCATGAGTCAAGTCTGCTCTGTAGAGATGTCTTTTGCTCAGTGTCGGGTGCTCATTTTTGTGGCCATTCACGTGAGGTTTTGCTGAGGAATCCTGGCCATCAGGAAAATACCCGCATACAACGAATTGAACTTGCAATGTGGTTTCCGTGTCTGTCCTTTGTGCCTGCACTCTAAGCACCTGAAAGAGGATTTCTGTGTAGAGCTCTCTTTTGCTGAGTGTCGTGTGCTCATTTCGGTGAACATTAACGTGAGGCTTTGTTGACGAAGCCTGGCCATCAGGAAAATGCCCGCATACAACGAATTCAGCTCGCATTGTGGTTTCTGTGTCTGTAATGTGTGCCTGCTCTCTAAGCGCCGGAAAGAGGATTTCTGTGTACAGCTCTCTTTTGCTGAGTGTCGTGTGCTCATTTAGGTGAACATTAACGTGAGGCTTTGTTGACGAAGCCTGGCCATCAGGAAAATGCCCGCATACACCGAATTCAGCTCGCAATGTGGTTTCCGTGTCTGGAATGTGTGCCCGCTCTCTAAGCGCCTGAAAGAGGTCTGCTGCGTAGAGCTCTCTTTTGCTAGGTGTTGGGTGCTCATTTGTGTGGCCATTAACGTGAGGTTTTGCTGAGGAAGACTGGCCATCAGGAAAATACCCGCATACAACGATTTCAGCAGGCAATGTGTTTTCCGTGTCAGTCCTGTGTGACTGCACTCTAAGCGCATGAGTGAAGTCTGCTCTGTAGAGATATCTTTTGCTGAGTGTCGGGAGCTCATTTGTGAGGCCATTAACGTGAGGTTTTGCTGAGGAAGCCTGGCTGTCAGGAAAATACCCGCATACAACAAATTCAGCTCGCAATGTGGTTTCCGTGTCTTATAAATTCTCTTGTTTGTTGTTATGTGCTGTGTTCTGGGTGGTGTGAGTGCTGCCTTTAGGCTTTCTGCGTGTGACATACTGGGTAGATGTGGCGTGGGCTGTGTCATTTCAGCATTGTGTGTAATGATGGGTTCGCCTTGTGTCGGGTGTGTTGTGTGCATGTGTATGTTGTGTGGGTGTGTTTTCGTTCGTCTGTGTGCGCGTGGGGATGCATGTGTTCTCTATGATTAGATTGTGGTTGTGCGTGTTGTGTGCAGTGTGCTATGTGTGTTGCACGCGTTTCGTCAGTTTTGTGTGCATTTGTATGTGTTGTGTCAGTTTTGTGTGTGTGGTTGTGTTTTGTGTGTTGTGTGAGAGAGGCTGTGTGTGTGTTTGGCTGTTGGAGTTATGCACATGATGTAAGATGTGTTGACTGTGTGTGGCTGTGCTTGTTTTGTACATCTCTTGCATACAGTATGTGGTCTGTGCAATGGTTTTCGTGTGCATTGTGAGCAGTACTTATGTGCCTTCAAGGGTGTGGTGTGTTTATTGTGTCTGTTGTGTTGCGTGTTTCTGTGTTGCGTGTGTGTAGTGCGTTGTGCTCCTGTGTGAGGATGTATGTGTGGTGTGTCTGTGCGTGATTGTGTGTGCAGTGGGTAGTGTGTGAAATGTGTGCTACTTGACTTTGTTGGTTATATGTGTTTTGCCTATGGATTTGGGAGTGTTGTATGTGTTATGAGTTGTGATACTTTCTGTGCGGGATGCTTGTGTGTGTCGTGTGATGTGTGGTTCTGTGAGTTGTGTTTGTGTTGTGTGTATTCTACTCTGTGTGTTCTGTGGTCTGTGTGTTTTGCTTGTTGAGTGAGACACTGTGTGTTAGGACTGATATCTTTGTGTATATGTTGTGTGTTTGGCATTGTGCATTCTGTGAGGCTGTGTGTGCTGTCTGTTTTATGTGTGTTTGGAGTGATGTGTGTAGTGTGTGAAATGTGTGTTGCATAATTTTTGTGTTCTTTCTGTTGTCGACGGTGTGTGTTTTGCATGTTGGTTTCTATGTTCGCGGTTGTGTTTGACAGGTTGTGTGTGTGGCTGGCTCTTTGAGTAAGGAGTGTAATTTGTGATGTGTGTACTGTGTGTGGTCAAGCTTGGTCAGTGTGCCTCACTGGGTGTGTTGTGTTCACTCTGAGAACCGTGGTTCATGTGTATGGTGGGCAGTTATGTTCTCGGTGTGATGTGCTGTGTGTTGAGGGACTTCTGCATTCAAGTGCACAGAAGACAGCCTCTCGTTGTTGGCGGTTTTCTCCACAGGTTTGTAATTCTCCAGGAGGGCCTTGTTTCCTGAGGGCGCAGAGAGCCACCTCATCTCTTCACTAGCAAGGCCCTGAAGACGCCTTTGTTGTAAAGTGTCAGAAACTGCTGCAGGAGAGCCTCATGACAAACTCTGCCGCAGAAACAATCCACCATGCACTGAGGAGACACTCCATGAGGGAATACGAGACTGCTTTCATTTTGCACGCAATTTGCTCCTATGTGATAAGGAAAACAGCAAACATTGCAGTAGAACGCGGTCTTCTCTGTAAGCCCTCTATCTCAAAGATGTGGGTGGGCTGCGAATAGGCCTTTGCTCTAGCGACACTGGAAGTTGCAGAAGATGATGCATTGTAGTGACAGCAGTGGAGGCAAGTCAGCTTTGGATTCAGCTTATGTGACTGAAAGAAAGCACTGCAGGATGGCCCACTCAAGGAATCATTGAAGCCCTGGCAGTGGAGGCTGAAACAGAGCTTTCAATGTGCTTTCAACCATGTCTGTGTGGCCATGAACGTGAGGCTTTGCTGAGGAAGCGTGGCCGTCTGGCACTATGCCCGCATACAACGAATTTAGCTCGCAATGTGGTTTCCGTGTCTGTCCTGTGTGCCTGCACTCTAAGCACCTGGAAGAGGTTTTGCCCTGCAGAGCTCTCTTTAGCTGAGTGTTGTGTGCTCATTTGGGTGACCATTAACGTGAGGCTTTGTTGAGGAAGCCTGGCCATCAGGAAAATGCCCGCATACAACGAATTCAGCTCGCAATGTGGTTTCCGTGTCTGTAATGTGTGCCTGCTCTCTAAGCGCCTGAAAGTGGTCTGCCGTGTGGAGCTCTCCTTTGCTGAGTGTCGGGTGCTCATTTGTGTTGCCATTAACGTGAAGTGTTACTGAGGAAGACTGGTCATCAGGAAAATACCCGCATACAAAGAATTTAGCTCGCAATGTAGTTACCGTGTCTGTCCTGTGTGACTGCACTCTAAGTGCATGAGTGAAGTCTGCTCGGTGTAGATGTCTTTTGCTGAGAGCCGGGTGCTCATTTGTGTGGCCAGAAACGTGAGGCCTTGCTGAGGAAGCCTGGCCGTCAGGAAAATAACCACATACACCGAATTCAGCTCGCAATGTGGTTTCCGTGTCTGTCCTGTGTGACTGCACTCTAAGTGCATGAGTCAAGTCTGCTCTGTAGAGATGTCTTTTGCTCAGTGTCGGGTGCTCATTTTTGTGGCCATTCACGTGAGGTTTTGCTGAGGAATCCTGGCCATCAGGAAAATACCCGCATACAACGAATTGAACTTGCAATGTGGTTTCCGTGTCTGTCCTTTGTGCCTGCACTCTAAGCACCTGAAAGAGGATTTCTGTGTAGAGCTCTCTTTTGCTGAGTGTCGTGTGCTCATTTCGGTGAACATTAACGTGAGGCTTTGTTGACGAAGCCTGGCCATCAGGAAAATGCCCGCATACAACGAATTCAGCTCGCATTGTGGTTTCTGTGTCTGTAATGTGTGCCTGCTCTCTAAGCGCCGGAAAGAGGATTTCTGTGTACAGCTCTCTTTTGCTGAGTGTCGTGTGCTCATTTAGGTGAACATTAACGTGAGGCTTTGTTGACGAAGCCTGGCCATCAGGAAAATGCCCGCATACACCGAATTCAGCTCGCAATGTGGTTTCCGTGTCTGGAATGTGTGCCCGCTCTCTAAGCGCCTGAAAGAGGTCTGCTGCGTAGAGCTCTCTTTTGCTAGGTGTTGGGTGCTCATTTGTGTGGCCATTAACGTGAGGTTTTGCTGAGGAAGACTGGCCATCAGGAAAATACCCGCATACAACGATTTCAGCAGGCAATGTGTTTTCCGTGTCAGTCCTGTGTGACTGCACTCTAAGCGCATGAGTGAAGTCTGCTCTGTAGAGATATCTTTTGCTGAGTGTCGGGAGCTCATTTGTGAGGCCATTAACGTGAGGTTTTGCTGAGGAAGCCTGGCTGTCAGGAAAATACCCGCATACAACAAATTCAGCTCGCAATGTGGTTTCCGTGTCTTATAAATTCTCTTGTTTGTTGTTATGTGCTGTGTTCTGGGTGGTGTGAGTGCTGCCTTTAGGCTTTCTGCGTGTGACATACTGGGTAGATGTGGCGTGGGCTGTGTCATTTCAGCATTGTGTGTAATGATGGGTTCGCCTTGTGTCGGGTGTGTTGTGTGCATGTGTATGTTGTGTGTGGGTGTGTTTTCGTTCGTCTGTGTGCGCGTGGGGATGCATGTGTTCTCTATGATTAGATTGTGGTTGTGCGTGTTGTGTGCAGTGTGCTATGTGTGTTGCACGCGTTTCGTCAGTTTTGTGTGCATTTGTATGTGTTGTGTCAGTTTTGTGTGTGTGGTTGTGTTTTGTGTGTTGTGTGAGAGAGGCTGTGTGTGTGTTTGGCTGTTGGAGTTATGCACATGATGTAAGATGTGTTGACTGTGTGTGGCTGTGCTTGTTTTGTACATCTCTTGCATACAGTATGTGGTCTGTGCAATGGTTTTCGTGTGCATTGTGAGCAGTACTTATGTGCCTTCAAGGGTGTGGTGTGTTTATTGTGTCTGTTGTGTTGCGTGTTTCTGTGTTGCGTGTGTGTAGTGCGTTGTGCTCCTGTGTGAGGATGTATGTGTGGTGTGTCTGTGCGTGATTGTGTGTGCAGTGGGTAGTGTGTGAAATGTGTGCTACTTGACTTTGTTGGTTATATGTGTTTTGCCTATGGATTTGGGAGTGTTGTATGTGTTATGAGTTGTGATACTTTCTGTGCGGGATGCTTGTGTGTGTCGTGTGATGTGTGGTTCTGTGAGTTGTGTTTGTGTTGTGTGTATTCTACTCTGTGTGTTCTGTGGTCTGTGTGTTTTGCTTGTTGAGTGAGACACTGTGTGTTAGGACTGATATCTTTGTGTATATGTTGTGTGTTTGGCATTGTGCATTCTGTGAGGCTGTGTGTGCTGTCTGTTTTATGTGTGTTTGGAGTGATGTGTGTAGTGTGTGAAATGTGTGTTGCATAATTTTTGTGTTCTTTCTGTTGTCGACGGTGTGTGTTTTGCATGTTGGTTTCTATGTTCGCGGTTGTGTTTGACAGGTTGTGTGTGTGGCTGGCTCTTTGAGTAAGGAGTGTAATTTGTGATGTGTGTACTGTGTGTGGTCAAGCTTGGTCAGTGTGCCTCACTGGGTGTGTTGTGTTCACTCTGAGAACCGTGGTTCATGTGTATGGTGGGCAGTTATGTTCTCGGTGTGATGTGCTGTGTGTTGAGGGACTTCTGCATTCAAGTGCACAGAAGACAGCCTCTCGTTGTTGGCGGTTTTCTCCACAGGTTTGTAATACTCCAGGAGGGCCTTGTTTCCTGAGGGCGCAGAGAGCCACCTCATCTCTTCACTAGCAAGGCCCTGAAGACGCCTTTGTTGTAAAGTGTCAGAAACTGCTGCAGGAGAGCCTCATGACAAACTCTGCCGCAGAAACAATCCACCATGCACTGAGGAGACACTCCATGAGGGAATACGAGGCTGCTTTCATTTTGCACGCAATTTGCTCCTATGTGATAAGGAAAACAGCAAACATTGCAGTAGAACGCGGTCTTCTCTGTAAGCCCTCTATCTCAAAGATGTGGGTGGGCTGCGAATAGGCCTTTGCTCTAGCGACACTGGAAGTTGCAGAAGATGATGCATTGTAGTGACAGCAGTGGAGGCAAGTCAGCTTTGGATTCAGCTTATGTGACTGAAAGAAAGCACTGCAGGATGGCCCACTCAAGGAATCATTGAAGCCCTGGCAGTGGAGGCTGAAACAGGGCTTTCAATGTGCTTTCAACCATGTCTGTGTGGCCATGAACGTGAGGCTTTGCTGAGGAAGCCTGGCCATCAGGAAAATACCCGCATACAACGAATTGAACTTGCAATGTGGTTTCCGTGTCTGTCCTGTGTGCCTGCACTCTAAGCACCTGAAAGAGGATTTCTGTGTAGAGCTCTCTTTTGCTGAGTGTCGTGTGCTCATTTCGGTGAACATTAACGTGAGGCTTTGTTGACGAAGCCTGGCCATCAGGAAAATGCCCGCATACAACGAATTCAGCTCGCATTGTGGTTTCTGTGTCTGTAATGTGTGCCTGCTCTCTAAGCGCCGGAAAGAGGATTTCTGTGTACAGCTCTCTTTTGCTGAGTGTCGTGTGCTCATTTAGGTGAACATTAACGTGAGGCTTTGTTGACGAAGCCTGGCCATCAGGAAAATGCCCGCATACACCGAATTCAGCTCGCAATGTGGTTTCCGTGTCTGGAATGTGTGCCCGCTCTCTAAGCGCCTGAAAGAGGTCTGCTGCGTAGAGCTCTCTTTTGCTAGGTGTTGGGTGCTCATTTGTGTGGCCATTAACGTGAGGTTTTGCTGAGGAAGACTGGCCATCAGGAAAATACCCGCATACAACGATTTCAGCAGGCAATGTGTTTTCCGTGTCAGTCCTGTGTGACTGCACTCTAAGCGCATGAGTGAAGTCTGCTCTGTAGAGATATCTTTTGCTGAGTGTCGGGAGCTCATTTGTGAGGCCATTAACGTGAGGTTTTGCTGAGGAAGCCTGGCTGTCAGGAAAATACCCGCATACAACAAATTCAGCTCGCAATGTGGTTTCCGAGTCTTATAAATTCTCTTGTTTGTTGTTATGTGCTGTGTTCTGGGTGGTGTGAGTGCTGCCTTTAGGCTTTCTGCGTGTGACATACTGGGTAGATGTGGCGTGGGCTGTGTCATTTCAGCATTGTGTGTAATGATGGGTTCGCCTTGTGTCGGGTGTGTTGTGTGCATGTGTATGTTGTGTGTGGGTGTGTTTTCGTTCGTCTGTGTGCGCGTGGGGATGCATGTGTTCTCTATGATTAGATTGTGGTTGTGCGTGTTGTGTGCAGTGTGCTATGTGTGTTGCACGCGTTTCGTCAGTTTTGTGTGCATTTGTATGTGTTGTGTCAGTTTTGTGTGTGTGGTTGTGTTTTGTGTGTTGTGTGAGAGAGGCTGTGTGTGTGTTTGGCTGTTGGAGTTATGCACATGATGTAAGATGTGTTGACTGTGTGTGGCTGTGCTTGTTTTGTACATCTCTTGCATACAGTATGTGGTCTGTGCAATGGTTTTCGTGTGCATTGTGAGCAGTACTTATGTGCCTTCAAGGGTGTGGTGTGTTTATTGTGTCTGTTGTGTTGCGTGTTTCTGTGTTGCGTGTGTGTAGTGCGTTGTGCTCCTGTGTGAGGATGTATGTGTGGTGTGTCTGTGCGTGATTGTGTGTGCAGTGGGTAGTGTGTGAAATGTGTGCTACTTGACTTTGTTGGTTATATGTGTTTTGCCTATGGATTTGGGAGTGTTGTATGTGTTATGAGTTGTGATACTTTCTGTGCGGGATGCTTGTGTGTGTCGTGTGATGTGTGGTTCTGTGAGTTGTGTTTGTGTTGTGTGTATTCTACTCTGTGTGTTCTGTGGTCTGTGTGTTTTGCTTGTTGAGTGAGACACTGTGTGTTAGGACTGATATCTTTGTGTATATGTTGTGTGTTTGGCATTGTGCATTCTGTGAGGCTGTGTGTGCTGTCTGTTTTATGTGTGTTTGGAGTGATGTGTGTAGTGTGTGAAATGTGTGTTGCATAATTTTTGTGTTCTTTCTGTTGTCGACGGTGTGTGTTTTGCATGTTGGTTTCTATGTTCGCGGTTGTGTTTGACAGGTTGTGTGTGTGGCTGGCTCTTTGAGTAAGGAGTGTAATTTGTGATGTGTGTACTGTGTGTGGTCAAGCTTGGTCAGTGTGCCTCACTGGGTGTGTTGTGTTCACTCTGAGAACCGTGGTTCATGTGTATGGTGGGCAGTTATGTTCTCGGTGTGATGTGCTGTGTGTTGAGGGACTTCTGCATTCAAGTGCACAGAAGACAGCCTCTCGTTGTTGGCGGTTTTCTCCACAGGTTTGTAATACTCCAGGAGGGCCTTGTTTCCTGAGGGCGCAGAGAGCCACCTCATCTCTTCACTAGCAAGGCCCTGAAGACGCCTTTGTTGTAAAGTGTCAGAAACTGCTGCAGGAGAGCCTCATGACAAACTCTGCCGCAGAAACAATCCACCATGCACTGAGGAGACACTCCATGAGGGAATACGAGGCTGCTTTCATTTTGCACGCAATTTGCTCCTATGTGATAAGGAAAACAGCAAACATTGCAGTAGAACGCGGTCTTCTCTGTAAGCCCTCTATCTCAAAGATGTGGGTGGGCTGCGAATAGGCCTTTGCTCTAGCGACACTGGAAGTTGCAGAAGATGATGCATTGTAGTGACAGCAGTGGAGGCAAGTCAGCTTTGGATTCAGCTTATGTGACTGAAAGAAAGCACTGCAGGATGGCCCACTCAAGGAATCATTGAAGCCCTGGCAGTGGAGGCTGAAACAGGGCTTTCAATGTGCTTTCAACCATGTCTGTGTGGCCATGAACGTGAGGCTTTGCTGAGGAAGCGTGGCCGTCTGGCACTATGCCCGCATACAACGAATTTAGCTCGCAATGTGGTTTCCGTGTCTGTCCTGTGTGCCTGCACTCTAAGCACCTGGAAGAGGTTTTGCCCTGCAGAGCTCTCTTTAGCTGAGTGTTGTGTGCTCATTTGGGTGACCATTAACGTGAGGCTTTGTTGAGGAAGCCTGGCCATCAGGAAAATGCCCGCATACAACGAATTCAGCTCGCAATGTGGTTTCCGTGTCTGTAATGTGTGCCTGCTCTCTAAGCGCCTGAAAGTGGTCTGCCGTGTGGAGCTCTCCTTTGCTGAGTGTCGGGTGCTCATTTGTGTTGCCATTAACGTGAAGTGTTACTGAGGAAGACTGGTCATCAGGAAAATACCCGCATACAAAGAATTTAGCTCGCAATGTAGTTACCGTGTCTGTCCTGTGTGACTGCACTCTAAGTGCATGAGTGAAGTCTGCTCGGTGTAGATGTCTTTTGCTGAGAGCCGGGTGCTCATTTGTGTGGCCAGAAACGTGAGGCCTTGCTGAGGAAGCCTGGCCGTCAGGAAAATAACCACATACACCGAATTCAGCTCGCAATGTGGTTTCCGTGTCTGTCCTGTGTGACTGCACTCTAAGTGCATGAGTCAAGTCTGCTCTGTAGAGATGTCTTTTGCTCAGTGTCGGGTGCTCATTTTTGTGGCCATTCACGTGAGGTTTTGCTGAGGAATCCTGGCCATCAGGAAAATACCCGCATACAACGAATTGAACTTGCAATGTGGTTTCCGTGTCTGTCCTTTGTGCCTGCACTCTAAGCACCTGAAAGAGGATTTCTGTGTAGAGCTCTCTTTTGCTGAGTGTCGTGTGCTCATTTCGGTGAACATTAACGTGAGGCTTTGTTGACGAAGCCTGGCCATCAGGAAAATGCCCGCATACAACGAATTCAGCTCGCATTGTGGTTTCTGTGTCTGTAATGTGTGCCTGCTCTCTAAGCGCCGGAAAGAGGATTTCTGTGTACAGCTCTCTTTTGCTGAGTGTCGTGTGCTCATTTAGGTGAACATTAACGTGAGGCTTTGTTGACGAAGCCTGGCCATCAGGAAAATGCCCGCATACACCGAATTCAGCTCGCAATGTGGTTTCCGTGTCTGGAATGTGTGCCCGCTCTCTAAGCGCCTGAAAGAGGTCTGCTGCGTAGAGCTCTCTTTTGCTAGGTGTTGGGTGCTCATTTGTGTGGCCATTAACGTGAGGTTTTGCTGAGGAAGACTGGCCATCAGGAAAATACCCGCATACAACGATTTCAGCAGGCAATGTGTTTTCCGTGTCAGTCCTGTGTGACTGCACTCTAAGCGCATGAGTGAAGTCTGCTCTGTAGAGATATCTTTTGCTGAGTGTCGGGAGCTCATTTGTGAGGCCATTAACGTGAGGTTTTGCTGAGGAAGCCTGGCTGTCAGGAAAATACCCGCATACAACAAATTCAGCTCGCAATGTGGTTTCCGTGTCTTATAAATTCTCTTGTTTGTTGTTATGTGCTGTGTTCTGGGTGGTGTGAGTGCTGCCTTTAGGCTTTCTGCGTGTGACATACTGGGTAGATGTGGCGTGGGCTGTGTCATTTCAGCATTGTGTGTAATGATGGGTTCGCCTTGTGTCGGGTGTGTTGTGTGCATGTGTATGTTGTGTGTGGGTGTGTTTTCGTTCGTCTGTGTGCGCGTGGGGATGCATGTGTTCTCTATGATTAGATTGTGGTTGTGCGTGTTGTGTGCAGTGTGCTATGTGTGTTGCACGCGTTTCGTCAGTTTTGTGTGCATTTGTATGTGTTGTGTCAGTTTTGTGTGTGTGGTTGTGTTTTGTGTGTTGTGTGAGAGAGGCTGTGTGTGTGTTTGGCTGTTGGAGTTATGCACATGATGTAAGATGTGTTGACTGTGTGTGGCTGTGCTTGTTTTGTACATCTCTTGCATACAGTATGTGGTCTGTGCAATGGTTTTCGTGTGCATTGTGAGCAGTACTTATGTGCCTTCAAGGGTGTGGTGTGTTTATTGTGTCTGTTGTGTTGCGTGTTTCTGTGTTGCGTGTGTGTAGTGCGTTGTGCTCCTGTGTGAGGATGTATGTGTGGTGTGTCTGTGCGTGATTGTGTGTGCAGTGGGTAGTGTGTGAAATGTGTGCTACTTGACTTTGTTGGTTATATGTGTTTTGCCTATGGATTTGGGAGTGTTGTATGTGTTATGAGTTGTGATACTTTCTGTGCGGGATGCTTGTGTGTGTCGTGTGATGTGTGGTTCTGTGAGTTGTGTTTGTGTTGTGTGTATTCTACTCTGTGTGTTCTGTGGTCTGTGTGTTTTGCTTGTTGAGTGAGACACTGTGTGTTAGGACTGATATCTTTGTGTATATGTTGTGTGTTTGGCATTGTGCATTCTGTGAGGCTGTGTGTGCTGTCTGTTTTATGTGTGTTTGGAGTGATGTGTGTAGTGTGTGAAATGTGTGTTGCATAATTTTTGTGTTCTTTCTGTTGTCGACGGTGTGTGTTTTGCATGTTGGTTTCTATGTTCGCGGTTGTGTTTGACAGGTTGTGTGTGTGGCTGGCTCTTTGAGTAAGGAGTGTAATTTGTGATGTGTGTACTGTGTGTGGTCAAGCTTGGTCAGTGTGCCTCACTGGGTGTGTTGTGTTCACTCTGAGAACCGTGGTTCATGTGTATGGTGGGCAGTTATGTTCTCGGTGTGATGTGCTGTGTGTTGAGGGACTTCTGCATTCAAGTGCACAGAAGACAGCCTCTCGTTGTTGGCGGTTTTCTCCACAGGTTTGTAATACTCCAGGAGGGCCTTGTTTCCTGAGGGCGCAGAGAGCCACCTCATCTCTTCACTAGCAAGGCCCTGAAGACGCCTTTGTTGTAAAGTGTCAGAAACTGCTGCAGGAGAGCCTCATGACAAACTCTGCCGCAGAAACAATCCACCATGCACTGAGGAGACACTCCATGAGGGAATACGAGACTGCTTTCATTTTGCACGCAATTTGCTCCTATGTGATAAGGAAAACAGCAAACATTGCAGTAGAACGCGGTCTTCTCTGTAAGCCCTCTATCTCAAAGATGTGGGTGGGCTGCGAATAGGCCTTTGCTCTAGCGACACTGGAAGTTGCAGAAGATGATGCATTGTAGTGACAGCAGTGGAGGCAAGTCAGCTTTGGATTCAGCTTATGTGACTGAAAGAAAGCACTGCAGGATGGCCCACTCAAGGAATCATTGAAGCCCTGGCAGTGGAGGCTGAAACAGAGCTTTCAATGTGCTTTCAACCATGTCTGTGTGGCCATGAACGTGAGGCTTTGCTGAGGAAGCGTGGCCGTCTGGCACTATGCCCGCATACAACGAATTTAGCTCGCAATGTGGTTTCCGTGTCTGTCCTGTGTGCCTGCACTCTAAGCACCTGGAAGAGGTTTTGCCCTGCAGAGCTCTCTTTAGCTGAGTGTTGTGTGCTCATTTGGGTGACCATTAACGTGAGGCTTTGTTGAGGAAGCCTGGCCATCAGGAAAATGCCCGCATACAACGAATTCAGCTCGCAATGTGGTTTCCGTGTCTGTAATGTGTGCCTGCTCTCTAAGCGCCTGAAAGTGGTCTGCCGTGTGGAGCTCTCCTTTGCTGAGTGTCGGGTGCTCATTTGTGTTGCCATTAACGTGAAGTGTTACTGAGGAAGACTGGTCATCAGGAAAATACCCGCATACAAAGAATTTAGCTCGCAATGTAGTTACCGTGTCTGTCCTGTGTGACTGCACTCTAAGTGCATGAGTGAAGTCTGCTCGGTGTAGATGTCTTTTGCTGAGAGCCGGGTGCTCATTTGTGTGGCCAGAAACGTGAGGCCTTGCTGAGGAAGCCTGGCCGTCAGGAAAATAACCACATACACCGAATTCAGCTCGCAATGTGGTTTCCGTGTCTGGAATGTGTGCCCGCTCTCTAAGCGCCTGAAAGAGGTCTGCTGCGTAGAGCTCTCTTTTGCTAGGTGTTGGGTGCTCATTTGTGTGGCCATTAACGTGAGGTTTTGCTGAGGAAGACTGGCCATCAGGAAAATACCCGCATACAACGATTTCAGCAGGCAATGTGTTTTCCGTGTCAGTCCTGTGTGACTGCACTCTAAGCGCATGAGTGAAGTCTGCTCTGTAGAGATATCTTTTGCTGAGTGTCGGGAGCTCATTTGTGAGGCCATTAACGTGAGGTTTTGCTGAGGAAGCCTGGCTGTCAGGAAAATACCCGCATACAACAAATTCAGCTCGCAATGTGGTTTCCGTGTCTTATAAATTCTCTTGTTTGTTGTTATGTGCTGTGTTCTGGGTGGTGTGAGTGCTGAATTTAGGCTTTCTGCGTGTGACATACTGGGTAGATGTGGCGTGGGCTGTGTCATTTCAGCATTGTGTGTAATGATGGGTTCGCCTTGTGTCGGGTGTGTTGTGTGCATGTGTATGTTGTGTGTGGGTGTGTTTTCATTCGTCTGTGTGCGCGTGGGGATGCATGTGTTCTCTATGATTAGATTGTGGTTGTGCGTGTTGTGTGCAGTGTGCTATGTGTGTTGCACGCGTTTCGTCAGTTTTGTGTGCATTTGTATGTGTTGTGTCAGTTTTGTGTGTGTGGTTGTGTTTTGTGTGTTGTGTGAGAGAGGCTGTGTGTGTGTTTGGCTGTTGGAGTTATGCACATGATGTAAGATGTGTTGACTGTGTGTGGCTGTGCTTGTTTTGTACATCTCTTGCATACAGTATGTGGTCTGTGCAATGGTTTTCGTGTGCATTGTGAGCAGTACTTATGTGCCTTCAAGGGTGTGGTGTGTTTATTGTGTCTGTTGTGTTGCGTGTTTCTGTGTTGCGTGTGTGTAGTGCGTTGTGCTCCTGTGTGAGGATGTATGTGTGGTGTGTCTGTGCGTGATTGTGTCTGCAGTGGGTAGTGTGTGAAATGTGTGCTACTTGACTTTGTTGGTTATATGTGTTTTGCCTATGGATTTGGGAGTGTTGTATGTGTTATGAGTTGTGATACTTTCTGTGCGGGATGCTTGTGTGTGTCGTGTGATGTGTGGTTCTGTGAGTTGTGTTTGTGTTGTGTGTATTCTACTCTGTGTGTTCTGTGGTCTGTGTGTTTTGCTTGTTGAGTGAGACACTGTGTGTTAGGACTGATATCTTTGTGTATATGTTGTGTGTTTGGCATTGTGCATTCTGTGAGGCTGTGTGTGCTGTCTGTTTTATGTGTGTTTGGAGTGATGTGTGTAGTGTGTGAAATGTGTGTTGCATAATTTTTGTGTTCTTTCTGTTGTCGACGGTGTGTGTTTTGCATGTTGGTTTCTATGTTCGCGGTTGTGTTTGACAGGTTGTGTGTGTGGCTGGCTCTTTGAGTAAGGAGTGTAATTTGTGATGTGTGTACTGTGTGTGGTCAAGCTTGGTCAGTGTGCCTCACTGGGTGTGTTGTGTTCACTCTGAGAACCGTGGTTCATGTGTATGGTGGGCAGTTATGTTCTCGGTGTGATGTGCTGTGTGTTGAGGGACTTCTGCATTCAAGTGCACAGAAGACAGCCTCTCGTTGTTGGCGGTTTTCTCCACAGGTTTGTAATACTCCAGGAGGGCCTTGTTTCCTGAGGGCGCAGAGAGCCACCTCATCTCTTCACTAGCAAGGCCCTGAAGACGCCTTTGTTGTAAAGTGTCAGAAACTGCTGCAGGAGAGCCTCATGACAAACTCTGCCGCAGAAACAATCCACCATGCACTGAGGAGACACTCCATGAGGGAATACGAGGCTGCTTTCATTTTGCACGCAATTTGCTCCTATGTGATAAGGAAAACAGCAAACATTGCAGTAGAACGCGGTCTTCTCTGTAAGCCCTCTATCTCAAAGATGTGGGTGGGCTGCGAATAGGCCTTTGCTCTAGCGACACTGGAAGTTGCAGAAGATGATGCATTGTAGTGACAGCAGTGGAGGCAAGTCAGCTTTGGATTCAGCTTATGTGACTGAAAGAAAGCACTGCAGGATGGCCCACTCAAGGAATCATTGAAGCCCTGGCAGTGGAGGCTGAAACAGGGCTTTCAATGTGCTTTCAACCATGTCTGTGTGGCCATGAACGTGAGGCTTTGCTGAGGAAGCCTGGCCATCAGGAAAATACCCGCATACAACGAATTGAACTTGCAATGTGGTTTCCGTGTCTGTCCTGTGTGCCTGCACTCTAAGCACCTGAAAGAGGATTTCTGTGTAGAGCTCTCTTTTGCTGAGTGTCGTGTGCTCATTTCGGTGAACATTAACGTGAGGCTTTGTTGACGAAGCCTGGCCATCAGGAAAATGCCCGCATACAACGAATTCAGCTCGCATTGTGGTTTCTGTGTCTGTAATGTGTGCCTGCTCTCTAAGCGCCGGAAAGAGGATTTCTGTGTACAGCTCTCTTTTGCTGAGTGTCGTGTGCTCATTTAGGTGAACATTAACGTGAGGCTTTGTTGACGAAGCCTGGCCATCAGGAAAATGCCCGCATACACCGAATTCAGCTCGCAATGTGGTTTCCGTGTCTGGAATGTGTGCCCGCTCTCTAAGCGCCTGAAAGAGGTCTGCTGCGTAGAGCTCTCTTTTGCTAGGTGTTGGGTGCTCATTTGTGTGGCCATTAACGTGAGGTTTTGCTGAGGAAGACTGGCCATCAGGAAAATACCCGCATACAACGATTTCAGCAGGCAATGTGTTTTCCGTGTCAGTCCTGTGTGACTGCACTCTAAGCGCATGAGTGAAGTCTGCTCTGTAGAGATATCTTTTGCTGAGTGTCGGGAGCTCATTTGTGAGGCCATTAACGTGAGGTTTTGCTGAGGAAGCCTGGCTGTCAGGAAAATACCCGCATACAACAAATTCAGCTCGCAATGTGGTTTCCGAGTCTTATAAATTCTCTTGTTTGTTGTTATGTGCTGTGTTCTGGGTGGTGTGAGTGCTGCCTTTAGGCTTTCTGCGTGTGACATACTGGGTAGATGTGGCGTGGGCTGTGTCATTTCAGCATTGTGTGTAATGATGGGTTCGCCTTGTGTTGGGTGTGTTGTGTGCATGTGTATGTTGTGTGTGGGTGTGTTTTCGTTCGTGCTGTGTGCGCGTGGGGATGCATGTGTTCTCTATGATTAGATTGTGGTTGTGCGTGTTGTGTGCAGTGTGCTATGTGTGTTGCACGCGTTTCGTCAGTTTTGTGTGCATTTGTATGTGTTGTGTCAGTTTTGTGTGTGTGGTTGTGTTTTGTGTGTTGTGTGAGAGAGGCTGTGTGTGTGTTTGGCTGTTTGAGTTATGCACATGATGTAAGATGTGTTGACTGTGTGTGGCTGTGCTTGTTTTGTACATCTCTTGCATACAGTATGTGGTCTGTGCAATGGTTTTCGTGTGCATTGTGAGCAGTACTTATGTGCCTTCAAGGGTGTGGTGTGTTTATTGTGTCTGTTGTGTTGCGTGTTTCTGTGTTGCGTGTGTGTAGTGCGTTGTGCTCCTGTGTGAGGATGTATGTGTGGTGTGTCTGTGCGTGATTGTGTGTGCAGTGGGTAGTGTGTGAAATGTGTGCTACTTGACTTTGTTGGTTATATGTGTTTTGCCTATGGATTTGGGAGTGTTGTATGTGTTATGAGTTGTGATACTTTCTGTGCGGGATGCTTGTGTGTGTCGTGTGATGTGTGGTTCTGTGAGTTGTGTTTGTGTTGTGTGTATTCTACTCTGTGTGTTCTGTGGTCTGTGTGTTTTGCTTGTTGAGTGAGACACTGTGTGTTAGGACTGATATCTTTGTGTATATGTTGTGTGTTTGGCATTGTGCATTCTGTGAGGCTGTGTGTGCTGTCTGTTTTATGTGTGTTTGGAGTGATGTGTGTAGTGTGTGAAATGTGTGTTGCATAATTTTTGTGTTCTTTCTGTTGTCGACGGTGTGTGTTTTGCATGTTGGTTTCTATGTTCGCGGTTGTGTTTGACAGGTTGTGTGTGTGGCTGGCTCTTTGAGTAAGGAGTGTAATTTGTGATGTGTGTACTGTGTGTGGTCAAGCTTGGTCAGTGTGCCTCACTGGGTGTGTTGTGTTCACTCTGAGAACCGTGGTTCATGTGTATGGTGGGCAGTTATGTTCTCGGTGTGATGTGCTGTGTGTTGAGGGACTTCTGCATTCAAGTGCACAGAAGACAGCCTCTCGTTGTTGGCGGTTTTCTCCACAGGTTTGTAATACTCCAGGAGGGCCTTGTTTCCTGAGGGCGCAGAGAGCCACCTCATCTCTTCACTAGCAAGGCCCTGAAGACGCCTTTGTTGTAAAGTGTCAGAAACTGCTGCAGGAGAGCCTCATGACAAACTCTGCCGCAGAAACAATCCACCATGCACTGAGGAGACACTCCATGAGGGAATACGAGACTGCTTTCATTTTGCACGCAATTTGCTCCTATGTGATAAGGAAAACAGCAAACATTGCAGTAGAACGCGGTCTTCTCTGTAAGCCCTCTATCTCAAAGATGTGGGTGGGCTGCGAATAGGCCTTTGCTCTAGCGACACTGGAAGTTGCAGAAGATGATGCATTGTAGTGACAGCAGTGGAGGCAAGTCAGCTTTGGATTCAGCTTATGTGACTGAAAGAAAGCACTGCAGGATGGCCCACTCAAGGAATCATTGAAGCCCTGGCAGTGGAGGCTGAAACAGAGCTTTCAATGTGCTTTCAACCATGTCTGTGTGGCCATGAACGTGAGGCTTTGCTGAGGAAGCCTGGCCGTCTGGCACTATGCCCGCATACAACGAATTTAGCTCGCAATGTGGTTTCCGTGTCTGTCCTGTGTGCCTGCACTCTAAGCACCTGGAAGAGGTTTTGCCCTGCAGAGCTCTCTTTAGCTGAGTGTTGTGTGCTCATTTGGGTGACCATTAACGTGAGGCTTTGTTGAGGAAGCCTGGCCATCAGGAAAATGCCCGCATACAACGAATTCAGCTCGCATTGTGGTTTCTGTGTCTGTAATGTGTGCCTGCTCTCTAAGCGCCGGAAAGAGGATTTCTGTGTACAGCTCTCTTTTGCTGAGTGTCGTGTGCTCATTTAGGTGAACATTAACGTGAGGCTTTGTTGACGAAGCCTGGCCATCAGGAAAATGCCCGCATACACCGAATTCAGCTCGCAATGTGGTTTCCGTGTCTGTAATGTGTGCCTGCTCTCTAAGCGCCTGAAAGTGGTCTGCCGTGTGGAGCTCTCCTTTGCTGAGTGTCGGGTGCTCATTTGTGTTGCCATTAACGTGAAGTGTTACTGAGGAAGACTGGTCATCAGGAAAATACCCGCATACAAAGAATTTAGCTCGCAATGTAGTTACCGTGTCTGTCCTGTGTGACTGCACTCTAAGTGCATGAGTGAAGTCTGCTCGGTGTAGATGTCTTTTGCTGAGAGCCGGGTGCTCATTTGTGTGGCCAGAAACGTGAGGCCTTGCTGAGGAAGCCTGGCCGTCAGGAAAATAACCACATACACCGAATTCAGCTCGCAATGTGGTTTCCGTGTCTGTCCTGTGTGACTGCACTCTAAGTGCATGAGTCAAGTCTGCTCTGTAGAGATGTCTTTTGCTCAGTGTCGGGTGCTCATTTTTGTGGCCATTCACGTGAGGTTTTGCTGAGGAATCCTGGCCATCAGGAAAATACCCACATACAACGAATTGAACTTGCAATGTGGTTTCCGTGTCTGTCCTTTGTGCCTGCACTCTAAGCACCTGAAAGAGGATTTCTGTGTAGAGCTCTCTTTTGCTGAGTGTCGTGTGCTCATTTCGGTGAACATTAACGTGAGGCTTTGTTGACGAAGCCTGGCCATCAGGAAAATGCCCGCATACAACGAATTCAGCTCGCATTGTGGTTTCTGTGTCTGTAATGTGTGCCAGCTCTCTAAGCGCCGGAAAGAGGATTTCTGTGTACAGCTCTCTTTTGCTGAGTGTCGTGTGCTCATTTAGGTGAACATTAACGTGAGGCTTTGTTGACGAAGCCTGGCCATCAGGAAAATGCCCGCATACACCGAATTCAGCTCGCAATGTGGTTTCCGTGTCTGGAATGTGTGCCCGCTCTCTAAGCGCCTGAAAGAGGTCTGCTGCGTAGAGCTCTCTTTTGCTAGGTGTTGGGTGCTCATTTGTGTGGCCATTAACGTGAGGTTTTGCTGAGGAAGACTGGCCATCAGGAAAATACCCGCATACAACGATTTCAGCAGGCAATGTGTTTTCCGTGTCAGTCCTGTGTGACTGCACTCTAAGCGCATGAGTGAAGTCTGCTCTGTAGAGATATCTTTTGCTGAGTGTCGGGAGCTCATTTGTGAGGCCATTAACGTGAGGTTTTGCTGAGGAAGCCTGGCTGTCAGGAAAATACCCGCATACAACAAATTCAGCTCGCAATGTGGTTTCCGTGTCTTATAAATTCTCTTGTTTGTTGTTATGTGCTGTGTTCTGGGTGGTGTGAGTGCTGCCTTTAGGCTTTCTGCGTGTGACATACTGGGTAGATGTGGCGTGGGCTGTGTCATTTCAGCATTGTGTGTAATGATGGGTTCGCCTTGTGTCGGGTGTGTTGTGTGCATGTGTATGTTGTGTGTGGGTGTGTTTTCGTTCGTCTGTGTGCGCGTGGGGATGCATGCGTTCTCTATGATTAGATTGTGGTTGTGCGTGTTGTGTGCAGTGTGCTATGTGTGTTGCACGCGTTTCGTCAGTTTTGTGTGCATTTGTATGTGTTGTGTCAGTTTTGTGTGTGTGGTTGTGTTTTGTGTGTTGTGTGAGAGAGGCTGTGTGTGTGTTTGGCTGTTGGAGTTATGCACATGATGTAAGATGTGTTGACTGTGTGTGGCTGTGCTTGTTTTGTACATCTCTTGCATACAGTATGTGGTCTGTGCAATGGTTTTCGTGTGCATTGTGAGCAGTACTTATGTGCCTTCAAGGGTGTGGTGTGTTTATTGTGTCTGTTGTGTTGCGTGTTTCTGTGTTGCGTGTGTGTAGTGCGTTGTGCTCCTGTGTGAGGATGTATGTGTGGTGTGTCTGTGCGTGATTGTGTGTGCAGTGGGTAGTGTGTGAAATGTGTGCTACTTGACTTTGTTGGTTATATGTGTTTTGCCTATGGATTTGGGAGTGTTGTATGTGTTATGAGTTGTGATACTTTCTGTGCGGGATGCTTGTGTGTGTCGTGTGATGTGTGGTTCTGTGAGTTGTGTTTGTGTTGTGTGTATTCTACTCTGTGTGTTCTGTGGTCTGTGTGTTTTGCTTGTTGAGTGAGACACTGTGTGTTAGGACTGATATCTTTGTGTATATGTTGTGTGTTTGGCATTGTGCATTCTGTGAGGCTGTGTGTGCTGTCTGTTTTATGTGTGTTTGGAGTGATGTGTGTAGTGTGTGAAATGTGTGTTGCATAATTTTTGTGTTCTTTCTGTTGTCGACGGTGTGTGTTTTGCATGTTGGTTTCTATGTTCGCGGTTGTGTTTGACAGGTTGTGTGTGTGGCTGGTTCTTTGAGTAAGGAGTGTAATTTGTGATGTGTGTACTGTGTGTGGTCAAGCTTGGTCAGTGTGCCTCAGTGGGTGTGTTGTGTTCACTCTGAGAACCGTGGTTCATGTGTATGGTGGGCAGTTATGTTCTCGGTGTGATGTGCTGTGTGTTGAGGGACTTCTGCATTCAAGTGCACAGAAGACAGCCTCTCGTTGTTGGCGGTTTTCTCCACAGGTTTGTAATACTCCAGGAGGGCCTTGTTTCCTGAGGGCGCAGAGAGCCACCTCATCTCTTCACTAGCAAGGCCCTGAAGACGCCTTTGTTGTAAAGTGTCAGAAACTGCTGCAGGAGAGCCTCATGACAAACTCTGCCGCAGAAACAATCCACCATGCACTGAGGAGACACTCCATGAGGGAATACGAGGCTGCTTTCATTTTGCACGCAATTTGCTCCTATGTGATAAGGAAAACAGCAAACATTGCAGTAGAACGCGGTCTTCTCTGTAAGCCCTCTATCTCAAAGATGTGGGTGGGCTGCGAATAGGCCTTTGCTCTAGCGACACTGGAAGTTGCAGAAGATGATGCATTGTAGTGACAGCAGTGGAGGCAAGTCAGCTTTGGATTCAGCTTATGTGACTGAAAGAAAGCACTGCAGGATGGCCCACTCAAGGAATCATTGAAGCCCTGGCAGTGGAGGCTGAAACAGGGCTTTCAATGTGCTTTCAACCATGTCTGTGTGGCCATGAACGTGAGGCTTTGCTGAGGAAGCGTGGCCGTCTGGCACTATGCCCGCATACAACGAATTTAGCTCGCAATGTGTTTTCCGTGTCTGTCCTGTGTGCCTGCACTCTAAGCACCTGGAAGAGGTTTTGCCCTGCAGAGCTCTCTTTAGCTGAGTGTTGTGTGCTCATTTGGGTGACCATTAACGTGAGGCTTTGTTGAGGAAGCCTGGCCATCAGGAAAATGCCCGCATACAACGAATTCAGCTCGCAATGTGGTTTCCGTGTCTGTAATGTGTGCCTGCTCTCTAAGCGCCTGAAAGTGGTCTGCCGTGTGGAGCTCTCCTTTGCTGAGTGTCGGGTGCTCATTTGTGTTGCCATTAACGTGAAGTGTTACTGAGGAAGACTGGTCATCAGGAAAATACCCGCATACAAAGAATTTAGCTCGCAATGTAGTTACCGTGTCTGTCCTGTGTGACTGCACTCTAAGTGCATGAGTGAAGTCTGCTCGGTGTAGATGTCTTTTGCTGAGAGCCGGGTGCTCATTTGTGTGGCCAGAAACGTGAGGCCTTGCTGAGGAAGCCTGGCCGTCAGGAAAATAACCACATACACCGAATTCAGCTCGCAATGTGGTTTCCGTGTCTGGAATGTGTGCCCGCTCTCTAAGCGCCTGAAAGAGGTCTGCTGCGTAGAGCTCTCTTTTGCTAGGTGTTGGGTGCTCATTTGTGTGGCCATTAACGTGAGGTTTTGCTGAGGAAGACTGGCCATCAGGAAAATACCCGCATACAACGATTTCAGCAGGCAATGTGTTTTCCGTGTCAGTCCTGTGTGACTGCACTCTAAGCGCATGAGTGAAGTCTGCTCTGTAGAGATATCTTTTGCTGAGTGTCGGGAGCTCATTTGTGAGGCCATTAACGTGAGGTTTTGCTGAGGAAGCCTGGCTGTCAGGAAAATACCCGCATACAACAAATTCAGCTCGCAATGTGGTTTCCGTGTCTTATAAATTCTCTTGTTTGTTGTTATGTGCTGTGTTCTGGGTGGTGTGAGTGCTGAATTTAGGCTTTCTGCGTGTGACATACTGGGTAGATGTGGCGTGGGCTGTGTCATTTCAGCATTGTGTGTAATGATGGGTTCGCCTTGTGTCGGGTGTGTTGTGTGCATGTGTATGTTGTGTGTGGGTGTGTTTTCATTCGTCTGTGTGCGCGTGGGGATGCATGTGTTCTCTATGATTAGATTGTGGTTGTGCGTGTTGTGTGCAGTGTGCTATGTGTGTTGCACGCGTTTCGTCAGTTTTGTGTGCATTTGTATGTGTTGTGTCAGTTTTGTGTGTGTGGTTGTGTTTTGTGTGTTGTGTGAGAGAGGCTGTGTGTGTGTTTGGCTGTTGGAGTTATGCACATGATGTAAGATGTGTTGACTGTGTGTGGCTGTGCTTGTTTTGTACATCTCTTGCATACAGTATGTGGTCTGTGCAATGGTTTTCGTGTGCATTGTGAGCAGTACTTATGTGCCTTCAAGGGTGTGGTGTGTTTATTGTGTCTGTTGTGTTGCGTGTTTCTGTGTTGCGTGTGTGTAGTGCGTTGTGCTCCTGTGTGAGGATGTATGTGTGGTGTGTCTGTGCGTGATTGTGTCTGCAGTGGGTAGTGTGTGAAATGTGTGCTACTTGACTTTGTTGGTTATATGTGTTTTGCCTATGGATTTGGGAGTGTTGTATGTGTTATGAGTTGTGATACTTTCTGTGCGGGATGCTTGTGTGTGTCGTGTGATGTGTGGTTCTGTGAGTTGTGTTTGTGTTGTGTGTATTCTACTCTGTGTGTTCTGTGGTCTGTGTGTTTTGCTTGTTGAGTGAGACACTGTGTGTTAGGACTGATATCTTTGTGTATATGTTGTGTGTTTGGCATTGTGCATTCTGTGAGGCTGTGTGTGCTGTCTGTTTTATGTGTGTTTGGAGTGATGTGTGTAGTGTGTGAAATGTGTGTTGCATAATTTTTGTGTTCTTTCTGTTGTCGACGGTGTGTGTTTTGCATGTTGGTTTCTATGTTCGCGGTTGTGTTTGACAGGTTGTGTGTGTGGCTGGCTCTTTGAGTAAGGAGTGTAATTTGTGATGTGTGTACTGTGTGTGGTCAAGCTTGGTCAGTGTGCCTCACTGGGTGTGTTGTGTTCACTCTGAGAACCGTGGTTCATGTGTATGGTGGGCAGTTATGTTCTCGGTGTGATGTGCTGTGTGTTGAGGGACTTCTGCATTCAAGTGCACAGAAGACAGCCTCTCGTTGTTGGCGGTTTTCTCCACAGGTTTGTAATACTCCAGGAGGGCCTTGTTTCCTGAGGGCGCAGAGAGCCACCTCATCTCTTCACTAGCAAGGCCCTGAAGACGCCTTTGTTGTAAAGTGTCAGAAACTGCTGCAGGAGAGCCTCATGACAAACTCTGCCGCAGAAACAATCCACCATGCACTGAGGAGACACTCCATGAGGGAATACGAGGCTGCTTTCATTTTGCACGCAATTTGCTCCTATGTGATAAGGAAAACAGCAAACATTGCAGTAGAACGCGGTCTTCTCTGTAAGCCCTCTATCTCAAAGATGTGGGTGGGCTGCGAATAGGCCTTTGCTCTAGCGACACTGGAAGTTGCAGAAGATGATGCATTGTAGTGACAGCAGTGGAGGCAAGTCAGCTTTGGATTCAGCTTATGTGACTGAAAGAAAGCACTGCAGGATGGCCCACTCAAGGAATCATTGAAGCCCTGGCAGTGGAGGCTGAAACAGGGCTTTCAATGTGCTTTCAACCATGTCTGTGTGGCCATGAACGTGAGGCTTTGCTGAGGAAGCCTGGCCATCAGGAAAATACCCGCATACAACGAATTGAACTTGCAATGTGGTTTCCGTGTCTGTCCTGTGTGCCTGCACTCTAAGCACCTGAAAGAGGATTTCTGTGTAGAGCTCTCTTTTGCTGAGTGTCGTGTGCTCATTTCGGTGAACATTAACGTGAGGCTTTGTTGACGAAGCCTGGCCATCAGGAAAATGCCCGCATACAACGAATTCAGCTCGCATTGTGGTTTCTGTGTCTGTAATGTGTGCCTGCTCTCTAAGCGCCGGAAAGAGGATTTCTGTGTACAGCTCTCTTTTGCTGAGTGTCGTGTGCTCATTTAGGTGAACATTAACGTGAGGCTTTGTTGACGAAGCCTGGCCATCAGGAAAATGCCCGCATACACCGAATTCAGCTCGCAATGTGGTTTCCGTGTCTGGAATGTGTGCCCGCTCTCTAAGCGCCTGAAAGAGGTCTGCTGCGTAGAGCTCTCTTTTGCTAGGTGTTGGGTGCTCATTTGTGTGGCCATTAACGTGAGGTTTTGCTGAGGAAGACTGGCCATCAGGAAAATACCCGCATACAACGATTTCAGCAGGCAATGTGTTTTCCGTGTCAGTCCTGTGTGACTGCACTCTAAGCGCATGAGTGAAGTCTGCTCTGTAGAGATATCTTTTGCTGAGTGTCGGGAGCTCATTTGTGAGGCCATTAACGTGAGGTTTTGCTGAGGAAGCCTGGCTGTCAGGAAAATACCCGCATACAACAAATTCAGCTCGCAATGTGGTTTCCGAGTCTTATAAATTCTCTTGTTTGTTGTTATGTGCTGTGTTCTGGGTGGTGTGAGTGCTGCCTTTAGGCTTTCTGCGTGTGACATACTGGGTAGATGTGGCGTGGGCTGTGTCATTTCAGCATTGTGTGTAATGATGGGTTCGCCTTGTGTTGGGTGTGTTGTGTGCATGTGTATGTTGTGTGTGGGTGTGTTTTCGTTCGTGCTGTGTGCGCGTGGGGATGCATGTGTTCTCTATGATTAGATTGTGGTTGTGCGTGTTGTGTGCAGTGTGCTATGTGTGTTGCACGCGTTTCGTCAGTTTTGTGTGCATTTGTATGTGTTGTGTCAGTTTTGTGTGTGTGGTTGTGTTTTGTGTGTTGTGTGAGAGAGGCTGTGTGTGTGTTTGGCTGTTTGAGTTATGCACATGATGTAAGATGTGTTGACTGTGTGTGGCTGTGCTTGTTTTGTACATCTCTTGCATACAGTATGTGGTCTGTGCAATGGTTTTCGTGTGCATTGTGAGCAGTATTTATGTGCCTTCAAGGGTGTGGTGTGTTTATTGTGTCTGTTGTGTTGCGTGTTTCTGTGTTGCGTGTGTGTAGTGCGTTGTGCTCCTGTGTGAGGATGTATGTGTGGTGTGTCTGTGCGTGATTGTGTGTGCAGTGGGTAGTGTGTGAAATGTGTGCTACTTGTCTTTGTTGGTTATATGTGTTTTGCCTATGGATTTGGGAGTGTTGTGTGTGTTATGAGTTGTGATACTTTCTGTGCCGGATGCTTGTGTGTGTCGTGTGATGTGTGGTTCTGTGAGTTGTGTTTGTGTTGTGTGTATTCTACTCTGTGTGTTCTGTGGTCTGTGTGTTTTGCTTGTTGAGTGAGACACTGTGTGTTAGGACTGATATCTTTGTGTATATGTTGTGTGTTTGGCATTGTGCATTCTGTGAGGCTGTGTGTGCTGTCTGTTTTATGTGTGTTTGGAGTGATGTGTGTAGTGTGTGAAATGTGTGTTGCATAATTTTTGTGTTCTTTCTGTTGTCGACGGTGTGTGTTTTGCATGTTGGTTTCTATGTTCGCGGTTGTGTTTGACAGGTTGTGTGTGTGGCTGGCTCTTTGAGTAAGGAGTGTAATTTGTGATGTGTGTACTGTGTGTGGTCAAGCTTGGTCAGTGTGCCTCACTGGGTGTGTTGTGTTCACTCTGAGAACCGTGGTTCATGTGTATGGTGGGCAGTTATGTTCTCGGTGTGATGTGCTGTGTGTTGAGGGACTTCTGCATTCAAGTGCACAGAAGACAGCCTCTCGTTGTTGGCGGTTTTCTCCACAGGTTTGTAATACTCCAGGAGGGCCTTGTTTCCTGAGGGCGCAGAGAGCCACCTCATCTCTTCACTAGCAAGGCCCTGAAGACGCCTTTGTTGTAAAGTGTCAGAAACTGCTGCAGGAGAGCCTCATGACAAACTCTGCCGCAGAAACAATCCACCATGCACTGAGGAGACACTCCATGAGGGAATACGAGGCTGCTTTCATTTTGCACGCAATTTGCTCCTATGTGATGAGGAAAACAGCAAACATTGCAGTAGAACGCGGTCTTCTCTGTAAGCCCTCTATCTCAAAGATGTGGGTGGGCTGCGAATAGGCCTTTGCTCTAGCGACACTGGAAGTTGCAGAAGATGATGCATTGTAGTGACAGCAGTGGAGGCAAGTCAGCTTTGGATTCAGCTTATGTGACTGAAAGAAAGCACTGCAGGATGGCCCACTCAAGGAATCATTGAAGCCCTGGCAGTGGAGGCTGAAACAGGGCTTTCAATGTGCTTTCAACCATGTCTGTGTGGCCATGAACGTGAGGCTTTGCTGAGGAAGCCTGGCCATCAGGAAAATACCCGCATACAACGAATTGAACTTGCAATGTGGTTTCCGTGTCTGTCCTGTGTGCCTGCACTCTAAGCACCTGAAAGAGGATTTCTGTGTAGAGCTCTCTTTTGCTGAGTGTCGTGTGCTCATTTCGGTGAACATTAACGTGAGGCTTTGTTGACGAAGCCTGGCCATCAGGAAAATGCCCGCATACAACGAATTCAGCTCGCATTGTGGTTTCTGTGTCTGTAATGTGTGCCAGCTCTCTAAGCGCCGGAAAGAGGATTTCTGTGTACAGCTCTCTTTTGCTGAGTGTCGTGTGCTCATTTAGGTGAACATTAATGTGAGGCTTTGTTGACGAAGCCTGGCCATCAGGAAAATGCCCGCATACACCGAATTCAGCTCGCAATGTGGTTTCCGTGTCTGGAATGTGTGCCCGCTCTCTAAGCGCCTGAAAGAGGTCTGCTGCGTAGAGCTCTCTTTTGCTAGGTGTTGGGTGCTCATTTGTGTGGCCATTAACGTGAGGTTTTGCTGAGGAAGACTGGCCATCAGGAAAATACCCGCATACAACGATTTCAGCAGGCAATGTGTTTTCCGTGTCAGTCCTGTGTGACTGCACTCTAAGCGCATGAGTGAAGTCTGCTCTGTAGAGATATCTTTTGCTGAGTGTCGGGAGCTCATTTGTGAGGCCATTAACGTGAGGTTTTGCTGAGGAAGCCTGGCTGTCAGGAAAATACCCGCATACAACAAATTCAGCTCGCAATGTGGTTTCCGTGTCTTATAAATTCTCTTGTTTGTTGTTATGTGCTGTGTTCTGGGTGGTGTGAGTGCTGCCTTTAGGCTTTCTGCGTGTGACATACTGGGTAGATGTGGCGTGGGCTGTGTCATTTCAGCATTGTGTGTAATGATGGGTTCGCCTTGTGTCGGGTGTGTTGTGTGCATGTGTATGTTGTGTGTGGGTGTGTTTTCGTTCGTCTGTGTGCGCGTGGGGATGCATGTGTTCTCTATGATTAGATTGTGGTTGTGCGTGTTGTGTGCAGTGTGCTATGTGTGTTGCACGCGTTTCGTCAGTTTTGTGTGCATTTGTATGTGTTGTGTCAGTTTTGTGTGTGTGGTTGTGTTTTGTGTGTTGTGTGAGAGAGGCTGTGTGTGTGTTTGGCTGTTGGAGTTATGCACATGATGTAAGATGTGTTGACTGTGTGTGGCTGTGCTTGTTTTGTACATCTCTTGCATACAGTATGTGGTCTGTGCAATGGTTTTCGTGTGCATTGTGAGCAGTATTTATGTGCCTTCAAGGGTGTGGTGTGTTTATTGTGTCTGTTGTGTTGCGTGTTTCTGTGTTGCGTGTGTGTAGTGCGTTGTGCTCCTGTGTGAGGATGTATGTGTGGTGTGTCTGTGCGTGATTGTGTGTGCAGTGGGTAGTGTGTGAAATGTGTGCTACTTGTCTTTGTTGGTTATATGTGTTTTGCCTATGGATTTGGGAGTGTTGTGTGTGTTATGAGTTGTGATACTTTCTGTGCCGGATGCTTGTGTGTGTCGTGTGATGTGTGGTTCTGTGAGTTGTGTTTGTGTTGTGTGTATTCTACTCTGTGTGTTCTGTGGTCTGTGTGTTTTGCTTGTTGAGTGAGACACTGTGTGTTAGGACTGATATCTTTGTGTATATGTTGTGTGTTTGGCATTGTGCATTCTGTGAGGCTGTGTGTGCTGTCTGTTTTATGTGTGTTTGGAGTGATGTGTGTAGTGTGTGAAATGTGTGTTGCATAATTTTTGTGTTCTTTCTGTTGTCGACGGTGTGTGTTTTGCATGTTGGTTTCTATGTTCGCGGTTGTGTTTGACAGGTTGTGTGTGTGGCTGGCTCTTTGAGTAAGGAGTGTAATTTGTGATGTGTGTACTGTGTGTGGTCAAGCTTGGTCAGTGTGCCTCACTGGGTGTGTTGTGTTCACTCTGAGAACCGTGGTTCATGTGTATGGTGGGCAGTTATGTTCTCGGTGTGATGTGCTGTGTGTTGAGGGACTTCTGCATTCAAGTGCACAGAAGACAGCCTCTCGTTGTTGGCGGTTTTCTCCACAGGTTTGTAATACTCCAGGAGGGCCTTGTTTCCTGAGGGCGCAGAGAGCCACCTCATCTCTTCACTAGCAAGGCCCTGAAGACGCCTTTGTTGTAAAGTGTCAGAAACTGCTGCAGGAGAGCCTCATGACAAACTCTGCCGCAGAAACAATCCACCATGCACTGAGGAGACACTCCATGAGGGAATACGAGGCTGCTTTCATTTTGCACGCAATTTGCTCCTATGTGATGAGGAAAACAGCAAACATTGCAGTAGAACGCGGTCTTCTCTGTAAGCCCTCTATCTCAAAGATGTGGGTGGGCTGCGAATAGGCCTTTGCTCTAGCGACACTGGAAGTTGCAGAAGATGATGCATTGTAGTGACAGCAGTGGAGGCAAGTCAGCTTTGGATTCAGCTTATGTGACTGAAAGAAAGCACTGCAGGATGGCCCACTCAAGGAATCATTGAAGCCCTGGCAGTGGAGGCTGAAACAGGGCTTTCAATGTGCTTTCAACCATGTCTGTGTGGCCATGAACGTGAGGCTTTGCTGAGGAAGCCTGGCCATCAGGAAAATACCCGCATACAACGAATTGAACTTGCAATGTGGTTTCCGTGTCTGTCCTGTGTGCCTGCACTCTAAGCACCTGAAAGAGGATTTCTGTGTAGAGCTCTCTTTTGCTGAGTGTCGTGTGCTCATTTCGGTGAACATTAACGTGAGGCTTTGTTGACGAAGCCTGGCCATCAGGAAAATGCCCGCATACAACGAATTCAGCTCGCATTGTGGTTTCTGTGTCTGTAATGTGTGCCAGCTCTCTAAGCGCCGGAAAGAGGATTTCTGTGTACAGCTCTCTTTTGCTGAGTGTCGTGTGCTCATTTAGGTGAACATTAATGTGAGGCTTTGTTGACGAAGCCTGGCCATCAGGAAAATGCCCGCATACACCGAATTCAGCTCGCAATGTGGTTTCCGTGTCTGGAATGTGTGCCCGCTCTCTAAGCGCCTGAAAGAGGTCTGCTGCGTAGAGCTCTCTTTTGCTAGGTGTTGGGTGCTCATTTGTGTGGCCATTAACGTGAGGTTTTGCTGAGGAAGACTGGCCATCAGGAAAATACCCGCATACAACGATTTCAGCAGGCAATGTGTTTTCCGTGTCAGTCCTGTGTGACTGCACTCTAAGCGCATGAGTGAAGTCTGCTCTGTAGAGATATCTTTTGCTGAGTGTCGGGAGCTCATTTGTGAGGCCATTAACGTGAGGTTTTGCTGAGGAAGCCTGGCTGTCAGGAAAATACCCGCATACAACAAATTCAGCTCGCAATGTGGTTTCCGTGTCTTATAAATTCTCTTGTTTGTTGTTATGTGCTGTGTTCTGGGTGGTGTGAGTGCTGCCTTTAGGCTTTCTGCGTGTGACATACTGGGTAGATGTGGCGTGGGCTGTGTCATTTCAGCATTGTGTGTAATGATGGGTTCGCCTTGTGTCGGGTGTGTTGTGTGCATGTGTATGTTGTGTGTGGGTGTGTTTTCGTTCGTCTGTGTGCGCGTGGGGATGCATGTGTTCTCTATGATTAGATTGTGGTTGTGCGTGTTGTGTGCAGTGTGCTATGTGTGTTGCACGCGTTTCGTCAGTTTTGTGTGCATTTGTATGTGTTGTGTCAGTTTTGTGTGTGTGGTTGTGTTTTGTGTGTTGTGTGAGAGAGGCTGTGTGTGTGTTTGGCTGTTGGAGTTATGCACATGATGTAAGATGTGTTGACTGTGTGTGGCTGTGCTTGTTTTGTACATCTCTTGCATACAGTATGTGGTCTGTGCAATGGTTTTCGTGTGCATTGTGAGCAGTACTTATGTGCCTTCAAGGGTGTGGTGTGTTTATTGTGTCTGTTGTGTTGCGTGTTTCTGTGTTGCGTGTGTGTAGTGCGTTGTGCTCCTGTGTGAGGATGTATGTGTGGTGTGTCTGTGCGTGATTGTGTGTGCAGTGGGTAGTGTGTGAAATGTGTGCTACTTGACTTTGTTGGTTATATGTGTTTTGCCTATGGATTTGGGAGTGTTGTATGTGTTATGAGTTGTGATACTTTCTGTGCGGGATGCTTGTGTGTGTCGTGTGATGTGTGGTTCTGTGAGTTGTGTTTGTGTTGTGTGTATTCTACTCTGTGTGTTCTGTGGTCTGTGTGTTTTGCTTGTTGAGTGAGACACTGTGTGTTAGGACTGATATCTTTGTGTATATGTTGTGTGTTTGGCATTGTGCATTCTGTGAGGCTGTGTGTGCTGTCTGTTTTATGTGTGTTTGGAGTGATGTGTGTAGTGTGTGAAATGTGTGTTGCATAATTTTTGTGTTCTTTCTGTTGTCGACGGTGTGTGTTTTGCATGTTGGTTTCTATGTTCGCGGTTGTGTTTGACAGGTTGTGTGTGTGGCTGGCTCTTTGAGTAAGGAGTGTAATTTGTGATGTGTGTACTGTGTGTGGTCAAGCTTGGTCAGTGTGCCTCACTGGGTGTGTTGTGTTCACTCTGAGAACCGTGGTTCATGTGTATGGTGGGCAGTTATGTTCTCGGTGTGATGTGCTGTGTGTTGAGGGACTTCTGCATTCAAGTGCACAGAAGACAGCCTCTCGTTGTTGGCGGTTTTCTCCACAGGTTTGTAATACTCCAGGAGGGCCTTGTTTCCTGAGGGCGCAGAGAGCCACCTCATCTCTTCACTAGCAAGGCCCTGAAGACGCCTTTGTTGTAAAGTGTCAGAAACTGCTGCAGGAGAGCCTCATGACAAACTCTGCCGCAGAAACAATCCACCATGCACTGAGGAGACACTCCATGAGGGAATACGAGACTGCTTTCATTTTGCACGCAATTTGCTCCTATGTGATAAGGAAAACAGCAAACATTGCAGTAGAACGCGGTCTTCTCTGTAAGCCCTCTATCTCAAAGATGTGGGTGGGCTGCGAATAGGCCTTTGCTCTAGCGACACTGGAAGTTGCAGAAGATGATGCATTGTAGTGACAGCAGTGGAGGCAAGTCAGCTTTGGATTCAGCTTATGTGACTGAAAGAAAGCACTGCAGGATGGCCCACTCAAGGAATCATTGAAGCCCTGGCAGTGGAGGCTGAAACAGAGCTTTCAATGTGCTTTCAACCATGTCTGTGTGGCCATGAACGTGAGGCTTTGCTGAGGAAGCCTGGCCGTCTGGCACTATGCCCGCATACAACGAATTTAGCTCGCAATGTGGTTTCCGTGTCTGTCCTGTGTGCCTGCACTCTAAGCACCTGGAAGAGGTTTTGCCCTGCAGAGCTCTCTTTAGCTGAGTGTTGTGTGCTCATTTGGGTGACCATTAACGTGAGGCTTTGTTGAGGAAGCCTGGCCATCAGGAAAATGCCCGCATACAACGAATTCAGCTCGCATTGTGGTTTCTGTGTCTGTAATGTGTGCCTGCTCTCTAAGCGCCGGAAAGAGGATTTCTGTGTACAGCTCTCTTTTGCTGAGTGTCGTGTGCTCATTTAGGTGAACATTAACGTGAGGCTTTGTTGACGAAGCCTGGCCATCAGGAAAATGCCCGCATACACCGAATTCAGCTCGCAATGTGGTTTCCGTGTCTGTAATGTGTGCCTGCTCTCTAAGCGCCTGAAAGTGGTCTGCCGTGTGGAGCTCTCCTTTGCTGAGTGTCGGGTGCTCATTTGTGTTGCCATTAACGTGAAGTGTTACTGAGGAAGACTGGTCATCAGGAAAATACCCGCATACAAAGAATTTAGCTCGCAATGTAGTTACCGTGTCTGTCCTGTGTGACTGCACTCTAAGTGCATGAGTGAAGTCTGCTCGGTGTAGATGTCTTTTGCTGAGAGCCGGGTGCTCATTTGTGTGGCCAGAAACGTGAGGCCTTGCTGAGGAAGCCTGGCCGTCAGGAAAATAACCACATACACCGAATTCAGCTCGCAATGTGGTTTCCGTGTCTGTCCTGTGTGACTGCACTCTAAGTGCATGAGTCAAGTCTGCTCTGTAGAGATGTCTTTTGCTCAGTGTCGGGTGCTCATTTTTGTGGCCATTCACGTGAGGTTTTGCTGAGGAATCCTGGCCATCAGGAAAATACCCACATACAACGAATTGAACTTGCAATGTGGTTTCCGTGTCTGTCCTTTGTGCCTGCACTCTAAGCACCTGAAAGAGGATTTCTGTGTAGAGCTCTCTTTTGCTGAGTGTCGTGTGCTCATTTCGGTGAACATTAACGTGAGGCTTTGTTGACGAAGCCTGGCCATCAGGAAAATGCCCGCATACAACGAATTCAGCTCGCATTGTGGTTTCTGTGTCTGTAATGTGTGCCTGCTCTCTAAGCGCCGGAAAGAGGATTTCTGTGTACAGCTCTCTTTTGCTGAGTGTCGTGTGCTCATTTAGGTGAACATTAACGTGAGGCTTTGTTGACGAAGCCTGGCCATCAGGAAAATGCCCGCATACACCGAATTCAGCTCGCAATGTGGTTTCCGTGTCTGGAATGTGTGCCCGCTCTCTAAGCGCCTGAAAGAGGTCTGCTGCGTAGAGCTCTCTTTTGCTAGGTGTTGGGTGCTCATTTGTGTGGCCATTAACGTGAGGTTTTGCTGAGGAAGACTGGCCATCAGGAAAATACCCGCATACAACGATTTCAGCAGGCAATGTGTTTTCCGTGTCAGTCCTGTGTGACTGCACTCTAAGCGCATGAGTGAAGTCTGCTCTGTAGAGATATCTTTTGCTGAGTGTCGGGAGCTCATTTGTGAGGCCATTAACGTGAGGTTTTGCTGAGGAAGCCTGGCTGTCAGGAAAATACCCGCATACAACAAATTCAGCTCGCAATGTGGTTTCCGTGTCTTATAAATTCTCTTGTTTGTTGTTATGTGCTGTGTTCTGGGTGGTGTGAGTGCTGCCTTTAGGCTTTCTGCGTGTGACATACTGGGTAGATGTGGCGTGGGCTGTGTCATTTCAGCATTGTGTGTAATGATGGGTTCGCCTTGTGTCGGGTGTGTTGTGTGCATGTGTATGTTGTGTGTGGGTGTGTTTTCGTTCGTCTGTGTGCGCGTGGGGATGCATGTGTTCTCTATGATTAGATTGTGGTTGTGCGTGTTGTGTGCAGTGTGCTATGTGTGTTGCACGCGTTTCGTCAGTTTTGTGTGCATTTGTATGTGTTGTGTCAGTTTTGTGTGTGTGGTTGTGTTTTGTGTGTTGTGTGAGAGAGGCTGTGTGTGTGTTTGGCTGTTGGAGTTATGCACATGATGTAAGATGTGTTGACTGTGTGTGGCTGTGCTTGTTTTGTACATCTCTTGCATACAGTATGTGGTCTGTGCAATGGTTTTCGTGTGCATTGTGAGCAGTACTTATGTGCCTTCAAGGGTGTGGTGTGTTTATTGTGTCTGTTGTGTTGCGTGTTTCTGTGTTGCGTGTGTGTAGTGCGTTGTGCTCCTGTGTGAGGATGTATGTGTGGTGTGTCTGTGCGTGATTGTGTGTGCAGTGGGTAGTGTGTGAAATGTGTGCTACTTGACTTTGTTGGTTATATGTGTTTTGCCTATGGATTTGGGAGTGTTGTATGTGTTATGAGTTGTGATACTTTCTGTGCGGGATGCTTGTGTGTGTCGTGTGATGTGTGGTTCTGTGAGTTGTGTTTGTGTTGTGTGTATTCTACTCTGTGTGTTCTGTGGTCTGTGTGTTTTGCTTGTTGAGTGAGACACTGTGTGTTAGGACTGATATCTTTGTGTATATGTTGTGTGTTTGGCATTGTGCATTCTGTGAGGCTGTGTGTGCTGTCTGTTTTATGTGTGTTTGGAGTGATGTGTGTAGTGTGTGAAATGTGTGTTGCATAATTTTTGTGTTCTTTCTGTTGTCGACGGTGTGTGTTTTGCATGTTGGTTTCTATGTTCGCGGTTGTGTTTGACAGGTTGTGTGTGTGGCTGGCTCTTTGAGTAAGGAGTGTAATTTGTGATGTGTGTACTGTGTGTGGTCAAGCTTGGTCAGTGTGCCTCACTGGGTGTGTTGTGTTCACTCTGAGAACCGTGGTTCATGTGTATGGTGGGCAGTTATGTTCTCGGTGTGATGTGCTGTGTGTTGAGGGACTTCTGCATTCAAGTGCACAGAAGACAGCCTCTCGTTGTTGGCGGTTTTCTCCACAGGTTTGTAATACTCCAGGAGGGCCTTGTTTCCTGAGGGCGCAGAGAGCCACCTCATCTCTTCACTAGCAAGGCCCTGAAGACGCCTTTGTTGTAAAGTGTCAGAAACTGCTGCAGGAGAGCCTCATGACAAACTCTGCCGCAGAAACAATCCACCATGCACTGAGGAGACACTCCATGAGGGAATACGAGACTGCTTTCATTTTGCACGCAATTTGCTCCTATGTGATAAGGAAAACAGCAAACATTGCAGTAGAACGCGGTCTTCTCTGTAAGCCCTCTATCTCAAAGATGTGGGTGGGCTGCGAATAGGCCTTTGCTCTAGCGACACTGGAAGTTGCAGAAGATGATGCATTGTAGTGACAGCAGTGGAGGCAAGTCAGCTTTGGATTCAGCTTATGTGACTGAAAGAAAGCACTGCAGGATGGCCCACTCAAGGAATCATTGAAGCCCTGGCAGTGGAGGCTGAAACAGAGCTTTCAATGTGCTTTCAACCATGTCTGTGTGGCCATGAACGTGAGGCTTTGCTGAGGAAGCGTGGCCGTCTGGCACTATGCCCGCATACAACGAATTTAGCTCGCAATGTGGTTTCCGTGTCTGTCCTGTGTGCCTGCACTCTAAGCACCTGGAAGAGGTTTTGCCCTGCAGAGCTCTCTTTAGCTGAGTGTTGTGTGCTCATTTGGGTGACCATTAACGTGAGGCTTTGTTGAGGAAGCCTGGCCATCAGGAAAATGCCCGCATACAACGAATTCAGCTCGCAATGTGGTTTCCGTGTCTGTAATGTGTGCCTGCTCTCTAAGCGCCTGAAAGTGGTCTGCCGTGTGGAGCTCTCCTTTGCTGAGTGTCGGGTGCTCATTTGTGTTGCCATTAACGTGAAGTGTTACTGAGGAAGACTGGTCATCAGGAAAATACCCGCATACAAAGAATTTAGCTCGCAATGTAGTTACCGTGTCTGTCCTGTGTGACTGCACTCTAAGTGCATGAGTGAAGTCTGCTCGGTGTAGATGTCTTTTGCTGAGAGCCGGGTGCTCATTTGTGTGGCCAGAAACGTGAGGCCTTGCTGAGGAAGCCTGGCCGTCAGGAAAATAACCACATACACCGAATTCAGCTCGCAATGTGGTTTCCGTGTCTGGAATGTGTGCCTGCTCTCTAAGCGCCTGAAAGAGGTCTGCTGCGTAGAGCTCTCTTTTGCTAGGTGTTGGGTGCTCATTTGTGTGGCCATTAACGTGAGGTTTTGCTGAGGAAGACTGGCCATCAGGAAAATACCCGCATACAACGATTTCAGCAGGCAATGTGTTTTCCGTGTCAGTCCTGTGTGACTGCACTCTAAGCGCATGAGTGAAGTCTGCTCTGTAGAGATATCTTTTGCTGAGTGTCGGGAGCTCATTTGTGAGGCCATTAACGTGAGGTTTTGCTGAGGAAGCCTGGCTGTCAGGAAAATACCCGCATACAACAAATTCAGCTCGCAATGTGGTTTCCGTGTCTTATAAATTCTCTTGTTTGTTGTTATGTGCTGTGTTCTGGGTGGTGTGAGTGCTGCCTTTAGGCTTTCTGCGTGTGACATACTGGGTAGATGTGGCGTGGGCTGTGTCATTTCAGCATTGTGTGTAATGATGGGTTCGCCTTGTGTCGGGTGTGTTGTGTGCATGTGTATGTTGTGTGTGGGTGTGTTTTCATTCGTCTGTGTGCGCGTGGGGATGCATGTGTTCTCTATGATTAGATTGTGGTTGTGCGTGTTGTGTGCAGTGTGCTATGTGTGTTGCACGCGTTTCGTCAGTTTTGTGTGCATTTGTATGTGTTGTGTCAGTTTTGTGTGTGTGGTTGTGTTTTGTGTGTTGTGTGAGAGAGGCTGTGTGTGTGTTTGGCTGTTGGAGTTATGCACATGATGTAAGATGTGTTGACTGTGTGTGGCTGTGCTTGTTTTGTACATCTCTTGCATACAGTATGTGGTCTGTGCAATGGTTTTCGTGTGCATTGTGAGCAGTACTTATGTGCCTTCAAGGGTGTGGTGTGTTTATTGTGTCTGTTGTGTTGCGTGTTTCTGTGTTGCGTGTGTGTAGTGCGTTGTGCTCCTGTGTGAGGATGTATGTGTGGTGTGTCTGTGCGTGATTGTGTCTGCAGTGGGTAGTGTGTGAAATGTGTGCTACTTGACTTTGTTGGTTATATGTGTTTTGCCTATGGATTTGGGAGTGTTGTATGTGTTATGAGTTGTGATACTTTCTGTGCGGGATGCTTGTGTGTGTCGTGTGATGTGTGGTTCTGTGAGTTGTGTTTGTGTTGTGTGTATTCTACTCTGTGTGTTCTGTGGTCTGTGTGTTTTGCTTGTTGAGTGAGACACTGTGTGTTAGGACTGATATCTTTGTGTATATGTTGTGTGTTTGGCATTGTGCATTCTGTGAGGCTGTGTGTGCTGTCTGTTTTATGTGTGTTTGGAGTGATGTGTGTAGTGTGTGAAATGTGTGTTGCATAATTTTTGTGTTCTTTCTGTTGTCGACGGTGTGTGTTTTGCATGTTGGTTTCTATGTTCGCGGTTGTGTTTGACAGGTTGTGTGTGTGGCTGGCTCTTTGAGTAAGGAGTGTAATTTGTGATGTGTGTACTGTGTGTGGTCAAGCTTGGTCAGTGTGCCTCACTGGGTGTGTTGTGTTCACTCTGAGAACCGTGGTTCATGTGTATGGTGGGCAGTTATGTTCTCGGTGTGATGTGCTGTGTGTTGAGGGACTTCTGCATTCAAGTGCACAGAAGACAGCCTCTCGTTGTTGGCGGTTTTCTCCACAGGTTTGTAATACTCCAGGAGGGCCTTGTTTCCTGAGGGCGCAGAGAGCCACCTCATCTCTTCACTAGCAAGGCCCTGAAGACGCCTTTGTTGTAAAGTGTCAGAAACTGCTGCAGGAGAGCCTCATGACAAACTCTGCCGCAGAAACAATCCACCATGCACTGAGGAGACACTCCATGAGGGAATACGAGGCTGCTTTCATTTTGCACGCAATTTGCTCCTATGTGATAAGGAAAACAGCAAACATTGCAGTAGAACGCGGTCTTCTCTGTAAGCCCTCTATCTCAAAGATGTGGGTGGGCTGCGAATAGGCCTTTGCTCTAGCGACACTGGAAGTTGCAGAAGATGATGCATTGTAGTGACAGCAGTGGAGGCAAGTCAGCTTTGGATTCAGCTTATGTGACTGAAAGAAAGCACTGCAGGATGGCCCACTCAAGGAATCATTGAAGCCCTGGCAGTGGAGGCTGAAACAGGGCTTTCAATGTGCTTTCAACCATGTCTGTGTGGCCATGAACGTGAGGCTTTGCTGAGGAAGCCTGGCCATCAGGAAAATACCCGCATACAACGAATTGAACTTGCAATGTGGTTTCCGTGTCTGTCCTGTGTGCCTGCACTCTAAGCACCTGAAAGAGGATTTCTGTGTAGAGCTCTCTTTTGCTGAGTGTCGTGTGCTCATTTCGGTGAACATTAACGTGAGGCTTTGTTGACGAAGCCTGGCCATCAGGAAAATGCCCGCATACAACGAATTCAGCTCGCATTGTGGTTTCTGTGTCTGTAATGTGTGCCTGCTCTCTAAGCGCCGGAAAGAGGATTTCTGTGTACAGCTCTCTTTTGCTGAGTGTCGTGTGCTCATTTAGGTGAACATTAACGTGAGGCTTTGTTGACGAAGCCTGGCCATCAGGAAAATGCCCGCATACACCGAATTCAGCTCGCAATGTGGTTTCCGTGTCTGGAATGTGTGCCCGCTCTCTAAGCGCCTGAAAGAGGTCTGCTGCGTAGAGCTCTCTTTTGCTAGGTGTTGGGTGCTCATTTGTGTGGCCATTAACGTGAGGTTTTGCTGAGGAAGACTGGCCATCAGGAAAATACCCGCATACAACGATTTCAGCAGGCAATGTGTTTTCCGTGTCAGTCCTGTGTGACTGCACTCTAAGCGCATGAGTGAAGTCTGCTCTGTAGAGATATCTTTTGCTGAGTGTCGGGAGCTCATTTGTGAGGCCATTAACGTGAGGTTTTGCTGAGGAAGCCTGGCTGTCAGGAAAATACCCGCATACAACAAATTCAGCTCGCAATGTGGTTTCCGAGTCTTATAAATTCTCTTGTTTGTTGTTATGTGCTGTGTTCTGGGTGGTGTGAGTGCTGCCTTTAGGCTTTCTGCGTGTGACATACTGGGTAGATGTGGCGTGGGCTGTGTCATTTCAGCATTGTGTGTAATGATGGGTTCGCCTTGTGTTGGGTGTGTTGTGTGCATGTGTATGTTGTGTGTGGGTGTGTTTTCGCTCGTGCTGTGTGCGCGTGGGGATGCATGTGTTCTCTATGATTAGATTGTGGTTGTGCGTGTTGTGTGCAGTGTGCTATGTGTGTTGCACGCGTTTCGTCAGTTTTGTGTGCATTTGTATGTGTTGTGTCAGTTTTGTGTGTGTGGTTGTGTTTTGTGTGTTGTGTGAGAGAGGCTGTGTGTGTGTTTGGCTGTTTGAGTTATGCACATGATGTAAGATGTGTTGACTGTGTGTGGCTGTGCTTGTTTTGTACATCTCTTGCATACAGTATGTGGTCTGTGCAATGGTTTTCGTGTGCATTGTGAGCAGTATTTATGTGCCTTCAAGGGTGTGGTGTGTTTATTGTGTCTGTTGTGTTGCGTGTTTCTGTGTTGCGTGTGTGTAGTGCGTTGTGCTCCTGTGTGAGGATGTATGTGTGGTGTGTCTGTGCGTGATTGTGTGTGCAGTGGGTAGTGTGTGAAATGTGTGCTACTTGTCTTTGTTGGTTATATGTGTTTTGCCTATGGATTTGGGAGTGTTGTGTGTGTTATGAGTTGTGATACTTTCTGTGCCGGATGCTTGTGTGTGTCGTGTGATGTGTGGTTCTGTGAGTTGTGTTTGTGTTGTGTGTATTCTACTCTGTGTGTTCTGTGGTCTGTGTGTTTTGCTTGTTGAGTGAGACACTGTGTGTTAGGACTGATATCTTTGTTTATTTGTTGTGTGTTTGGCATTGTGCATTCTGTGAGGCTGTGTGTGCTGTCTGTTTTATGTGTGTTTGGAGTGATGTGTGTAGTGTGTGAAATGTGTGTTGCATAATTTTTGTGTTCTTTCTGTTGTCGACGGTGTGTGTTTTGCATGTTGGTTTCTATGTTCGCGGTTGTGTTTGACAGGTTGTGTGTGTGGCTGGCTCTTTGAGTAAGGAGTGTAATTTGTGATGTGTGTACTGTGTGTGGTCAAGCTTGGTCAGTGTGCCTCACTGGGTGTGTTGTGTTCACTCTGAGAACCGTGGTTCATGTGTATGGTGGGCAGTTATGTTCTCGGTGTGATGTGCTGTGTGTTGAGGGACTTCTGCATTCAAGTGCACAGAAGACAGCCTCTCGTTGTTGGCGGTTTTCTCCACAGGTTTGTAATACTCCAGGAGGGCCTTGTTTCCTGAGGGCGCAGAGAGCCACCTCATCTCTTCACTAGCAAGGCCCTGAAGACGCCTTTGTTGTAAAGTGTCAGAAACTGCTGCAGGAGAGCCTCATGACAAACTCTGCCGCAGAAACAATCCACCATGCACTGAGGAGACACTCCATGAGGGAATACGAGGCTGCTTTCATTTTGCACGCAATTTGCTCCTATGTGATGAGGAAAACAGCAAACATTGCAGTAGAACGCGGTCTTCTCTGTAAGCCCTCTATCTCAAAGATGTGGGTGGGCTGCGAATAGGCCTTTGCTCTAGCGACACTGGAAGTTGCAGAAGATGATGCATTGTAGTGACAGCAGTGGAGGCAAGTCAGCTTTGGATTCAGCTTATGTGACTGAAAGAAAGCACTGCAGGATGGCCCACTCAAGGAATCATTGAAGCCCTGGCAGTGGAGGCTGAAACAGGGCTTTCAATGTGCTTTCAACCATGTCTGTGTGGCCATGAACGTGAGGCTTTGCTGAGGAAGCGTGGCCGTCTGGCACTATGCCCGCATACAACGAATTTAGCTCGCAATGTGGTTTCCGTGTCTGTCCTGTGTGCCTGCACTCTAAGCACCTGGAAGAGGTTTTGCCCTGCAGAGCTCTCTTTAGCTGAGTGTTGTGTGCTCATTTGGGTGACCATTAACGTGAGGCTTTGTTGAGGAAGCCTGGCCATCAGGAAAATGCCCGCATACAACGAATTCAGCTCGCAATGTGGTTTCCGTGTCTGTAATGTGTGCCTGCTCTCTAAGCGCCTGAAAGTGGTCTGCCGTGTGGAGCTCTCCTTTGCTGAGTGTCGGGTGCTCATTTGTGTTGCCATTAACGTGAAGTGTTACTGAGGAAGACTGGTCATCAGGAAAATACCCGCATACAAAGAATTTAGCTCGCAATGTAGTTACCGTGTCTGTCCTGTGTGACTGCACTCTAAGTGCATGAGTGAAGTCTGCTCGGTGTAGATGTCTTTTGCTGAGAGCCGGGTGCTCATTTGTGTGGCCAGAAACGTGAGGCCTTGCTGAGGAAGCCTGGCCGTCAGGAAAATAACCACATACACCGAATTCAGCTCGCAATGTGGTTTCCGTGTCTGTCCTGTGTGACTGCACTCTAAGTGCATGAGTCAAGTCTGCTCTGTAGAGATGTCTTTTGCTCAGTGTCGGGTGCTCATTTTTGTGGCCATTCACGTGAGGTTTTGCTGAGGAATCCTGGCCATCAGGAAAATACCCGCATACAACGAATTGAACTTGCAATGTGGTTTCCGTGTCTGTCCTTTGTGCCTGCACTCTAAGCACCTGAAAGAGGATTTCTGTGTAGAGCTCTCTTTTGCTGAGTGTCGTGTGCTCATTTCGGTGAACATTAACGTGAGGCTTTGTTGACGAAGCCTGGCCATCAGGAAAATGCCCGCATACAACGAATTCAGCTCGCATTGTGGTTTCTGTGTCTGTAATGTGTGCCTGCTCTCTAAGCGCCGGAAAGAGGATTTCTGTGTACAGCTCTCTTTTGCTGAGTGTCGTGTGCTCATTTAGGTGAACATTAACGTGAGGCTTTGTTGACGAAGCCTGGCCATCAGGAAAATGCCCGCATACACCGAATTCAGCTCGCAATGTGGTTTCCGTGTCTGGAATGTGTGCCCGCTCTCTAAGCGCCTGAAAGAGGTCTGCTGCGTAGAGCTCTCTTTTGCTAGGTGTTGGGTGCTCATTTGTGTGGCCATTAACGTGAGGTTTTGCTGAGGAAGACTGGCCATCAGGAAAATACCCGCATACAACGATTTCAGCAGGCAATGTGTTTTCCGTGTCAGTCCTGTGTGACTGCACTCTAAGCGCATGAGTGAAGTCTGCTCTGTAGAGATATCTTTTGCTGAGTGTCGGGAGCTCATTTGTGAGGCCATTAACGTGAGGTTTTGCTGAGGAAGCCTGGCTGTCAGGAAAATACCCGCATACAACAAATTCAGCTCGCAATGTGGTTTCCGTGTCTTATAAATTCTCTTGTTTGTTGTTATGTGCTGTGTTCTGGGTGGTGTGAGTGCTGCCTTTAGGCTTTTTGCGTGTGACATACTGGGTAGATGTGGCGTGGGCTGTGTCATTTCAGCATTGTGTGTAATGATGGGTTCGCCTTGTGTCGGGTGTGTTGTGTGCATGTGTATGTTGTGTGGGTGTGTTTTCGTTCGTCTGTGTGCGCGTGGGGATGCATGTGTTCTCTATGATTAGATTGTGGTTGTGCGTGTTGTGTGCAGTGTGCTATGTGTGTTGCACGCGTTTCGTCAGTTTTGTGTGCATTTGTATGTGTTGTGTCAGTTTTGTGTGTGTGGTTGTGTTTTGTGTGTTGTGTGAGAGAGGCTGTGTGTGTGTTTGGCTGTTGGAGTTATGCACATGATGTAAGATGTGTTGACTGTGTGTGGCTGTGCTTGTTTTGTACATCTCTTGCATACAGTATGTGGTCTGTGCAATGGTTTTCGTGTGCATTGTGAGCAGTACTTATGTGCCTTCAAGGGTGTGGTGTGTTTATTGTGTCTGTTGTGTTGCGTGTTTCTGTGTTGCGTGTGTGTAGTGCGTTGTGCTCCTGTGTGAGGATGTATGTGTGGTGTGTCTGTGCGTGATTGTGTGTGCAGTGGGTAGTGTGTGAAATGTGTGCTACTTGACTTTGTTGGTTATATGTGTTTTGCCTATGGATTTGGGAGTGTTGTATGTGTTATGAGTTGTGATACTTTCTGTGCGGGATGCTTGTGTGTGTCGTGTGATGTGTGGTTCTGTGAGTTGTGTTTGTGTTGTGTGTATTCTACTCTGTGTGTTCTGCGGTCTGTGTGTTTTGCTTGTTGAGTGAGACACTGTGTGTTAGGACTGATATCTTTGTGTATATGTTGTGTGTTTGGCATTGTGCATTCTGTGAGGCTGTGTGTGCTGTCTGTTTTATGTGTGTTTGGAGTGATGTGTGTAGTGTGTGAAATGTGTGTTGCATAATTTTTGTGTTCTTTCTGTTGTCGACGGTGTGTGTTTTGCATGTTGGTTTCTATGTTCGCGGTTGTGTTTGACAGGTTGTGTGTGTGGCTGGCTCTTTGAGTAAGGAGTGTAATTTGTGATGTGTGTACTGTGTGTGCTCAAGCTTGGTCAGTGTGCCTCACTGGGTGTGTTGTGTTCACTCTGAGAACCGTGGTTCATGTGTATGGTGGGCAGTTATGTTCTCGGTGTGATGTGCTGTGTGTTGAGGGACTTCTGCATTCAAGTGCACAGAAGACAGCCTCTCGTTGTTGGCGGTTTTCTCCACAGGTTTGTAATACTCCAGGAGGGCCTTGTTTCCTGAGGGCGCAGAGAGCCACCTCATCTCTTCACTAGCAAGGCCCTGAAGACGCCTTTGTTGTAAAGTGTCAGAAACTGCTGCAGGAGAGCCTCATGACAAACTCTGCCGCAGAAACAATCCACCATGCACTGAGGAGACACTCCATGAGGGAATACGAGACTGCTTTCATTTTGCACGCAATTTGCTCCTATGTGATAAGGAAAACAGCAAACATTGCAGTAGAACGCGGTCTTCTCTGTAAGCCCTCTATCTCAAAGATGTGGGTGGGCTGCGAATAGGCCTTTGCTCTAGCGACACTGGAAGTTGCAGAAGATGATGCATTGTAGTGACAGCAGTGGAGGCAAGTCAGCTTTGGATTCAGCTTATGTGACTGAAAGAAAGCACTGCAGGATGGCCCACTCAAGGAATCATTGAAGCCCTGGCAGTGGAGGCTGAAACAGAGCTTTCAATGTGCTTTCAACCATGTCTGTGTGGCCATGAACGTGAGGCTTTGCTGAGGAAGCCTGGCCGTCTGGCACTATGCCCGCATACAACGAATTTAGCTCGCAATGTGGTTTCCGTGTCTGTCCTCTGTGCCTGCACTCTAAGCACCTGGAAGAGGTTTTGCCCTGCAGAGCTCTCTTTAGCTGAGTGTTGTGTGCTCATTTGGGTGACCATTAACGTGAGGCTTTGTTGAGGAAGCCTGGCCATCAGGAAAATGCCCGCATACAACGAATTCAGCTCGCAATGTGGTTTCCGTGTCTGTAATGTGTGCCTGCTCTCTAAGCGCCTGAAAGTGGTCTGCCGTGTGGAGCTCTCCTTTGCTGAGTGTCGGGTGCTCATTTGTGTTGCCATTAACGTGAAGTGTTACTGAGGAAGACTGGTCATCAGGAAAATACCCGCATACAAAGAATTTAGCTCGCAATGTAGTTACCGTGTCTGTCCTGTGTGACTGCACTCTAAGTGCATGAGTGAAGTCTGCTCGGTGTAGATGTCTTTTGCTGAGAGCCGGGTGCTCATTTGTGTGGCCAGAAACGTGAGGCCTTGCTGAGGAAGCCTGGCCGTCAGGAAAATAACCACATACACCGAATTCAGCTCGCAATGTGGTTTCCGTGTCTGGAATGTGTGCCCGCTCTCTAAGCGCCTGAAAGAGGTCTGCTGCGTAGAGCTCTCTTTTGCTAGGTGTTGGGTGCTCATTTGTGTGGCCATTAACGTGAGGTTTTGCTGAGGAAGACTGGCCATCAGGAAAATACCCGCATACAACGATTTCAGCAGGCAATGTGTTTTCCGTGTCAGTCCTGTGTGACTGCACTCTAAGCGCATGAGTGAAGTCTGCTCTGTAGAGATATCTTTTGCTGAGTGTCGGGAGCTCATTTGTGAGGCCATTAACGTGAGGTTTTGCTGAGGAAGCCTGGCTGTCAGGAAAATACCCGCATACAACAAATTCAGCTCGCAATGTGGTTTCCGTGTCTTATAAATTCTCTTGTTTGTTGTTATGTGCTGTGTTCTGGGTGGTGTGAGTGCTGCCTTTAGGCTTTCTGCGTGTGACATACTGGGTAGATGTGGCGTGGGCTGTGTCATTTCAGCATTGTGTGTAATGATGGGTTCGCCTTGTGTCGGGTGTGTTGTGTGCATGTGTATGTTGTGTGTGGGTGTGTTTTCGTTCGTCTGTGTGCGCGTGGGGATGCATGTGTTCTCTATGATTAGATTGTGGTTGTGCGTGTTGTGTGCAGTGTGCTATGTGTGTTGCACGCGTTTCGTCAGTTTTGTGTGCATTTGTATGTGTTGTGTCAGTTTTGTGTGTGTGGTTGTGTTTTGTGTGTTGTGTGAGAGAGGCTGTGTGTGTGTTTGGCTGTTGGAGTTATGCACATGATGTAAGATGTGTTGACTGTGTGTGGCTGTGCTTGTTTTGTACATCTCTTGCATACAGTATGTGGTCTGTGCAATGGTTTTCGTGTGCATTGTGAGCAGTACTTATGTGCCTTCAAGGGTGTGGTGTGTTTATTGTGTCTGTTGTGTTGCGTGTTTCTGTGTTGCGTGTGTGTAGTGCGTTGTGCTCCTGTGTGAGGATGTATGTGTGGTGTGTCTGTGCGTGATTGTGTCTGCAGTGGGTAGTGTGTGAAATGTGTGCTACTTGACTTTGTTGGTTATATGTGTTTTGCCTATGGATTTGGGAGTGTTGTATGTGTTATGAGTTGTGATACTTTCTGTGCGGGATGCTTGTGTGTGTCGTGTGATGTGTGGTTCTGTGAGTTGTGTTTGTGTTGTGTGTATTCTACTCTGTGTGTTCTGTGGTCTGTGTGTTTTGCTTGTTGAGTGAGACACTGTGTGTTAGGACTGATATCTTTGTGTATATGTTGTGTGTTTGGCATTGTGCATTCTGTGAGGCTGTGTGTGCTGTCTGTTTTATGTGTGTTTGGAGTGATGTGTGTAGTGTGTGAAATGTGTGTTGCATAATTTTTGTGTTCTTTCTGTTGTCGACGGTGTGTGTTTTGCATGTTGGTTTCTATGTTCGCGGTTGTGTTTGACAGGTTGTGTGTGTGGCTGGCTCTTTGAGTAAGGAGTGTAATTTGTGATGTGTGTACTGTGTGTGGTCAAGCTTGGTCAGTGTGCCTCACTGGGTGTGTTGTGTTCACTCTGAGAACCGTGGTTCATGTGTATGGTGGGCAGTTATGTTCTCGGTGTGATGTGCTGTGTGTTGAGGGACTTCTGCATTCAAGTGCACAGAAGACAGCCTCTCGTTGTTGGCGGTTTTCTCCACAGGTTTGTAATACTCCAGGAGGGCCTTGTTTCCTGAGGGCGCAGAGAGCCACCTCATCTCTTCACTAGCAAGGCCCTGAAGACGCCTTTGTTGTAAAGTGTCAGAAACTGCTGCAGGAGAGCCTCATGACAAACTCTGCCGCAGAAACAATCCACCATGCACTGAGGAGACACTCCATGAGGGAATACGAGGCTGCTTTCATTTTGCACGCAATTTGCTCCTATGTGATAAGGAAAACAGCAAACATTGCAGTAGAACGCGGTCTTCTCTGTAAGCCCTCTATCTCAAAGATGTGGGTGGGCTGCGAATAGGCCTTTGCTCTAGCGACACTGGAAGTTGCAGAAGATGATGCATTGTAGTGACAGCAGTGGAGGCAAGTCAGCTTTGGATTCAGCTTATGTGACTGAAAGAAAGCACTGCAGGATGGCCCACTCAAGGAATCATTGAAGCCCTGGCAGTGGAGGCTGAAACAGGGCTTTCAATGTGCTTTCAACCATGTCTGTGTGGCCATGAACGTGAGGCTTTGCTGAGGAAGCCTGGCCATCAGGAAAATACCCGCATACAACGAATTGAACTTGCAATGTGGTTTCCGTGTCTGTCCTGTGTGCCTGCACTCTAAGCACCTGAAAGAGGATTTCTGTGTAGAGCTCTCTTTTGCTGAGTGTCGTGTGCTCATTTCGGTGAACATTAACGTGAGGCTTTGTTGACGAAGCCTGGCCATCAGGAAAATGCCCGCATACAACGAATTCAGCTCGCATTGTGGTTTCTGTGTCTGTAATGTGTGCCTGCTCTCTAAGCGCCGGAAAGAGGATTTCTGTGTACAGCTCTCTTTTGCTGAGTGTCGTGTGCTCATTTAGGTGAACATTAACGTGAGGCTTTGTTGACGAAGCCTGGCCATCAGGAAAATGCCCGCATACACCGAATTCAGCTCGCAATGTGGTTTCCGTGTCTGGAATGTGTGCCCGCTCTCTAAGCGCCTGAAAGAGGTCTGCTGCGTAGAGCTCTCTTTTGCTAGGTGTTGGGTGCTCATTTGTGTGGCCATTAACGTGAGGTTTTGCTGAGGAAGACTGGCCATCAGGAAAATACCCGCATACAACGATTTCAGCAGGCAATGTGTTTTCCGTGTCAGTCCTGTGTGACTGCACTCTAAGCGCATGAGTGAAGTCTGCTCTGTAGAGATATCTTTTGCTGAGTGTCGGGAGCTCATTTGTGAGGCCATTAACGTGAGGTTTTGCTGAGGAAGCCTGGCTGTCAGGAAAATACCCGCATACAACAAATTCAGCTCGCAATGTGGTTTCCGAGTCTTATAAATTCTCTTGTTTGTTGTTATGTGCTGTGTTCTGGGTGGTGTGAGTGCTGCCTTTAGGCTTTCTGCGTGTGACATACTGGGTAGATGTGGCGTGGGCTGTGTCATTTCAGCATTGTGTGTAATGATGGGTTCGCCTTGTGTTGGGTGTGTTGTGTGCATGTGTATGTTGTGTGTGGGTGTGTTTTCGTTCGTGCTGTGTGCGCGTGGGGATGCATGTGTTCTCTATGATTAGATTGTGGTTGTGCGTGTTGTGTGCAGTGTGCTATGTGTGTTGCACGCGTTTCGTCAGTTTTGTGTGCATTTGTATGTGTTGTGTCAGTTTTGTGTGTGTGGTTGTGTTTTGTGTGTTGTGTGAGAGAGGCTGTGTGTGTGTTTGGCTGTTTGAGTTATGCACATGATGTAAGATGTGTTGACTGTGTGTGGCTGTGCTTGTTTTGTACATCTCTTGCATACAGTATGTGGTCTGTGCAATGGTTTTCGTGTGCATTGTGAGCAGTATTTATGTGCCTTCAAGGGTGTGGTGTGTTTATTGTGTCTGTTGTGTTGCGTGTTTCTGTGTTGCGTGTGTGTAGTGCATTGTGCTCCTGTGTGAGGATGTATGTGTGGTGTGTCTGTGCGTGATTGTGTGTGCAGTGGGTAGTGTGTGAAATGTGTGCTACTTGTCTTTGTTGGTTATATGTGTTTTGCCTATGGATTTGGGAGTGTTGTGTGTGTTATGAGTTGTGATACTTTCTGTGCCGGATGCTTGTGTGTGTCGTGTGATGTGTGGTTCTGTGAGTTGTGTTTGTGTTGTGTGTATTCTACTCTGTGTGTTCTGTGGTCTGTGTGTTTTGCTTGTTGAGTGAGACACTGTGTGTTAGGACTGATATCTTTGTGTATATGTTGTGTGTTTGGCATTGTGCATTCTGTGAGGCTGTGTGTGCTGTCTGTTTTATGTGTGTTTGGAGTGATGTGTGTAGTGTGTGAAATGTGTGTTGCATAATTTTTGTGTTCTTTCTGTTGTCGACGGTGTGTGTTTTGCATGTTGGTTTCTATGTTCGCGGTTGTGTTTGACAGGTTGTGTGTGTGGCTGGCTCTTTGAGTAAGGAGTGTAATTTGTGATGTGTGTACTGTGTGTGGTCAAGCTTGGTCAGTGTGCCTCACTGGGTGTGTTGTGTTCACTCTGAGAACCGTGGTTCATGTGTATGGTGGGCAGTTATGTTCTCGGTGTGATGTGCTGTGTGTTGAGGGACTTCTGCATTCAAGTGCACAGAAGACAGCCTCTCGTTGTTGGCGGTTTTCTCCACAGGTTTGTAATACTCCAGGAGGGCCTTGTTTCCTGAGGGCGCAGAGAGCCACCTCATCTCTTCACTAGCAAGGCCCTGAAGACGCCTTTGTTGTAAAGTGTCAGAAACTGCTGCAGGAGAGCCTCATGACAAACTCTGCCGCAGAAACAATCCACCATGCACTGAGGAGACACTCCATGAGGGAATACGAGGCTGCTTTCATTTTGCACGCAATTTGCTCCTATGTGATGAGGAAAACAGCAAACATTGCAGTAGAACGCGGTCTTCTCTGTAAGCCCTCTATCTCAAAGATGTGGGTGGGCTGCGAATAGGCCTTTGCTCTAGCGACACTGGAAGTTGCAGAAGATGATGCATTGTAGTGACAGCAGTGGAGGCAAGTCAGCTTTGGATTCAGCTTATGTGACTGAAAGAAAGCACTGCAGGATGGCCCACTCAAGGAATCATTGAAGCCCTGGCAGTGGAGGCTGAAACAGGGCTTTCAATGTGCTTTCAACCATGTCTGTGTGGCCATGAACGTGAGGCTTTGCTGAGGAAGCCTGGCCATCAGGAAAATACCCGCATACAACGAATTGAACTTGCAATCTGGTTTCCGTGTCTGTCCTGTGTGCCTGCACTCTAAGCACCTGAAAGAGGATTTCTGTGTAGAGCTCTCTTTTGCTGAGTGTCGTGTGCTCATTTCGGTGAACATTAACGTGAGGCTTTGTTGACGAAGCCTGGCCATCAGGAAAATGCCCGCATACAACGAATTCAGCTCGCATTGTGGTTTCTGTGTCTGTAATGTGTGCCAGCTCTCTAAGCGCCGGAAAGAGGATTTCTGTGTACAGCTCTCTTTTGCTGAGTGTCGTGTGCTCATTTAGGTGAACATTAACGTGAGGCTTTGTTGACGAAGCCTGGCCATCAGGAAAATGCCCGCATACACCGAATTCAGCTCGCAATGTGGTTTCCGTGTCTGGAATGTGTGCCCGCTCTCTAAGCGCCTGAAAGAGGTCTGCTGCGTAGAGCTCTCTTTTGCTAGGTGTTGGGTGCTCATTTGTGTGGCCATTAACGTGAGGTTTTGCTGAGGAAGACTGGCCATCAGGAAAATACCCGCATACAACGATTTCAGCAGGCAATGTGTTTTCCGTGTCAGTCCTGTGTGACTGCACTCTAAGCGCATGAGTGAAGTCTGCTCTGTAGAGATATCTTTTGCTGAGTGTCGGGAGCTCATTTGTGAGGCCATTAACGTGAGGTTTTGCTGAGGAAGCCTGGCTGTCAGGAAAATACCCGCATACAACAAATTCAGCTCGCAATGTGGTTTCCGTGTCTTATAAATTCTCTTGTTTGTTGTTATGTGCTGTGTTCTGGGTGGTGTGAGTGCTGCCTTTAGGCTTTCTGCGTGTGACATACTGGGTAGATGTGGCGTGGGCTGTGTCATTTCAGCATTGTGTGTAATGATGGGTTCGCCTTGTGTCGGGTGTGTTGTGTGCATGTGTATGTTGTGTGTGGGTGTGTTTTCGTTCGTCTGTGTGCGCGTGGGGATGCATGTGTTCTCTATGATTAGATTGTGGTTGTGCGTGTTGTGTGCAGTGTGCTATGTGTGTTGCACGCGTTTCGTCAGTTTTGTGTGCATTTGTATGTGTTGTGTCAGTTTTGTGTGTGTGGTTGTGTTTTGTGTGTTGTGTGAGAGAGGCTGTGTGTGTGTTTGGCTGTTGGAGTTATGCACATGATGTAAGATGTGTTGACTGTGTGTGGCTGTGCTTGTTTTGTACATCTCTTGCATACAGTATGTGGTCTGTGCAATGGTTTTCGTGTGCATTGTGAGCAGTACTTATGTGCCTTCAAGGGTGTGGTGTGTTTATTGTGTCTGTTGTGTTGCGTGTTTCTGTGTTGCGTGTGTGTAGTGCGTTGTGCTCCTGTGTGAGGATGTATGTGTGGTGTGTCTGTGCGTGATTGTGTGTGCAGTGGGTAGTGTGTGAAATGTGTGCTACTTGACTTTGTTGGTTATATGTGTTTTGCCTATGGATTTGGGAGTGTTGTATGTGTTATGAGTTGTGATACTTTCTGTGCGGGATGCTTGTGTGTGTCGTGTGATGTGTGGTTCTGTGAGTTGTGTTTGTGTTGTGTGTATTCTACTCTGTGTGTTCTGTGGTCTGTGTGTTTTGCTTGTTGAGTGAGACACTGTGTGTTAGGACTGATATCTTTGTGTATATGTTGTGTGTTTGGCATTGTGCATTCTGTGAGGCTGTGTGTGCTGTCTGTTTTATGTGTGTTTGGAGTGATGTGTGTAGTGTGTGAAATGTGTGTTGCATAATTTTTGTGTTCTTTCTGTTGTCGACGGTGTGTGTTTTGCATGTTGGTTTCTATGTTCGCGGTTGTGTTTGACAGGTTGTGTGTGTGGCTGGCTCTTTGAGTAAGGAGTGTAATTTGTGATGTGTGTACTGTGTGTGGTCAAGCTTGGTCAGTGTGCCTCACTGGGTGTGTTGTGTTCACTCTGAGAACCGTGGTTCATGTGTATGGTGGGCAGTTATGTTCTCGGTGTGATGTGCTGTGTGTTGAGGGACTTCTGCATTCAAGTGCACAGAAGACAGCCTCTCGTTGTTGGCGGTTTTCTCCACAGGTTTGTAATACTCCAGGAGGGCCTTGTTTCCTGAGGGCGCAGAGAGCCACCTCATCTCTTCACTAGCAAGGCCCTGAAGACGCCTTTGTTGTAAAGTGTCAGAAACTGCTGCAGGAGAGCCTCATGACAAACTCTGCCGCAGAAACAATCCACCATGCACTGAGGAGACACTCCATGAGGGAATACGAGGCTGCTTTCATTTTGCACGCAATTTGCTCCTATGTGATAAGGAAAACAGCAAACATTGCAGTAGAACGCGGTCTTCTCTGTAAGCCCTCTATCTCAAAGATGTGGGTGGGCTGCGAATAGGCCTTTGCTCTAGCGACACTGGAAGTTGCAGAAGATGATGCATTGTAGTGACAGCAGTGGAGGCAAGTCAGCTTTGGATTCAGCTTATGTGACTGAAAGAAAGCACTGCAGGATGGCCCACTCAAGGAATCATTGAAGCCCTGGCAGTGGAGGCTGAAACAGGGCTTTCAATGTGCTTTCAACCATGTCTGTGTGGCCATGAACGTGAGGCTTTGCTGAGGAAGCGTGGCCGTCTGGCACTATGCCCGCATACAACGAATTTAGCTCGCAATGTGGTTTCCGTGTCTGTCCTGTGTGCCTGCACTCTAAGCACCTGGAAGAGGTTTTGCCCTGCAGAGCTCTCTTTAGCTGAGTGTTGTGTGCTCATTTGGGTGACCATTAACGTGAGGCTTTGTTGAGGAAGCCTGGCCATCAGGAAAATGCCCGCATACAACGAATTCAGCTCGCAATGTGGTTTCCGTGTCTGTAATGTGTGCCTGCTCTCTAAGCGCCTGAAAGTGGTCTGCCGTGTGGAGCTCTCCTTTGCTGAGTGTCGGGTGCTCATTTGTGTTGCCATTAACGTGTAGTGTTACTGAGGAAGACTGGTCATCAGGAAAATACCCGCATACAAAGAATTTAGCTCGCAATGTAGTTACCGTGTCTGTCCTGTGTGACTGCACTCTAAGTGCATGAGTGAAGTCTGCTCGGTGTAGATGTCTTTTGCTGAGAGCCGGGTGCTCATTTGTGTGGCCAGAAACGTGAGGCCTTGCTGAGGAAGCCTGGCCGTCAGGAAAATAACCACATACACCGAATTCAGCTCGCAATGTGGTTTCCGTGTCTGTCCTGTGTGACTGCACTCTAAGTGCATGAGTCAAGTCTGCTCTGTAGAGATGTCTTTTGCTCAGTGTCGGGTGCTCATTTTTGTGGCCATTCACGTGAGGTTTTGCTGAGGAATCCTGGCCATCAGGAAAATACCCGCATACAACGAATTGAACTTGCAATGTGGTTTCCGTGTCTGTCCTTTGTGCCTGCACTCTAAGCACCTGAAAGAGGATTTCTGTGTAGAGCTCTCTTTTGCTGAGTGTCGTGTGCTCATTTCGGTGAACATTAACGTGAGGCTTTGTTGACGAAGCCTGGCCATCAGGAAAATGCCCGCATACAACGAATTCAGCTCGCATTGTGGTTTCTGTGTCTGTAATGTGTGCCTGCTCTCTAAGCGCCGGAAAGAGGATTTCTGTGTACAGCTCTCTTTTGCTGAGTGTCGTGTGCTCATTTAGGTGAACATTAACGTGAGGCTTTGTTGACGAAGCCTGGCCATCAGGAAAATGCCCGCATACACCGAATTCAGCTCGCAATGTGGTTTCCGTGTCTGGAATGTGTGCCCGCTCTCTAAGCGCCTGAAAGAGGTCTGCTGCGTAGAGCTCTCTTTTGCTAGGTGTTGGGTGCTCATTTGTGTGGCCATTAACGTGAGGTTTTGCTGAGGAAGACTGGCCATCAGGAAAATACCCGCATACAACGATTTCAGCAGGCAATGTGTTTTCCGTGTCAGTCCTGTGTGACTGCACTCTAAGCGCATGAGTGAAGTCTGCTCTGTAGAGATATCTTTTGCTGAGTGTCGGGAGCTCATTTGTGAGGCCATTAACGTGAGGTTTTGCTGAGGAAGCCTGGCTGTCAGGAAAATACCCGCATACAACAAATTCAGCTCGCAATGTGGTTTCCGTGTCTTATAAATTCTCTTGTTTGTTATGTGCTGTGTTCTGGGTGGTGTGAGTGCTGCCTTTAGGCTTTCTGCGTGTGACATACTGGGTAGATGTGGCGTGGGCTGTGTCATTTCAGCATTGTGTGTAATGATGGGTTCGCCTTGTGTCGGGTGTGTTGTGTGCATGTGTATGTTGTGTGTGGGTGTGTTTTCGTTCGTCTGTGTGCGCGTGGGGATGCATGTGTTCTCTATGATTAGATTGTGGTTGTGCGTGTTGTGTGCAGTGTGCTATGTGTGTTGCACGCGTTTCGTCAGTTTTGTGTGCATTTGTATGTGTTGTGTCAGTTTTGTGTGTGTGGTTGTGTTTTGTGTGTTGTGTGAGAGAGGCTGTGTGTGTGTTTGGCTGTTGGAGTTATGCACATGATGTAAGATGTGTTGACTGTGTGTGGCTGTGCTTGTTTTGTACATCTCTTGCATACAGTATGTGGTCTGTGCAATGGTTTTCGTGTGCATTGTGAGCAGTACTTATGTGCCTTCAAGGGTGTGGTGTGTTTATTGTGTCTGTTGTGTTGCGTGTTTCTGTGTTGCGTGTGTGTAGTGCGTTGTGCTCCTGTGTGAGGATGTATGTGTGGTGTGTCTGTGCGTGATTGTGTGTGCAGTGGGTAGTGTGTGAAATGTGTGCTCCTTGACTTTGTTGGTTATATGTGTTTTGCCTATGGATTTGGGAGTGTTGTGTGTGTTATGAGTTGTGATACTTTCTGTGCGGGATGCTTGTGTGTGTCGTGTGATGTGTGGTTCTGTGAGTTGTGTTTGTGTTGTGTGTATTCTACTCTGTGTGTTCTGTGGTCTGTGTGTTTTGCTTGTTGAGTGAGACACTGTGTGTTAGGACTGATATCTTTGTGTATATGTTGTGTGTTTGGCATTGTGCATTCTGTGAGGCTGTGTGTGCTGTCTGTTTTATGTGTGTTTGGAGTGATGTGTGTAGTGTGTGAAATGTGTGTTGCATAATTTTTGTGTTCTTTCTGTTGTCGACGGTGTGTGTTTTGCATGTTGGTTTCTATGTTCGCGGTTGTGTTTGACAGGTTGTGTGTGTGGCTGGCTCTTTGAGTAAGGAGTGTAATTTGTGATGTGTGTACTGTGTGTGGTCAACCTTGGTCAGTGTGCCTCACTGGGTGTGTTGTGTTCACTCTGAGAACCGTGGTTCATGTGTATGGTGGGCAGTTATGTCCTGGGTGTGATGTGGTGTGTGTTGAGGGACTTCTGCATTCAAGTGCACAGAAGACAGCCTCTGGTTGTTGGCGGTTTTCTCCACAGGTTTGTAATACTCCAGGAGGGCCTTGTTTCCTGAGGGCGCAGAGAGCCACCTCATCTCTTCACTAGCAAGGCCCTGAAGACGCCTTTGTTGTAAAGTGTCAGAAACTGCTGCAGGAGAGCCTCATGACAAACTCTGCCGCAGAAACAATCCACCATGCACTGAGGAGACACTCCATGAGGGAATACGAGGCTGCTTTCATTTTGCACGCAATTTGCTCCTATGTGATAAGGAAAACAGCAAACATTGCAGTAGAACGCGGTCTTCTCTGTAAGCCCTCTATCTCAAAGATGTGGGTGGGCTGCGAATAGGCCTTTGCTCTAGCGACACTGGAAGTTGCAGAAGATGATGCATTGTAGTGACAGCAGTGGAGGCAAGTCAGCTTTGGATTCAGCTTATGTGACTGAAAGAAAGCACTGCAGGATGGCCCACTCAAGGAATCATTGAAGCCCTGGCAGTGGAGGCTGAAACAGGGCTTTCAATGTGCTTTCAACCATGTCTGTGTGGCCATGAACGTGAGGCTTTGCTGAGGAAGCGTGGCCGTCTGGCACTATGCCCGCATACAACGAATTTAGCTCGCAATGTGGTTTCCGTGTCTGTCCTGTGTGCCTGCACTCTAAGCACCTGGAAGAGGTTTTGCCCTGCAGAGCTCTCTTTAGCTGAGTGTTGTGTGCTCATTTGGGTGACCATTAACGTGAGGCTTTGTTGAGGAAGCCTGGCCATCAGGAAAATGCCCGCATACAACGAATTCAGCTCGCAATGTGGTTTCCGTGTCTGTAATGTGTGCCTGCTCTCTAAGCGCCTGAAAGTGGTCTGCCGTGTGGAGCTCTCCTTTGCTGAGTGTCGGGTGCTCATTTGTGTTGCCATTAACGTGAAGTGTTACTGAGGAAGACTGGTCATCAGGAAAATACCCGCATACAAAGAATTTAGCTCGCAATGTAGTTACCGTGTCTGTCCTGTGTGACTGCACTCTAAGTGCATGAGTGAAGTCTGCTCGGTGTAGATGTCTTTTGCTGAGAGCCGGGTGCTCATTTGTGTGGCCAGAAACGTGAGGCCTTGCTGAGGAAGCCTGGCCGTCAGGAAAATAACCACATACACCGAATTCAGCTCGCAATGTGGTTTCCGTGTCTGTCCTGTGTGACTGCACTCTAAGTGCATGAGTCAAGTCTGCTCTGTAGAGATGTCTTTTGCTCAGTGTCGGGTGCTCATTTTTGTGGCCATTCACGTGAGGTTTTGCTGAGGAATCCTGGCCATCAGGAAAATACCCGCATACAACGAATTGAACTTGCAATGTGGTTTCCGTGTCTGTCCTTTGTGCCTGCACTCTAAGCACCTGAAAGAGGATTTCTGTGTAGAGCTCTCTTTTGCTGAGTGTCGTGTGCTCATTTCGGTGAACATTAACGTGAGGCTTTGTTGACGAAGCCTGGCCATCAGGAAAATGCCCGCATACAACGAATTCAGCTCGCATTGTGGTTTCTGTGTCTGTAATGTGTGCCTGCTCTCTAAGCGCCGGAAAGAGGATTTCTGTGTACAGCTCTCTTTTGCTGAGTGTCGTGTGCTCATTTAGGTGAACATTAACGTGAGGCTTTGTTGACGAAGCCTGGCCATCAGGAAAATGCCCGCATACACCGAATTCAGCTCGCAATGTGGTTTCCGTGTCTGGAATGTGTGCCCGCTCTCTAAGCGCCTGAAAGAGGTCTGCTGCGTAGAGCTCTCTTTTGCTAGGTGTTGGGTGCTCATTTGTGTGGCCATTAACGTGAGGTTTTGCTGAGGAAGACTGGCCATCAGGAAAATACCCGCATACAACGATTTCAGCAGGCAATGTGTTTTCCGTGTCAGTCCTGTGTGACTGCACTCTAAGCGCATGAGTGAAGTCTGCTCTGTAGAGATATCTTTTGCTGAGTGTCGGGAGCTCATTTGTGAGGCCATTAACGTGAGGTTTTGCTGAGGAAGCCTGGCTGTCAGGAAAATACCCGCATACAACAAATTCAGCTCGCAATGTGGTTTCCGTGTCTTATAAATTCTCTTGTTTGTTATGTGCTGTGTTCTGGGTGGTGTGAGTGCTGCCTTTAGGCTTTCTGCGTGTGACATACTGGGTAGATGTGGCGTGGGCTGTGTCATTTCAGCATTGTGTGTAATGATGGGTTCGCCTTGTGTCGGGTGTGTTGTGTGCATGTGTATGTTGTGTGTGGGTGTGTTTTCGTTCGTCTGTGTGCGCGTGGGGATGCATGTGTTCTCTATGATTAGATTGTGGTTGTGCGTGTTGTGTGCAGTGTGCTATGTGTGTTGCACGCGTTTCGTCAGTTTTGTGTGCATTTGTATGTGTTGTGTCAGTTTTGTGTGTGTGGTTGTGTTTTGTGTGTTGTGTGAGAGAGGCTGTGTGTGTGTTTGGCTGTTGGAGTTATGCACATGATGTAAGATGTGTTGACTGTGTGTGGCTGTGCTTGTTTTGTACATCTCTTGCATACAGTATGTGGTCTGTGCAATGGTTTTCGTGTGCATTGTGAGCAGTACTTATGTGCCTTCAAGGGTGTGGTGTGTTTATTGTGTCTGTTGTGTTGCGTGTTTCTGTGTTGCGTGTGTGTAGTGCGTTGTGCTCCTGTGTGAGGATGTATGTGTGGTGTGTCTGTGCGTGATTGTGTGTGCAGTGGGTAGTGTGTGAAATGTGTGCTACTTGACTTTGTTGGTTATATGTGTTTTGCCTATGGATTTGGGAGTGTTGTGTGTGTTATGAGTTGTGATACTTTCTGTGCGGGATGCTTGTGTGTGTCGTGTGATGTGTGTTTCTGTGAGTTGTGTTTGTGTTGTGTGTATTCTACTCTGTGTGTTCTGTGGTCTGTGTGTTTTGCTTGTTGAGTGAGACACTGTGTGTTAGGACTGATATCTTTGTGTATATGTTGTGTGTTTGGCATTGTGCATTCTGTGAGGCTGTGTGTGCTGTCTGTTTTATGTGTGTTTGGAGTGATGTGTGTAGTGTGTGAAATGTGTGTTGCATAATTTTTGTGTTCTTTCTGTTGTCGACGGTGTCTCTTTTACATCTTGGTTTTTATTTTCGCGGTTGTGTTTGCCAGGTTGTGTGTTTGGCTGGCTCTTTGAGTAAGGAGTGTAATTTGTGATGTTTGTACTGTGTGTGTTCAAGCTTGGTGAGTGTGCCTCACTGGGTGTGTTGTGTTCACTCTGAGAACCGTGGTTCATGTGTATGGTGGGCAGTTATGTTCTCGGTGTGATGTGCTGTGTGTTGAGGGACTTCTGCATTCAAGTGCACAGAAGACAGCCTCTCGTTGTTGGCGGTTTTCTCCACAGGTTTGTAATACTCCAGGAGGGCCTTGTTTCCTGAGGGCGCAGAGAGCCACCTCATCTCTTCACTAGCAAGGCCCTGAAGACGCCTTTGTTGTAAAGTGTCAGAAACTGCTGCAGGAGAGCCTCATGACAAACTCTGCCGCAGAAACAATCCACCATGCACTGAGGAGACACTCCATGAGGGAATACGAGGCTGCTTTCATTTTGCACGCAATTTGCTCCTATGTGATAAGGAAAACAGCAAACATTGCAGTAGAACGCGGTCTTCTCTGTAAGCCCTCTATCTCAAAGATGTGGGTGGGCTGCGAATAGGCCTTTGCTCTAGCGACACTGGAAGTTGCAGAAGATGATGCATTGTAGTGACAGCAGTGGAGGCAAGTCAGCTTTGGATTCAGCTTATGTGACTGAAAGAAAGCACTGCAGGATGGCCCACTCAAGGAATCATTGAAGCCCTGGCAGTGGAGGCTGAAACAGGGCTTTCAATGTGCTTTCAACCATGTCTGTGTGGCCATGAACGTGAGGCTTTGCTGAGGAAGCGTGGCCGTCTGGCACTATGCCCGCATACAACGAATTTAGCTCGCAATGTGGTTTCCGTGTCTGTCCTGTGTGCCTGCACTCTAAGCACCTGGAAGAGGTTTTGCCCTGCAGAGCTCTCTTTAGCTGAGTGTTGTGTGCTCATTTGGGTGACCATTAACGTGAGGCTTTGTTGAGGAAGCCTGGCCATCAGGAAAATGCCCGCATACAACGAATTCAGCTCGCAATGTGGTTTCCGTGTCTGTAATGTGTGCCTGCTCTCTAAGCGCCTGAAAGTGGTCTGCCGTGTGGAGCTCTCCTTTGCTGAGTGTCGGGTGCTCATTTGTGTTGCCATTAACGTGAAGTGTTACTGAGGAAGACTGGTCATCAGGAAAATACCCGCATACAAAGAATTTAGCTCGCAATGTAGTTACCGTGTCTGTCCTGTGTGACTGCACTCTAAGTGCATGAGTGAAGTCTGCTCGGTGTAGATGTCTTTTGCTGAGAGCAGGGTGCTCATTTGTGTGGCCAGAAACGTGAGGCCTTGCTGAGGAAGCCTGGCCGTCAGGAAAATAACCACATACACCGAATTCAGCTCGCAATGTGGTTTCCGTGTCTGTCCTGTGTGACTGCACTCTAAGTGCATGAGTCAAGTCTGCTCTGTAGAGATGTCTTTTGCTCAGTGTCGGGTGCTCATTTTTGTGGCCATTCACGTGAGGTTTTGCTGAGGAATCCTGGCCATCAGGAAAATACCCGCATACAACGAATTGAACTTGCAATGTGGTTTCCGTGTCTGTCCTTTGTGCCTGCACTCTAAGCACCTGAAAGAGGATTTCTGTGTAGAGCTCTCTTTTGCTGAGTGTCGTGTGCTCATTTCGGTGAACATTAACGTGAGGCTTTGTTGACGAAGCCTGGCCATCAGGAAAATGCCCGCATACAACGAATTCAGCTCGCATTGTGGTTTCTGTGTCTGTAATGTGTGCCTGCTCTCTAAGCGCCGGAAAGAGGATTTCTGTGTACAGCTCTCTTTTGCTGAGTGTCGTGTGCTCATTTAGGTGAACATTAACGTGAGGCTTTGTTGACGAAGCCTGGCCATCAGGAAAATGCCCGCATACACCGAATTCAGCTCGCAATGTGGTTTCCGTGTCTGGAATGTGTGCCCGCTCTCTAAGCGCCTGAAAGAGGTCTGCTGCGTAGAGCTCTCTTTTGCTAGGTGTTGGGTGCTCATTTGTGTGGCCATTAACGTGAGGTTTTGCTGAGGAAGACTGGCCATCAGGAAAATACCCGCATACAACGATTTCAGCAGGCAATGTGTTTTCCGTGTCAGTCCTGTGTGACTGCACTCTAAGCGCATGAGTGAAGTCTGCTCTGTAGAGATATCTTTTGCTGAGTGTCGGGAGCTCATTTGTGAGGCCATTAACGTGAGGTTTTGCTGAGGAAGCCTGGCTGTCAGGAAAATACCCGCATACAACAAATTCAGCTCGCAATGTGGTTTCCGTGTCTTATAAATTCTCTTGTTTGTTGTTATGTGCTGTGTTCTGGGTGGTGTGAGTGCTGCCTTTAGGCTTTTTGCGTGTGACATACTGGGTAGATGTGGCGTGGGCTGTGTCTTTTCAGCATTGTGTGTAATGATGGGTTCGCCTTGTGTCGGGTGTGTTGTGTGCATGTGTATGTTGTGTGGGTGTGTTTTCGTTCGTCTGTGTGCGCGTGGGGATGCATGTGTTCTCTATGATTAGATTGTGGTTGTGCGTGTTGTGTGCAGTGTGCTATGTGTGTTGCACGCGTTTCGTCAGTTTTGTGTGCATTTGTATGTGTTGTGTCAGTTTTGTGTGTGTGGTTGTGTTTTGTGTGTTGTGTGAGAGAGGCTGTGTGTGTGTTTGGCTGTTGGAGTTATGCACATGATGTAAGATGTGTTGACTGTGTGTGGCTGTGCTTGTTTTGTACATCTCTTGCATACAGTATGTGGTCTGTGCAATGGTTTTCGTGTGCATTGTGAGCAGTACTTATGTGCCTTCAAGGGTGTGGTGTGTTTATTGTGTCTGTTGTGTTGCGTGTTTCTGTGTTGCGTGTGTGTAGTGCGTTGTGCTCCTGTGTGAGGATGTATGTGTGGTGTGTCTGTGCGTGATTGTGTGTGCAGTGGGTAGTGTGTGAAATGTGTGCTACTTGACTTTGTTGGTTATATGTGTTTTGCCTATGGATTTGGGAGTGTTGTATGTGTTATGAGTTGTGATACTTTCTGTGCGGGATGCTTGTGTGTGTCGTGTGATGTGTGGTTCTGTGAGTTGTGTTTGTGTTGTGTGTATTCTACTCTGTGTGTTCTGTGGTCTGTGTGTTTTGCTTGTTGAGTGAGACACTGTGTGTTAGGACTGATATCTTTGTGTATATGTTGTGTGTTTGGCATTGTGCATTCTGTGAGGCTGTGTGTGCTGTCTGTTTTATGTGTGTTTGGAGTGATGTGTGTAGTGTGTGAAATGTGTGTTGCATAATTTTTGTGTTCTTTCTGTTGTCGACGGTGTGTGTTTTGCATGTTGGTTTCTATGTTCGGGGTTGTGTTTGACAGGTTGTGTGTGTGGCTGGCTCTTTGAGTAAGGAGTGTATTTTGTGATGTGTGTACTGTGTGTGGTCAAGCTTGGTCAGTGTGCCTCACTGGGTGTGTTGTGTTCACTCTGAGAACCGTGGTTCATGTGTATGGTGGGCAGTTATGTTCTCGGTGTGATGTGCTGTGTGTTGAGGGACTTCTGCATTCAAGTGCACAGAAGACAGCCTCTCGTTGTTGGCGGTTTTCTCCACAGGTTTGTAATACTCCAGGAGGGCCTTGTTTCCTGAGGGCGCAGAGAGCCACCTCATCTCTTCACTAGCAAGGCCCTGAAGACGCCTTTGTTGTAAAGTGTCAGAAACTGCTGCAGGAGAGCCTCATGACAAACTCTGCCGCAGAAACAATCCACCATGCACTGAGGAGACACTCCATGAGGGAATACGAGGCTGCTTTCATTTTGCACGCAATTTGCTCCTATGTGATAAGGAAAACAGCAAACATTGCAGTAGAACGCGGTCTTCTCTGTAAGCCCTCTATCTCAAAGATGTGGGTGGGCTGCGAATAGGCCTTTGCTCTAGCGACACTGGAAGTTGCAGAAGATGATGCATTGTAGTGACAGCAGTGGAGGCAAGTCAGCTTTGGATTCAGCTTATGTGACTGAAAGAAAGCACTGCAGGATGGCCCACTCAAGGAATCATTGAAGCCCTGGCAGTGGAGGCTGAAACAGGGCTTTCAATGTGCTTTCAACCATGTCTGTGTGGCCATGAACGTGAGGCTTTGCTGAGGAAGCGTGGCCGTCTGGCACTATGCCCGCATACAACGAATTTAGCTCGCAATGTGGTTTCCGTGTCTGTCCTGTGTGCCTGCACTCTAAGCACCTGGAAGAGGTTTTGCCCTGCAGAGCTCTCTTTAGCTGAGTGTTGTGTGCTCATTTGGGTGACCATTAACGTGAGGCTTTGTTGAGGAAGCCTGGCCATCAGGAAAATGCCCGCATACAACGAATTCAGCTCGCAATGTGGTTTCCGTGTCTGTAATGTGTGCCTGCTCTCTAAGCGCCTGAAAGTGGTCTGCCGTGTGGAGCTCTCCTTTGCTGAGTGTCGGGTGCTCATTTGTGTTGCCATTAACGTGAAGTGTTACTGAGGAAGACTGGTCATCAGGAAAATACCCGCATACAAAGAATTTAGCTCGCAATGTAGTTACCGTGTCTGTCCTGTGTGACTGCACTCTAAGTGCATGAGTGAAGTCTGCTCGGTGTAGATGTCTTTTGCTGAGAGCCGGGTGCTCATTTGTGTGGCCAGAAACGTGAGGCCTTGCTGAGGAAGCCTGGCCGTCAGGAAAATAACCACATACACCGAATTCAGCTCGCAATGTGGTTTCCGTGTCTGTCCTGTGTGACTGCACTCTAAGTGCATGAGTCAAGTCTGCTCTGTAGAGATGTCTTTTGCTCAGTGTCGGGTGCTCATTTTTGTGGCCATTCACGTGAGGTTTTGCTGAGGAATCCTGGCCATCAGGAAAATACCCGCATACAACGAATTGAACTTGCAATGTGGTTTCCGTGTCTGTCCTTTGTGCCTGCACTCTAAGCACCTGAAAGAGGATTTCTGTGTAGAGCTCTCTTTTGCTGAGTGTCGTGTGCTCATTTCGGTGAACATTAACGTGAGGCTTTGTTGACGAAGCCTGGCCATCAGGAAAATGCCCGCATACAACGAATTCAGCTCGCATTGTGGTTTCTGTGTCTGTAATGTGTGCCTGCTCTCTAAGCGCCGGAAAGAGGATTTCTGTGTACAGCTCTCTTTTGCTGAGTGTCGTGTGCTCATTTAGGTGAACATTAACGTGAGGCTTTGTTGACGAAGCCTGGCCATCAGGAAAATGCCCGCATACACCGAATTCAGCTCGCAATGTGGTTTCCGTGTCTGGAATGTGTGCCCGCTCTCTAAGCGCCTGAAAGAGGTCTGCTGCGTAGAGCTCTCTTTTGCTAGGTGTTGGGTGCTCATTTGTGTGGCCATTAACGTGAGGTTTTGCTGAGGAAGACTGGCCATCAGGAAAATACCCGCATACAACGATTTCAGCAGGCAATGTGTTTTCCGTGTCAGTCCTGTGTGACTGCACTCTAAGCGCATGAGTGAAGTCTGCTCTGTAGAGATATCTTTTGCTGAGTGTCGGGAGCTCATTTGTGAGGCCATTAACGTGAGGTTTTGCTGAGGAAGCCTGGCTGTCAGGAAAATACCCGCATACAACAAATTCAGCTCGCAATGTGGTTTCCGTGTCTTATAAATTCTCTTGTTTGTTATGTGCTGTGTTCTGGGTGGTGTGAGTGCTGCCTTTAGGCTTTCTGCGTGTGACATACTGGGTAGATGTGGCGTGGGCTGTGTCATTTCAGCATTGTGTGTAATGATGGGTTCGCCTTGTGTCGGGTGTGTTGTGTGCATGTGTATGTTGTGTGTGGGTGTGTTTTCGTTCGTCTGTGTGCGCGTGGGGATGCATGTGTTCTCTATGATTAGATTGTGGTTGTGCGTGTTGTGTGCAGTGTGCTATGTGTGTTGCACGCGTTTCGTCAGTTTTGTGTGCATTTGTATGTGTTGTGTCAGTTTTGTGTGTGTGGTTGTGTTTTGTGTGTTGTGTGAGAGAGGCTGTGTGTGTGTTTGGCTGTTGGAGTTATGCACATGATGTAAGATGTGTTGACTGTGTGTGGCTGTGCTTGTTTTGTACATCTCTTGCATACAGTATGTGGTCTGTGCAATGGTTTTCGTGTGCATTGTGAGCAGTACTTATGTGCCTTCAAGGGTGTGGTGTGTTTATTGTGTCTGTTGTGTTGCGTGTTTCTGTGTTGCGTGTGTGTAGTGCGTTGTGCTCCTGTGTGAGGATGTATGTGTGGTGTGTCTGTGCGTGATTGTGTGTGCAGTGGGTAGTGTGTGAAATGTGTGCTCCTTGACTTTGTTGGTTATATGTGTTTTGCCTATGGATTTGGGAGTGTTGTGTGTGTTATGAGTTGTGATACTTTCTGTGCGGGATGCTTGTGTGTGTCGTGTGATGTGTGGTTCTGTGAGTTGTGTTTGTGTTGTGTGTATTCTACTCTGTGTGTTCTGTGGTCTGTGTGTTTTGCTTGTTGAGTGAGACACTGTGTGTTAGGACTGATATCTTTGTGTATATGTTGTGTGTTTGGCATTGTGCATTCTGTGAGGCTGTGTGTGCTGTCTGTTTTATGTGTGTTTGGAGTGATGTGTGTAGTGTGTGAAATGTGTGTTGCATAATTTTTGTGTTCTTTCTGTTGTCGACGGTGTGTGTTTTGCATGTTGGTTTCTATGTTCGCGGTTGTGTTTGACAGGTTGTGTGTGTGGCTGGCTCTTTGAGTAAGGAGTGTAATTTGTGATGTGTGTACTGTGTGTGGTCAAGCTTGGTCAGTGTGCCTCACTGGGTGTGTTGTGTTCACTCTGAGAACCGTGGTTCATGTGTATGGTGGGCAGTTATGTTCTCGGTGTGATGTGCTGTGTGTTGAGGGACTTCTGCATTCAAGTGCACAGAAGACAGCCTCTCGTTGTTGGCGGTTTTCTCCACAGGTTTGTAATACTCCAGGAGGGCCTTGTTTCCTGAGGGCGCAGAGAGCCACCTCATCTCTTCACTAGCAAGGCCCTGAAGACGCCTTTGTTGTAAAGTGTCAGAAACTGCTGCAGGAGAGCCTCATGACAAACTCTGCCGCAGAAACAATCCACCATGCACTGAGGAGACACTCCATGAGGGAATACGAGGCTGCTTTCATTTTGCACGCAATTTGCTCCTATGTGATAAGGAAAACAGCAAACATTGCAGTAGAACGCGGTCTTCTCTGTAAGCCCTCTATCTCAAAGATGTGGGTGGGCTGCGAATAGGCCTTTGCTCTAGCGACACTGGAAGTTGCAGAAGATGATGCATTGTAGTGACAGCAGTGGAGGCAAGTCAGCTTTGGATTCAGCTTATGTGACTGAAAGAAAGCACTGCAGGATGGCCCACTCAAGGAATCATTGAAGCCCTGGCAGTGGAGGCTGAAACAGGGCTTTCAATGTGCTTTCAACCATGTCTGTGTGGCCATGAACGTGAGGCTTTGCTGAGGAAGCGTGGCCGTCTGGCACTATGCCCGCATACAACGAATTTAGCTCGCAATGTGGTTTCCGTGTCTGTCCTGTGTGCCTGCACTCTAAGCACCTGGAAGAGGTTTTGCCCTGCAGAGCTCTCTTTAGCTGAGTGTTGTGTGCTCATTTGGGTGACCATTAACGTGAGGCTTTGTTGAGGAAGCCTGGCCATCAGGAAAATGCCCGCATACAACGAATTCAGCTCGCAATGTGGTTTCCGTGTCTGTAATGTGTGCCTGCTCTCTAAGCGCCTGAAAGTGGTCTGCCGTGTGGAGCTCTCCTTTGCTGAGTGTCGGGTGCTCATTTGTGTTGCCATTAACGTGAAGTGTTACTGAGGAAGACTGGTCATCAGGAAAATACCCGCATACAAAGAATTTAGCTCGCAATGTAGTTACCGTGTCTGTCCTGTGTGACTGCACTCTAAGTGCATGAGTGAAGTCTGCTCGGTGTAGATGTCTTTTGCTGAGAGCAGGGTGCTCATTTGTGTGGCCAGAAACGTGAGGCCTTGCTGAGGAAGCCTGGCCGTCAGGAAAATAACCACATACACCGAATTCAGCTCGCAATGTGGTTTCCGTGTCTGTCCTGTGTGACTGCACTCTAAGTGCATGAGTCAAGTCTGCTCTGTAGAGATGTCTTTTGCTCAGTGTCGGGTGCTCATTTTTGTGGCCATTCACGTGAGGTTTTGCTGAGGAATCCTGGCCATCAGGAAAATACCCGCATACAACGAATTGAACTTGCAATGTGGTTTCCGTGTCTGTCCTTTGTGCCTGCACTCTAAGCACCTGAAAGAGGATTTCTGTGTAGAGCTCTCTTTTGCTGAGTGTCGTGTGCTCATTTCGGTGAACATTAACGTGAGGCTTTGTTGACGAAGCCTGGCCATCAGGAAAATGCCCGCATACAACGAATTCAGCTCGCATTGTGGTTTCTGTGTCTGTAATGTGTGCCTGCTCTCTAAGCGCCGGAAAGAGGATTTCTGTGTACAGCTCTCTTTTGCTGAGTGTCGTGTGCTCATTTAGGTGAACATTAACGTGAGGCTTTGTTGACGAAGCCTGGCCATCAGGAAAATGCCCGCATACACCGAATTCAGCTCGCAATGTGGTTTCCGTGTCTGGAATGTGTGCCCGCTCTCTAAGCGCCTGAAAGAGGTCTGCTGCGTAGAGCTCTCTTTTGCTAGGTGTTGGGTGCTCATTTGTGTGGCCATTAACGTGAGGTTTTGCTGAGGAAGACTGGCCATCAGGAAAATACCCGCATACAACGATTTCAGCAGGCAATGTGTTTTCCGTGTCAGTCCTGTGTGACTGCACTCTAAGCGCATGAGTGAAGTCTGCTCTGTAGAGATATCTTTTGCTGAGTGTCGGGAGCTCATTTGTGAGGCCATTAACGTGAGGTTTTGCTGAGGAAGCCTGGCTGTCAGGAAAATACCCGCATACAACAAATTCAGCTCGCAATGTGGTTTCCGTGTCTTATAAATTCTCTTGTTTGTTGTTATGTGCTGTGTTCTGGGTGGTGTGAGTGCTGCCTTTAGGCTTTTTGCGTGTGACATACTGGGTAGATGTGGCGTGGGCTGTGTCTTTTCAGCATTGTGTGTAATGATGGGTTCGCCTTGTGTCGGGTGTGTTGTGTGCATGTGTATGTTGTGTGGGTGTGTTTTCGTTCGTCTGTGTGCGCGTGGGGATGCATGTGTTCTCTATGATTAGATTGTGGTTGTGCGTGTTGTGTGCAGTGTGCTATGTGTGTTGCACGCGTTTCGTCAGTTTTGTGTGCATTTGTATGTGTTGTGTCAGTTTTGTGTGTGTGGTTGTGTTTTGTGTGTTGTGTGAGAGAGGCTGTGTGTGTGTTTGGCTGTTGGAGTTATGCACATGATGTAAGATGTGTTGACTGTGTGTGGCTGTGCTTGTTTTGTACATCTCTTGCATACAGTATGTGGTCTGTGCAATGGTTTTCGTGTGCATTGTGAGCAGTACTTATGTGCCTTCAAGGGTGTGGTGTGTTTATTGTGTCTGTTGTGTTGCGTGTTTCTGTGTTGCGTGTGTGTAGTGCGTTGTGCTCCTGTGTGAGGATGTATGTGTGGTGTGTCTGTGCGTGATTGTGTGTGCAGTGGGTAGTGTGTGAAATGTGTGCTACTTGACTTTGTTGGTTATATGTGTTTTGCCTATGGATTTGGGAGTGTTGTATGTGTTATGAGTTGTGATACTTTCTGTGCGGGATGCTTGTGTGTGTCGTGTGATGTGTGGTTCTGTGAGTTGTGTTTGTGTTGTGTGTATTCTACTCTGTGTGTTCTGTGGTCTGTGTGTTTTGCTTGTTGAGTGAGACACTGTGTGTTAGGACTGATATCTTTGTGTATATGTTGTGTGTTTGGCATTGTGCATTCTGTGAGGCTGTGTGTGCTGTCTGTTTTATGTGTGTTTGGAGTGATGTGTGTAGTGTGTGAAATGTGTGTTGCATAATTTTTGTGTTCTTTCTGTTGTCGACGGTGTGTGTTTTGCATGTTGGTTTCTATGTTCGCGGTTGTGTTTGACAGGTTGTGTGTGTGGCTGGCTCTTTGAGTAAGGAGTGTAATTTGTGATGTGTGTACTGTGTGTGGTCAAGCTTGGTCAGTGTGCCTCACTGGGTGTGTTGTGTTCACTCTGAGAACCGTGGTTCATGTGTATGGTGGGCAGTTATGTTCTCGGTGTGATGTGCTGTGTGTTGAGGGACTTCTGCATTCAAGTGCACAGAAGACAGCCTCTCGTTGTTGGCGGTTTTCTCCACAGGTTTGTAATACTCCAGGAGGGCCTTGTTTCCTGAGGGCGCAGAGAGCCACCTCATCTCTTCACTAGCAAGGCCCTGAAGACGCCTTTGTTGTAAAGTGTCAGAAACTGCTGCAGGAGAGCCTCATGACAAACTCTGCCGCAGAAACAATCCACCATGCACTGAGGAGACACTCCATGAGGGAATACGAGGCTGCTTTCATTTTGCACGCAATTTGCTCCTATGTGATAAGGAAAACAGCAAACATTGCAGTAGAACGCGGTCTTCTCTGTAAGCCCTCTATCTCAAAGATGTGGGTGGGCTGCGAATAGGCCTTTGCTCTAGCGACACTGGAAGTTGCAGAAGATGATGCATTGTAGTGACAGCAGTGGAGGCAAGTCAGCTTTGGATTCAGCTTATGTGACTGAAAGAAAGCACTGCAGGATGGCCCACTCAAGGAATCATTGAAGCCCTGGCAGTGGAGGCTGAAACAGGGCTTTCAATGTGCTTTCAACCATGTCTGTGTGGCCATGAACGTGAGGCTTTGCTGAGGAAGCGTGGCCGTCTGGCACTATGCCCGCATACAACGAATTTAGCTCGCAATGTGGTTTCCGTGTCTGTCCTGTGTGCCTGCACTCTAAGCACCTGGAAGAGGTTTTGCCCTGCAGAGCTCTCTTTAGCTGAGTGTTGTGTGCTCATTTGGGTGACCATTAACGTGAGGCTTTGTTGAGGAAGCCTGGCCATCAGGAAAATGCCCGCATACAACGAATTCAGCTCGCAATGTGGTTTCCGTGTCTGTAATGTGTGCCTGCTCTCTAAGCGCCTGAAAGTGGTCTGCCGTGTGGAGCTCTCCTTTGCTGAGTGTCGGGTGCTCATTTGTGTTGCCATTAACGTGAAGTGTTACTGAGGAAGACTGGTCATCAGGAAAATACCCGCATACAAAGAATTTAGCTCGCAATGTAGTTACCGTGTCTGTCCTGTGTGACTGCACTCTAAGTGCATGAGTGAAGTCTGCTCGGTGTAGATGTCTTTTGCTGAGAGCCGGGTGCTCATTTGTGTGGCCAGAAACGTGAGGCCTTGCTGAGGAAGCCTGGCCGTCAGGAAAATAACCACATACACCGAATTCAGCTCGCAATGTGGTTTCCGTGTCTGTCCTGTGTGACTGCACTCTAAGTGCATGAGTCAAGTCTGCTCTGTAGAGATGTCTTTTGCTCAGTGTCGGGTGCTCATTTTTGTGGCCATTCACGTGAGGTTTTGCTGAGGAATCCTGGCCATCAGGAAAATACCCGCATACAACGAATTGAACTTGCAATGTGGTTTCCGTGTCTGTCCTTTGTGCCTGCACTCTAAGCACCTGAAAGAGGATTTCTGTGTAGAGCTCTCTTTTGCTGAGTGTCGTGTGCTCATTTCGGTGAACATTAACGTGAGGCTTTGTTGACGAAGCCTGGCCATCAGGAAAATGCCCGCATACAACGAATTCAGCTCGCATTGTGGTTTCTGTGTCTGTAATGTGTGCCTGCTCTCTAAGCGCCGGAAAGAGGATTTCTGTGTACAGCTCTCTTTTGCTGAGTGTCGTGTGCTCATTTAGGTGAACATTAACGTGAGGCTTTGTTGACGAAGCCTGGCCATCAGGAAAATGCCCGCATACACCGAATTCAGCTCGCAATGTGGTTTCCGTGTCTGGAATGTGTGCCCGCTCTCTAAGCGCCTGAAAGAGGTCTGCTGCGTAGAGCTCTCTTTTGCTAGGTGTTGGGTGCTCATTTGTGTGGCCATTAACGTGAGGTTTTGCTGAGGAAGACTGGCCATCAGGAAAATACCCGCATACAACGATTTCAGCAGGCAATGTGTTTTCCGTGTCAGTCCTGTGTGACTGCACTCTAAGCGCATGAGTGAAGTCTGCTCTGTAGAGATATCTTTTGCTGAGTGTCGGGAGCTCATTTGTGAGGCCATTAACGTGAGGTTTTGCTGAGGAAGCCTGGCTGTCAGGAAAATACCCGCATACAACAAATTCAGCTCGCAATGTGGTTTCCGTGTCTTATAAATTCTCTTGTTTGTTGTTATGTGCTGTGTTCTGGGTGGTGTGAGTGCTGCCTTTAGGCTTTCTGCGTGTGACATACTGGGTAGATGTGGCGTGGGCTGTGTCATTTCAGCATTGTGTGTAATGATGGGTTCGCCTTGTGTCGGGTGTGTTGTGTGCATGTGTATGTTGTGTGTGGGTGTGTTTTCGTTCGTCTGTGTGCGCGTGGGGATGCATGTGTTCTCTATGATTAGATTGTGGTTGTGCGTGTTGTGTGCAGTGTGCTATGTGTGTTGCACGCGTTTCGTCAGTTTTGTGTGCATTTGTATGTGTTGTGTCAGTTTTGTGTGTGTGGTTGTGTTTTGTGTGTTGTGTGAGAGAGGCTGTGTGTGTGTTTGGCTGTTGGAGTTATGCACATGATGTAAGATGTGTTGACTGTGTGTGGCTGTGCTTGTTTTGTACATCTCTTGCATACAGTATGTGGTCTGTGCAATGGTTTTCGTGTGCATTGTGAGCAGTACTTATGTGCCTTCAAGGGTGTGGTGTGTTTATTGTGTCTGTTGTGTTGCGTGTTTCTGTGTTGCGTGTGTGTAGTGCGTTGTGCTCCTGTGTGAGGATGTATGTGTGGTGTGTCTGTGCGTGATTGTGTGTGCAGTGGGTAGTGTGTGAAATGTGTGCTCCTTGACTTTGTTGGTTATATGTGTTTTGCCTATGGATTTGGGAGTGTTGTATGTGTTATGAGTTGTGATACTTTCTGTGCGGGATGCTTGTGTGTGTCGTGTGATGTGTGGTTCTGTGAGTTGTGTTTGTGTTGTGTGTATTCTACTCTGTGTGTTCTGTGGTCTGTGTGTTTTGCTTGTTGAGTGAGACACTGTGTGTTAGGACTGATATCTTTGTGTATATGTTGTGTGTTTGGCATTGTGCATTCTGTGAGGCTGTGTGTGCTGTCTGTTTTATGTGTGTTTGGAGTGATGTGTGTAGTGTGTGAAATGTGTGGTGCATAATTTTTGTGTTCTTTCTGTTGTCGACGGTGTGTGTTTTGCATGTTGGTTTCTATGTTCGCGGTTGTGTTTGACAGGTTGTGTGTGTGGCTGGCTCTTTGAGTAAGGAGTGTAATTTGTGATGTGTGTACTGTGTGTGGTCAAGCTTGGTCAGTGTGCCTCACTGGGTGTGTTGTGTTCACTCTGAGAACCGTGGTTCATGTGTATGGTGGGCAGTTATGTTCTCGGTGTGATGTGCTGTGTGTTGAGGGACTTCTGCATTCAAGTGCACAGAAGACAGCCTCTCGTTGTTGGCGGTTTTCTCCACAGGTTTGTAATACTCCAGGAGGGCCTTGTTTCCTGAGGGCGCAGAGAGCCACCCCATCTCTTCACAAGCAAGGCCGTGAAGACGCCTTTGTTGTAAAGTGTCAGAAACTGCTGCAGGAGAGCCTCATGACAAACTCTGCCGCAGAAACAATCCACCATGCACTGAGGAGACACTCCATGAGGGAATACGAGGCTGCTTTCATTTTGCACGCAATTTGCTCCTATGTGATAAGGAAAACAGCAAACATTGCAGTAGAACGCGGTCTTCTCTGTAAGCCCTCTATCTCAAAGATGTGGGTGGGCTGCGAATAGGCCTTTGCTCTAGCGACACTGGAAGTTGCAGAAGATGATGCATTGTAGTGACAGCAGTGGAGGCAAGTCAGCTTTGGATTCAGCTTATGTGACTGAAAGAAAGCACTGCAGGATGGCCCACTCAAGGAATCATTGAAGCCCTGGCAGTGGAGGCTGAAACAGGGCTTTCAATGTGCTTTCAACCATGTCTGTGTGGCCATGAACGTGAGGCTTTGCTGAGGAAGCGTGGCCGTCTGGCACTATGCCCGCATACAACGAATTTAGCTCGCAATGTGGTTTCCGTGTCTGTCCTGTGTGCCTGCACTCTAAGCACCTGGAAGAGGTTTTGCCCTGCAGAGCTCTCTTTAGCTGAGTGTTGTGTGCTCATTTGGGTGACCATTAACGTGAGGCTTTGTTGAGGAAGCCTGGCCATCAGGAAAATGCCCGCATACAACGAATTCAGCTCGCAATGTGGTTTCCGTGTCTGTAATGTGTGCCTGCTCTCTAAGCGCCTGAAAGTGGTCTGCCGTGTGGAGCTCTCCTTTGCTGAGTGTCGGGTGCTCATTTGTGTTGCCATTAACGTGAAGTGTTACTGAGGAAGACTGGTCATCAGGAAAATACCCGCATACAAAGAATTTAGCTCGCAATGTAGTTACCGTGTCTGTCCTGTGTGACTGCACTCTAAGTGCATGAGTGAAGTCTGCTCGGTGTAGATGTCTTTTGCTGAGAGCCGGGTGCTCATTTGTGTGGCCAGAAACGTGAGGCCTTGCTGAGGAAGCCTGGCCGTCAGGAAAATAACCACATACACCGAATTCAGCTCGCAATGTGGTTTCCGTGTCTGTCCTGTGTGACTGCACTCTAAGTGCATGAGTCAAGTCTGCTCTGTAGAGATGTCTTTTGCTCAGTGTCGGGTGCTCATTTTTGTGGCCATTCACGTGAGGTTTTGCTGAGGAATCCTGGCCATCAGGAAAATACCCGCATACAACGAATTGAACTTGCAATGTGGTTTCCGTGTCTGTCCTTTGTGCCTGCACTCTAAGCACCTGAAAGAGGATTTCTGTGTAGAGCTCTCTTTTGCTGAGTGTCGTGTGCTCATTTCGGTGAACATTAACGTGAGGCTTTGTTGACGAAGCCTGGCCATCAGGAAAATGCCCGCATACAACGAATTCAGCTCGCATTGTGGTTTCTGTGTCTGTAATGTGTGCCTGCTCTCTAAGCGCCGGAAAGAGGATTTCTGTGTACAGCTCTCTTTTGCTGAGTGTCGTGTGCTCATTTAGGTGAACATTAACGTGAGGCTTTGTTGACGAAGCCTGGCCATCAGGAAAATGCCCGCATACACCGAATTCAGCTCGCAATGTGGTTTCCGTGTCTGGAATGTGTGCCCGCTCTCTAAGCGCCTGAAAGAGGTCTGCTGCGTAGAGCTCTCTTTTGCTAGGTGTTGGGTGCTCATTTGTGTGGCCATTAACGTGAGGTTTTGCTGAGGAAGACTGGCCATCAGGAAAATACCCGCATACAACGATTTCAGCAGGCAATGTGTTTTCCGTGTCAGTCCTGTGTGACTGCACTCTAAGCGCATGAGTGAAGTCTGCTCTGTAGAGATATCTTTTGCTGAGTGTCGGGAGCTCATTTGTGAGGCCATTAACGTGAGGTTTTGCTGAGGAAGCCTGGCTGTCAGGAAAATACCCGCATACAACAAATTCAGCTCGCAATGTGGTTTCCGTGTCTTATAAATTCTCTTGTTTGTTGTTATGTGCTGTGTTCTGGGTGGTGTGAGTGCTGCCTTTAGGCTTTCTGCGTGTGACATACTGGGTAGATGTGGCGTGGGCTGTGTCATTTCAGCATTGTGTGTAATGATGGGTTCGCCTTGTGTCGGGTGTGTTGTGTGCATGTGTATGTTGTGTGGGTGTGTTTTCGTTCGTCTGTGTGCGCGTGGGGATGCATGTGTTCTCTATGATTAGATTGTGGTTGTGCGTGTTGTGTGCAGTGTGCTATGTGTGTTGCACGCGTTTCGTCAGTTTTGTGTGCATTTGTATGTGTTGTGTCAGTTTTGTGTGTGTGGTTGTGTTTTGTGTGTTGTGTGAGAGAGGCTGTGTGTGTGTTTGGCTGTTGGAGTTATGCACATGATGTAAGATGTGTTGACTGTGTGTGGCTGTGCTTGTTTTGTACATCTCTTGCATACAGTATGTGGTCTGTGCAATGGTTTTCGTGTGCATTGTGAGCAGTACTTATGTGCCTTCAAGGGTGTGGTGTGTTTATTGTGTCTGTTGTGTTGCGTGTTTCTGTGTTGCGTGTGTGTAGTGCGTTGTGCTCCTGTGTGAGGATGTATGTGTGGTGTGTCTGTGCGTGATTGTGTGTGCAGTGGGTAGTGTGTGAAATGTGTGCTACTTGACTTTGTTGGTTATATGTGTTTTGCCTATGGATTTGGGAGTGTTGTATGTGTTATGAGTTGTGATACTTTCTGTGCGGGATGCTTGTGTGTGTCGTGTGATGTGTGGTTCTGTGAGTTGTGTTTGTGTTGTGTGTATTCTACTCTGTGTGTTCTGTGGTCTGTGTGTTTTGCTTGTTGAGTGAGACACTGTGTGTTAGGACTGATATCTTTGTGTATATGTTGTGTGTTTGGCATTGTGCATTCTGTGAGGCTGTGTGTGCTGTCTGTTTTATGTGTGTTTGGAGTGATGTGTGTAGTGTGTGAAATGTGTGTTGCATAATTTTTGTGTTCTTTCTGTTGTCGACGGTGTGTGTTTTGCATGTTGGTTTCTATGTTCGCGGTTGTGTTTGACAGGTTGTGTGTGTGGCTGGCTCTTTGAGTAAGGAGTGTAATTTGTGATGTGTGTACTGTGTGTGGTCAAGCTTGGTCAGTGTGCCTCACTGGGTGTGTTGTGTTCACTCTGAGAACCGTGGTTCATGTGTATGGTGGGCAGTTATGTTCTCGGTGTGATGTGCTGTGTGTTGAGGGACTTCTGCATTCAAGTGCACAGAAGACAGCCTCTCGTTGTTGGCGGTTTTCTCCACAGGTTTGTAATACTCCAGGAGGGCCTTGTTTCCTGAGGGCGCAGAGAGCCACCTCATCTCTTCACTAGCAAGGCCCTGAAGACGCCTTTGTTGTAAAGTGTCAGAAACTGCTGCAGGAGAGCCTCATGACAAACTCTGCCGCAGAAACAATCCACCATGCACTGAGGAGACACTCCATGAGGGAATACGAGGCTGCTTTCATTTTGCACGCAATTTGCTCCTATGTGATAAGGAAAACAGCAAACATTGCAGTAGAACGCGGTCTTCTCTGTAAGCCCTCTATCTCAAAGATGTGGGTGGGCTGCGAATAGGCCTTTGCTCTAGCGACACTGGAAGTTGCAGAAGATGATGCATTGTAGTGACAGCAGTGGAGGCAAGTCAGCTTTGGATTCAGCTTATGTGACTGAAAGAAAGCACTGCAGGATGGCCCACTCAAGGAATCATTGAAGCCCTGGCAGTGGAGGCTGAAACAGAGCTTTCAATGTGCTTTCAACCATGTCTGTGTGGCCATGAACGTGAGGCTTTGCTGAGGAAGCCTGGCCGTCTGGCACTATGCCCGCATACAACGAATTTAGCTCGCAATGTGGTTTCCGTGTCTGTCCTGTGTGCCTGCACTCTAAGCACCTGGAAGAGGTTTTGCCCTGCAGAGCTCTCTTTAGCTGAGTGTTGTGTGCTCATTTGGGTGACCATTAACGTGAGGCTTTGTTGAGGAAGCCTGGCCATCAGGAAAATGCCCGCATACAACGAATTCAGCTCGCAATGTGGTTTCCGTGTCTGTAATGTGTGCCTGCTCTCTAAGCGCCTGAAAGTGGTCTGCCGTGTGGAGCTCTCCTTTGCTGAGTGTCGGGTGCTCATTTGTGTTGCCATTAACGTGAAGTGTTACTGAGGAAGACTGGTCATCAGGAAAATACCCGCATACAAAGAATTTAGCTCGCAATGTAGTTACCGTGTCTGTCCTGTGTGACTGCACTCTAAGTGCATGAGTGAAGTCTGCTCGGTGTAGATGTCTTTTGCTGAGAGCCGGGTGCTCATTTGTGTGGCCAGAAACGTGAGGCCTTGCTGAGGAAGCCTGGCCGTCAGGAAAATAACCACATACACCGAATTCAGCTCGCAATGTGGTTTCCGTGTCTGTCCTGTGTGACTGCACTCTAAGTGCATGAGTCAAGTCTGCTCTGTAGAGATGTCTTTTGCTCAGTGTCGGGTGCTCATTTTTGTGGCCATTCACGTGAGGTTTTGCTGAGGAATCCTGGCCATCAGGAAAATACCCGCATACAACGAATTGAACTTGCAATGTGGTTTCCGTGTCTGTCCTTTGTGCCTGCACTCTAAGCACCTGAAAGAGGATTTCTGTGTAGAGCTCTCTTTTGCTGAGTGTCGTGTGCTCATTTCGGTGAACATTAACGTGAGGCTTTGTTGACGAAGCCTGGCCATCAGGAAAATGCCCGCATACAACGAATTCAGCTCGCATTGTGGTTTCTGTGTCTGTAATGTGTGCCTGCTCTCTAAGCGCCGGAAAGAGGATTTCTGTGTACAGCTCTCTTTTGCTGAGTGTCGTGTGCTCATTTAGGTGAACATTAACGTGAGGCTTTGTTGACGAAGCCTGGCCATCAGGAAAATGCCCGCATACACCGAATTCAGCTCGCAATGTGGTTTCCGTGTCTGGAATGTGTGCCCGCTCTCTAAGCGCCTGAAAGAGGTCTGCTGCGTAGAGCTCTCTTTTGCTAGGTGTTGGGTGCTCATTTGTGTGGCCATTAACGTGAGGTTTTGCTGAGGAAGACTGGCCATCAGGAAAATACCCGCATACAACGATTTCAGCAGGCAATGTGTTTTCCGTGTCAGTCCTGTGTGACTGCACTCTAAGCGCATGAGTGAAGTCTGCTCTGTAGAGATATCTTTTGCTGAGTGTCGGGAGCTCATTTGTGAGGCCATTAACGTGAGGTTTTGCTGAGGAAGCCTGGCTGTCAGGAAAATACCCGCATACAACAAATTCAGCTCGCAATGTGGTTTCCGTGTCTTATAAATTCTCTTGTTTGTTGTTATGTGCTGTGTTCTGGGTGGTGTGAGTGCTGCCTTTAGGCTTTCTGCGTGTGACATACTGGGTAGATGTGGCGTGGGCTGTGTCATTTCAGCATTGTGTGTAATGATGGGTTCGCCTTGTGTCGGGTGTGTTGTGTGCATGTGTATGTTGTGTGGGTGTGTTTTCGTTCGTCTGTGTGCGCGTGGGGATGCATGTGTTCTCTATGATTAGATTGTGGTTGTGCGTGTTGTGTGCAGTGTGCTATGTGTGTTGCACGCGTTTCGTCAGTTTTGTGTGCATTTGTATGTGTTGTGTCAGTTTTGTGTGTGTGGTTGTGTTTTGTGTGTTGTGTGAGAGAGGCTGTGTGTGTGTTTGGCTGTTGGAGTTATGCACATGATGTAAGATGTGTTGACTGTGTGTGGCTGTGCTTGTTTTGTACATCTCTTGCATACAGTATGTGGTCTGTGCAATGGTTTTCGTGTGCATTGTGAGCAGTACTTATGTGCCTTCAAGGGTGTGGTGTGTTTATTGTGTCTGTTGTGTTGCGTGTTTCTGTGTTGCGTGTGTGTAGTGCGTTGTGCTCCTGTGTGAGGATGTATGTGTGGTGTGTCTGTGCGTGATTGTGTGTGCAGTGGGTAGTGTGTGAAATGTGTGCTACTTGACTTTGTTGGTTATATGTGTTTTGCCTATGGATTTGGGAGTGTTGTATGTGTTATGAGTTGTGATACTTTCTGTGCGGGATGCTTGTGTGTGTCGTGTGATGTGTGGTTCTGTGAGTTGTGTTTGTGTTGTGTGTATTCTACTCTGTGTGTTCTGTGGTCTGTGTGTTTTGCTTGTTGAGTGAGACACTGTGTGTTAGGACTGATATCTTTGTGTATATGTTGTGTGTTTGGCATTGTGCATTCTGTGAGGCTGTGTGTGCTGTCTGTTTTATGTGTGTTTGGAGTGATGTGTGTAGTGTGTGAAATGTGTGTTGCATAATTTTTGTGTTCTTTCTGTTGTCGACGGTGTGTGTTTTGCATGTTGGTTTCTATGTTCGCGGTTGTGTTTGACAGGTTGTGTGTGTGGCTGGCTCTTTGAGTAAGGAGTGTAATTTGTGATGTGTGTACTGTGTGTGGTCAAGCTTGGTCAGTGTGCCTCACTGGGTGTGTTGTGTTCACTCTGAGAACCGTGGTTCATGTGTATGGTGGGCAGTTATGTTCTCGGTGTGATGTGCTGTGTGTTGAGGGACTTCTGCATTCAAGTGCACAGAAGACAGCCTCTCGTTGTTGGCGGTTTTCTCCACAGGTTTGTAATACTCCAGGAGGGCCTTGTTTCCTGAGGGCGCAGAGAGCCACCTCATCTCTTCACTAGCAAGGCCCTGAAGACGCCTTTGTTGTAAAGTGTCAGAAACTGCTGCAGGAGAGCCTCATGACAAACTCTGCCGCAGAAACAATCCACCATGCACTGAGGAGACACTCCATGAGGGAATACGAGGCTGCTTTCATTTTGCACGCAATTTGCTCCTATGTGATAAGGAAAACAGCAAACATTGCAGTAGAACGCGGTCTTCTCTGTAAGCCCTCTATCTCAAAGATGTGGGTGGGCTGCGAATAGGCCTTTGCTCTAGCGACACTGGAAGTTGCAGAAGATGATGCATTGTAGTGACAGCAGTGGAGGCAAGTCAGCTTTGGATTCAGCTTATGTGACTGAAAGAAAGCACTGCAGGATGGCCCACTCAAGGAATCATTGAAGCCCTGGCAGTGGAGGCTGAAACAGAGCTTTCAATGTGCTTTCAACCATGTCTGTGTGGCCATGAACGTGAGGCTTTGCTGAGGAAGCCTGGCCGTCTGGCACTATGCCCGCATACAACGAATTTAGCTCGCAATGTGGTTTCCGTGTCTGTCCTGTGTGCCTGCACTCTAAGCACCTGGAAGAGGTTTTGCCCTGCAGAGCTCTCTTTAGCTGAGTGTTGTGTGCTCATTTGGGTGACCATTAACGTGAGGCTTTGTTGAGGAAGCCTGGCCATCAGGAAAATGCCCGCATACAACGAATTCAGCTCGCAATGTGGTTTCCGTGTCTGTAATGTGTGCCTGCTCTCTAAGCGCCTGAAAGTGGTCTGCCGTGTGGAGCTCTCCTTTGCTGAGTGTCGGGTGCTCATTTGTGTTGCCATTAACGTGAAGTGTTACTGAGGAAGACTGGTCATCAGGAAAATACCCGCATACAAAGAATTTAGCTCGCAATGTAGTTACCGTGTCTGTCCTGTGTGACTGCACTCTAAGTGCATGAGTGAAGTCTGCTCGGTGTAGATGTCTTTTGCTGAGAGCCGGGTGCTCATTTGTGTGGCCAGAAACGTGAGGCCTTGCTGAGGAAGCCTGGCCGTCAGGAAAATAACCACATACACCGAATTCAGCTCGCAATGTGGTTTCCGTGTCTGTCCTGTGTGACTGCACTCTAAGTGCATGAGTCAAGTCTGCTCTGTAGAGATGTCTTTTGCTCAGTGTCGGGTGCTCATTTTTGTGGCCATTCACGTGAGGTTTTGCTGAGGAATCCTGGCCATCAGGAAAATACCCGCATACAACGAATTGAACTTGCAATGTGGTTTCCGTGTCTGTCCTTTGTGCCTGCACTCTAAGCACCTGAAAGAGGATTTCTGTGTAGAGCTCTCTTTTGCTGAGTGTCGTGTGCTCATTTCGGTGAACATTAACGTGAGGCTTTGTTGACGAAGCCTGGCCATCAGGAAAATGCCCGCATACAACGAATTCAGCTCGCATTGTGGTTTCTGTGTCTGTAATGTGTGCCTGCTCTCTAAGCGCCGGAAAGAGGATTTCTGTGTACAGCTCTCTTTTGCTGAGTGTCGTGTGCTCATTTAGGTGAACATTAACGTGAGGCTTTGTTGACGAAGCCTGGCCATCAGGAAAATGCCCGCATACACCGAATTCAGCTCGCAATGTGGTTTCCGTGTCTGGAATGTGTGCCCGCTCTCTAAGCGCCTGAAAGAGGTCTGCTGCGTAGAGCTCTCTTTTGCTAGGTGTTGGGTGCTCATTTGTGTGGCCATTAACGTGAGGTTTTGCTGAGGAAGACTGGCCATCAGGAAAATACCCGCATACAACGATTTCAGCAGGCAATGTGTTTTCCGTGTCAGTCCTGTGTGACTGCACTCTAAGCGCATGAGTGAAGTCTGCTCTGTAGAGATATCTTTTGCTGAGTGTCGGGAGCTCATTTGTGAGGCCATTAACGTGAGGTTTTGCTGAGGAAGCCTGGCTGTCAGGAAAATACCCGCATACAACAAATTCAGCTCGCAATGTGGTTTCCGTGTCTTATAAATTCTCTTGTTTGTTGTTATGTGCTGTGTTCTGGGTGGTGTGAGTGCTGCCTTTAGGCTTTCTGCGTGTGACATACTGGGTAGATGTGGCGTGGGCTGTGTCATTTCAGCATTGTGTGTAATGATGGGTTCGCCTTGTGTCGGGTGTGTTGTGTGCATGTGTATGTTGTGTGTGGGTGTGTTTTCGTTCGTCTGTGTGCGCGTGGGGATGCATGTGTTCTCTATGATTAGATTGTGGTTGTGCGTGTTGTGTGCAGTGTGCTATGTGTGTTGCACGCGTTTCGTCAGTTTTGTGTGCATTTGTATGTGTTGTGTCAGTTTTGTGTGTGTGGTTGTGTTTTGTGTGTTGTGTGAGAGAGGCTGTGTGTGTGTTTGGCTGTTGGAGTTATGCACATGATGTAAGATGTGTTGACTGTGTGTGGCTGTGCTTGTTTTGTACATCTCTTGCATACAGTATGTGGTCTGTGCAATGGTTTTCGTGTGCATTGTGAGCAGTACTTATGTGCCTTCAAGGGTGTGGTGTGTTTATTGTGTCTGTTGTGTTGCGTGTTTCTGTGTTGCGTGTGTGTAGTGCGTTGTGCTCCTGTGTGAGGATGTATGTGTGGTGTGTCTGTGCGTGATTGTGTGTGCAGTGGGTAGTGTGTGAAATGTGTGCTACTTGACTTTGTTGGTTATATGTGTTTTGCCTATGGATTTGGGAGTGTTGTATGTGTTATGAGTTGTGATACTTTCTGTGCGGGATGCTTGTGTGTGTCGTGTGATGTGTGGTTCTGTGAGTTGTGTTTGTGTTGTGTGTATTCTACTCTGTGTGTTCTGTGGTCTGTGTGTTTTGCTTGTTGAGTGAGACACTGTGTGTTAGGACTGATATCTTTGTGTATATGTTGTGTGTTTGGCATTGTGCATTCTGTGAGGCTGTGTGTGCTGTCTGTTTTATGTGTGTTTGGAGTGATGTGTGTAGTGTGTGAAATGTGTGTTGCATAATTTTTGTGTTCTTTCTGTTGTCGACGGTGTGTGTTTTGCATGTTGGTTTCTATGTTCGCGGTTGTGTTTGACAGGTTGTGTGTGTGGCTGGCTCTTTGAGTAAGGAGTGTAATTTGTGATGTGTGTACTGTGTGTGGTCAAGCTTGGTCAGTGTGCCTCACTGGGTGTGTTGTGTTCACTCTGAGAACCGTGGTTCATGTGTATGGTGGGCAGTTATGTTCTCGGTGTGATGTGCTGTGTGTTGAGGGACTTCTGCATTCAAGTGCACAGAAGACAGCCTCTCGTTGTTGGCGGTTTTCTCCACAGGTTTGTAATACTCCAGGAGGGCCTTGTTTCCTGAGGGCGCAGAGAGCCACCTCATCTCTTCACTAGCAAGGCCCTGAAGACGCCTTTGTTGTAAAGTGTCAGAAACTGCTGCAGGAGAGCCTCATGACAAACTCTGCCGCAGAAACAATCCACCATGCACTGAGGAGACACTCCATGAGGGAATACGAGACTGCTTTCATTTTGCACGCAATTTGCTCCTATGTGATAAGGAAAACAGCAAACATTGCAGTAGAACGCGGTCTTCTCTGTAAGCCCTCTATCTCAAAGATGTGGGTGGGCTGCGAATAGGCCTTTGCTCTAGCGACACTGGAAGTTGCAGAAGATGATGCATTGTAGTGACAGCAGTGGAGGCAAGTCAGCTTTGGATTCAGCTTATGTGACTGAAAGAAAGCACTGCAGGATGGCCCACTCAAGGAATCATTGAAGCCCTGGCAGTGGAGGCTGAAACAGAGCTTTCAATGTGCTTTCAACCATGTCTGTGTGGCCATGAACGTGAGGCTTTGCTGAGGAAGCCTGGCCGTCTGGCACTATGCCCGCATACAACGAATTTAGCTCGCAATGTGGTTTCCGTGTCTGTCCTGTGTGCCTGCACTCTAAGCACCTGGAAGAGGTTTTGCCCTGCAGAGCTCTCTTTAGCTGAGTGTTGTGTGCTCATTTGGGTGACCATTAACGTGAGGCTTTGTTGAGGAAGCCTGGCCATCAGGAAAATGCCCGCATACAACGAATTCAGCTCGCAATGTGGTTTCCGTGTCTGTAATGTGTGCCTGCTCTCTAAGCGCCTGAAAGTGGTCTGCCGTGTGGAGCTCTCCTTTGCTGAGTGTCGGGTGCTCATTTGTGTTGCCATTAACGTGAAGTGTTACTGAGGAAGACTGGTCATCAGGAAAATACCCGCATACAAAGAATTTAGCTCGCAATGTAGTTACCGTGTCTGTCCTGTGTGACTGCACTCTAAGTGCATGAGTGAAGTCTGCTCGGTGTAGATGTCTTTTGCTGAGAGCCGGGTGCTCATTTGTGTGGCCAGAAACGTGAGGCCTTGCTGAGGAAGCCTGGCCGTCAGGAAAATAACCACATACACCGAATTCAGCTCGCAATGTGGTTTCCGTGTCTGTCCTGTGTGACTGCACTCTAAGTGCATGAGTCAAGTCTGCTCTGTAGAGATGTCTTTTGCTCAGTGTCGGGTGCTCATTTTTGTGGCCATTCACGTGAGGTTTTGCTGAGGAATCCTGGCCATCAGGAAAATACCCGCATACAACGAATTGAACTTGCAATGTGGTTTCCGTGTCTGTCCTTTGTGCCTGCACTCTAAGCACCTGAAAGAGGATTTCTGTGTAGAGCTCTCTTTTGCTGAGTGTCGTGTGCTCATTTCGGTGAACATTAACGTGAGGCTTTGTTGACGAAGCCTGGCCATCAGGAAAATGCCCGCATACAACGAATTCAGCTCGCATTGTGGTTTCTGTGTCTGTAATGTGTGCCTGCTCTCTAAGCGCCGGAAAGAGGATTTCTGTGTACAGCTCTCTTTTGCTGAGTGTCGTGTGCTCATTTAGGTGAACATTAACGTGAGGCTTTGTTGACGAAGCCTGGCCATCAGGAAAATGCCCGCATACACCGAATTCAGCTCGCAATGTGGTTTCCGTGTCTGGAATGTGTGCCCGCTCTCTAAGCGCCTGAAAGAGGTCTGCTGCGTAGAGCTCTCTTTTGCTAGGTGTTGGGTGCTCATTTGTGTGGCCATTAACGTGAGGTTTTGCTGAGGAAGACTGGCCATCAGGAAAATACCCGCATACAACGATTTCAGCAGGCAATGTGTTTTCCGTGTCAGTCCTGTGTGACTGCACTCTAAGCGCATGAGTGAAGTCTGCTCTGTAGAGATATCTTTTGCTGAGTGTCGGGAGCTCATTTGTGAGGCCATTAACGTGAGGTTTTGCTGAGGAAGCCTGGCTGTCAGGAAAATACCCGCATACAACAAATTCAGCTCGCAATGTGGTTTCCGTGTCTTATAAATTCTCTTGTTTGTTGTTATGTGCTGTGTTCTGGGTGGTGTGAGTGCTGCCTTTAGGCTTTTTGCGTGTGACATACTGGGTAGATGTGGCGTGGGCTGTGTCATTTCAGCATTGTGTGTAATGATGGGTTCGCCTTGTGTCGGGTGTGTTGTGTGCATGTGTATGTTGTGTGGGTGTGTTTTCGTTCGTCTGTGTGCGCGTGGGGATGCATGTGTTCTCTATGATTAGATTGTGGTTGTGCGTGTTGTGTGCAGTGTGCTATGTGTGTTGCACGCGTTTCGTCAGTTTTGTGTGCATTTGTATGTGTTGTGTCAGTTTTGTGTGTGTGGTTGTGTTTTGTGTGTTGTGTGAGAGAGGCTGTGTGTGTGTTTGGCTGTTGGAGTTATGCACATGATGTAAGATGTGTTGACTGTGTGTGGCTGTGCTTGTTTTGTACATCTCTTGCATACAGTATGTGGTCTGTGCAATGGTTTTCGTGTGCATTGTGAGCAGTACTTATGTGCCTTCAAGGGTGTGGTGTGTTTATTGTGTCTGTTGTGTTGCGTGTTTCTGTGTTGCGTGTGTGTAGTGCGTTGTGCTCCTGTGTGAGGATGTATGTGTGGTGTGTCTGTGCGTGATTGTGTGTGCAGTGGGTAGTGTGTGAAATGTGTGCTACTTGACTTTGTTGGTTATATGTGTTTTGCCTATGGATTTGGGAGTGTTGTATGTGTTATGAGTTGTGATACTTTCTGTGCGGGATGCTTGTGTGTGTCGTGTGATGTGTGGTTCTGTGAGTTGTGTTTGTGTTGTGTGTATTCTACTCTGTGTGTTCTGTGGTCTGTGTGTTTTGCTTGTTGAGTGAGACACTGTGTGTTAGGACTGATATCTTTGTGTATATGTTGTGTGTTTGGCATTGTGCATTCTGTGAGGCTGTGTGTGCTGTCTGTTTTATGTGTGTTTGGAGTGATGTGTGTAGTGTGTGAAATGTGTGTTGCATAATTTTTGTGTTCTTTCTGTTGTCGACGGTGTGTGTTTTGCATGTTGGTTTCTATGTTCGCGGTTGTGTTTGACAGGTTGTGTGTGTGGCTGGCTCTTTGAGTAAGGAGTGTAATTTGTGATGTGTGTACTGTGTGTGGTCAAGCTTGGTCAGTGTGCCTCACTGGGTGTGTTGTGTTCACTCTGAGAACCGTGGTTCATGTGTATGGTGGGCAGTTATGTTCTCGGTGTGATGTGCTGTGTGTTGAGGGACTTCTGCATTCAAGTGCACAGAAGACAGCCTCTCGTTGTTGGCGGTTTTCTCCACAGGTTTGTAATACTCCAGGAGGGCCTTGTTTCCTGAGGGCGCAGAGAGCCACCTCATCTCTTCACTAGCAAGGCCCTGAAGACGCCTTTGTTGTAAAGTGTCAGAAACTGCTGCAGGAGAGCCTCATGACAAACTCTGCCGCAGAAACAATCCACCATGCACTGAGGAGACACTCCATGAGGGAATACGAGACTGCTTTCATTTTGCACGCAATTTGCTCCTATGTGATAAGGAAAACAGCAAACATTGCAGTAGAACGCGGTCTTCTCTGTAAGCCCTCTATCTCAAAGATGTGGGTGGGCTGCGAATAGGCCTTTGCTCTAGCGACACTGGAAGTTGCAGAAGATGATGCATTGTAGTGACAGCAGTGGAGGCAAGTCAGCTTTGGATTCAGCTTATGTGACTGAAAGAAAGCACTGCAGGATGGCCCACTCAAGGAATCATTGAAGCCCTGGCAGTGGAGGCTGAAACAGGGCTTTCAATGTGCTTTCAACCATGTCTGTGTGGCCATGAACGTGAGGCTTTGCTGAGGAAGCCTGGCCATCAGGAAAATACCCGCATACAACGAATTGAACTTGCAATGTGGTTTCCGTGTCTGTCCTGTGTGCCTGCACTCTAAGCACCTGAAAGAGGATTTCTGTGTAGAGCTCTCTTTTGCTGAGTGTCGTGTGCTCATTTCGGTGAACATTAACGTGAGGCTTTGTTGACGAAGCCTGGCCATCAGGAAAATGCCCGCATACAACGAATTCAGCTCGCATTGTGGTTTCTGTGTCTGTAATGTGTGCCTGCTCTCTAAGCGCCGGAAAGAGGATTTCTGTGTACAGCTCTCTTTTGCTGAGTGTCGTGTGCTCATTTAGGTGAACATTAACGTGAGGCTTTGTTGACGAAGCCTGGCCATCAGGAAAATGCCCGCATACACCGAATTCAGCTCGCAATGTGGTTTCCGTGTCTGGAATGTGTGCCCGCTCTCTAAGCGCCTGAAAGAGGTCTGCTGCGTAGAGCTCTCTTTTGCTAGGTGTTGGGTGCTCATTTGTGTGGCCATTAACGTGAGGTTTTGCTGAGGAAGACTGGCCATCAGGAAAATACCCGCATACAACGATTTCAGCAGGCAATGTGTTTTCCGTGTCAGTCCTGTGTGACTGCACTCTAAGCGCATGAGTGAAGTCTGCTCTGTAGAGATATCTTTTGCTGAGTGTCGGGAGCTCATTTGTGAGGCCATTAACGTGAGGTTTTGCTGAGGAAGCCTGGCTGTCAGGAAAATACCCGCATACAACAAATTCAGCTCGCAATGTGGTTTCCGTGTCTTATAAATTCTCTTGTTTGTTGTTATGTGCTGTGTTCTGGGTGGTGTGAGTGCTGCCTTTAGGCTTTCTGCGTGTGACATACTGGGTAGATGTGGCGTGGGCTGTGTCATTTCAGCATTGTGTGTAATGATGGGTTCGCCTTGTGTCGGGTGTGTTGTGTGCATGTGTATGTTGTGTGTGGGTGTGTTTTCGTTCGTCTGTGTGCGCGTGGGGATGCATGTGTTCTCTATGATTAGATTGTGGTTGTGCGTGTTGTGTGCAGTGTGCTATGTGTGTTGCACGCGTTTCGTCAGTTTTGTGTGCATTTGTATGTGTTGTGTCAGTTTTGTGTGTGTGGTTGTGTTTGTGTGTTGTGTGAGAGAGGCTGTGTGTGTGTTTGGCTGTTGGAGTTATGCACATGATGTAAGATGTGTTGACTGTGTGTGGCTGTGCTTGTTTTGTACATCTCTTGCATACAGTATGTGGTCTGTGCAATGGTTTTCGTGTGCATTGTGAGCAGTACTTATGTGCCTTCAAGGGTGTGGTGTGTTTATTGTGTCTGTTGTGTTGCGTGTTTCTGTGTTGCGTGTGTGTAGTGCGTTGTGCTCCTGTGTGAGGATGTATGTGTGGTGTGTCTGTGCGTGATTGTGTGTGCAGTGGGTAGTGTGTGAAATGTGTGCTACTTGACTTTGTTGGTTATATGTGTTTTGCCTATGGATTTGGGAGTGTTGTATGTGTTATGAGTTGTGATACTTTCTGTGCGGGATGCTTGTGTGTGTCGTGTGATGTGTGGTTCTGTGAGTTGTGTTTGTGTTGTGTGTATTCTACTCTGTGTGTTCTGTGGTCTGTGTGTTTTGCTTGTTGAGTGAGACACTGTGTGTTAGGACTGATATCTTTGTGTATATGTTGTGTGTTTGGCATTGTGCATTCTGTGAGGCTGTGTGTGCTGTCTGTTTTATGTGTGTTTGGAGTGATGTGTGTAGTGTGTGAAATGTGTGTTGCATAATTTTTGTGTTCTTTCTGTTGTCGACGGTGTGTGTTTTGCATGTTGGTTTCTATGTTCGCGGTTGTGTTTGACAGGTTGTGTGTGTGGCTGGCTCTTTGAGTAAGGAGTGTAATTTGTGATGTGTGTACTGTGTGTGGTCAAGCTTGGTCAGTGTGCCTCACTGGGTGTGTTGTGTTCACTCTGAGAACCGTGGTTCATGTGTATGGTGGGCAGTTATGTTCTCGGTGTGATGTGCTGTGTGTTGAGGGACTTCTGCATTCAAGTGCACAGAAGACAGCCTCTCGTTGTTGGCGGTTTTCTCCACAGGTTTGTAATACTCCAGGAGGGCCTTGTTTCCTGAGGGCGCAGAGAGCCACCTCATCTCTTCACTAGCAAGGCCCTGAAGACGCCTTTGTTGTAAAGTGTCAGAAACTGCTGCAGGAGAGCCTCATGACAAACTCTGCCGCAGAAACAATCCACCATGCACTGAGGAGACACTCCATGAGGGAATACGAGACTGCTTTCATTTTGCACGCAATTTGCTCCTATGTGATAAGGAAAACAGCAAACATTGCAGTAGAACGCGGTCTTCTCTGTAAGCCCTCTATCTCAAAGATGTGGGTGGGCTGCGAATAGGCCTTTGCTCTAGCGACACTGGAAGTTGCAGAAGATGATGCATTGTAGTGACAGCAGTGGAGGCAAGTCAGCTTTGGATTCAGCTTATGTGACTGAAAGAAAGCACTGCAGGATGGCCCACTCAAGGAATCATTGAAGCCCTGGCAGTGGAGGCTGAAACAGAGCTTTCAATGTGCTTTCAACCATGTCTGTGTGGCCATGAACGTGAGGCTTTGCTGAGGAAGCCTGGCCGTCTGGCACTATGCCCGCATACAACGAATTTAGCTCGCAATGTGGTTTCCGTGTCTGTCCTGTGTGCCTGCACTCTAAGCACCTGGAAGAGGTTTTGCCCTGCAGAGCTCTCTTTAGCTGAGTGTTGTGTGCTCATTTGGGTGACCATTAACGTGAGGCTTTGTTGAGGAAGCCTGGCCATCAGGAAAATGCCCGCATACAACGAATTCAGCTCGCAATGTGGTTTCCGTGTCTGTAATGTGTGCCTGCTCTCTAAGCGCCTGAAAGTGGTCTGCCGTGTGGAGCTCTCCTTTGCTGAGTGTCGGGTGCTCATTTGTGTTGCCATTAACGTGAAGTGTTACTGAGGAAGACTGGTCATCAGGAAAATACCCGCATACAAAGAATTTAGCTCGCAATGTAGTTACCGTGTCTGTCCTGTGTGACTGCACTCTAAGTGCATGAGTGAAGTCTGCTCGGTGTAGATGTCTTTTGCTGAGAGCCGGGTGCTCATTTGTGTGGCCAGAAACGTGAGGCCTTGCTGAGGAAGCCTGGCCGTCAGGAAAATAACCACATACACCGAATTCAGCTCGCAATGTGGTTTCCGTGTCTGTCCTGTGTGACTGCACTCTAAGTGCATGAGTCAAGTCTGCTCTGTAGAGATGTCTTTTGCTCAGTGTCGGGTGCTCATTTTTGTGGCCATTCACGTGAGGTTTTGCTGAGGAATCCTGGCCATCAGGAAAATACCCGCATACAACGAATTGAACTTGCAATGTGGTTTCCGTGTCTGTCCTTTGTGCCTGCACTCTAAGCACCTGAAAGAGGATTTCTGTGTAGAGCTCTCTTTTGCTGAGTGTCGTGTGCTCATTTCGGTGAACATTAACGTGAGGCTTTGTTGACGAAGCCTGGCCATCAGGAAAATGCCCGCATACAACGAATTCAGCTCGCATTGTGGTTTCTGTGTCTGTAATGTGTGCCTGCTCTCTAAGCGCCGGAAAGAGGATTTCTGTGTACAGCTCTCTTTTGCTGAGTGTCGTGTGCTCATTTAGGTGAACATTAACGTGAGGCTTTGTTGACGAAGCCTGGCCATCAGGAAAATGCCCGCATACACCGAATTCAGCTCGCAATGTGGTTTCCGTGTCTGGAATGTGTGCCCGCTCTCTAAGCGCCTGAAAGAGGTCTGCTGCGTAGAGCTCTCTTTTGCTAGGTGTTGGGTGCTCATTTGTGTGGCCATTAACGTGAGGTTTTGCTGAGGAAGACTGGCCATCAGGAAAATACCCGCATACAACGATTTCAGCAGGCAATGTGTTTTCCGTGTCAGTCCTGTGTGACTGCACTCTAAGCGCATGAGTGAAGTCTGCTCTGTAGAGATATCTTTTGCTGAGTGTCGGGAGCTCATTTGTGAGGCCATTAACGTGAGGTTTTGCTGAGGAAGCCTGGCTGTCAGGAAAATACCCGCATACAACAAATTCAGCTCGCAATGTGGTTTCCGTGTCTTATAAATTCTCTTGTTTGTTGTTATGTGCTGTGTTCTGGGTGGTGTGAGTGCTGCCTTTAGGCTTTCTGCGTGTGACATACTGGGTAGATGTGGCGTGGGCTGTGTCATTTCAGCATTGTGTGTAATGATGGGTTCGCCTTGTGTCGGGTGTGTTGTGTGCATGTGTATGTTGTGTGTGGGTGTGTTTTCGTTCGTCTGTGTGCGCGTGGGGATGCATGTGTTCTCTATGATTAGATTGTGGTTGTGCGTGTTGTGTGCAGTGTGCTATGTGTGTTGCACGCGTTTCGTCAGTTTTGTGTGCATTTGTATGTGTTGTGTCAGTTTTGTGTGTGTGGTTGTGTTTTGTGTGTTGTGTGAGAGAGGCTGTGTGTGTGTTTGGCTGTTGGAGTTATGCACATGATGTAAGATGTGTTGACTGTGTGTGGCTGTGCTTGTTTTGTACATCTCTTGCATACAGTATGTGGTCTGTGCAATGGTTTTCGTGTGCATTGTGAGCAGTACTTATGTGCCTTCAAGGGTGTGGTGTGTTTATTGTGTCTGTTGTGTTGCGTGTTTCTGTGTTGCGTGTGTGTAGTGCGTTGTGCTCCTGTGTGAGGATGTATGTGTGGTGTGTCTGTGCGTGATTGTGTGTGCAGTGGGTAGTGTGTGAAATGTGTGCTACTTGACTTTGTTGGTTATATGTGTTTTGCCTATGGATTTGGGAGTGTTGTATGTGTTATGAGTTGTGATACTTTCTGTGCGGGATGCTTGTGTGTGTCGTGTGATGTGTGGTTCTGTGAGTTGTGTTTGTGTTGTGTGTATTCTACTCTGTGTGTTCTGTGGTCTGTGTGTTTTGCTTGTTGAGTGAGACACTGTGTGTTAGGACTGATATCTTTGTGTATATGTTGTGTGTTTGGCATTGTGCATTCTGTGAGGCTGTGTGTGCTGTCTGTTTTATGTGTGTTTGGAGTGATGTGTGTAGTGTGTGAAATGTGTGTTGCATAATTTTTGTGTTCTTTCTGTTGTCGACGGTGTGTGTTTTGCATGTTGGTTTCTATGTTCGCGGTTGTGTTTGACAGGTTGTGTGTGTGGCTGGCTCTTTGAGTAAGGAGTGTAATTTGTGATGTGTGTACTGTGTGTGGTCAAGCTTGGTCAGTGTGCCTCACTGGGTGTGTTGTGTTCACTCTGAGAACCGTGGTTCATGTGTATGGTGGGCAGTTATGTTCTCGGTGTGATGTGCTGTGTGTTGAGGGACTTCTGCATTCAAGTGCACAGAAGACAGCCTCTCGTTGTTGGCGGTTTTCTCCACAGGTTTGTAATACTCCAGGAGGGCCTTGTTTCCTGAGGGCGCAGAGAGCCACCTCATCTCTTCACTAGCAAGGCCCTGAAGACGCCTTTGTTGTAAAGTGTCAGAAACTGCTGCAGGAGAGCCTCATGACAAACTCTGCCGCAGAAACAATCCACCATGCACTGAGGAGACACTCCATGAGGGAATACGAGGCTGCTTTCATTTTGCACGCAATTTGCTCCTATGTGATAAGGAAAACAGCAAACATTGCAGTAGAACGCGGTCTTCTCTGTAAGCCCTCTATCTCAAAGATGTGGGTGGGCTGCGAATAGGCCTTTGCTCTAGCGACACTGGAAGTTGCAGAAGATGATGCATTGTAGTGACAGCAGTGGAGGCAAGTCAGCTTTGGATTCAGCTTATGTGACTGAAAGAATGCACTGCAGGATGGCCCACTCAAGGAATCATTGAAGCCCTGGCAGTGGAGGCTGAAACAGAGCTTTCAATGTGCTTTCAACCATGTCTGTGTGGCCATGAACGTGAGGCTTTGCTGAGGAAGCCTGGCCGTCTGGCACTATGCCCGCATACAACGAATTTAGCTCGCAATGTGGTTTCCGTGTCTGTCCTGTGTGCCTGCACTCTAAGCACCTGGAAGAGGTTTTGCCCTGCAGAGCTCTCTTTAGCTGAGTGTTGTGTGCTCATTTGGGTGACCATTAACGTGAGGCTTTGTTGAGGAAGCCTGGCCATCAGGAAAATGCCCGCATACAACGAATTCAGCTCGCAATGTGGTTTCCGTGTCTGTAATGTGTGCCTGCTCTCTAAGCGCCTGAAAGTGGTCTGCCGTGTGGAGCTCTCCTTTGCTGAGTGTCGGGTGCTCATTTGTGTTGCCATTAACGTGAAGTGTTACTGAGGAAGACTGGTCATCAGGAAAATACCCGCATACAAAGAATTTAGCTCGCAATGTAGTTACCGTGTCTGTCCTGTGTGACTGCACTCTAAGTGCATGAGTGAAGTCTGCTCGGTGTAGATGTCTTTTGCTGAGAGCCGGGTGCTCATTTGTGTGGCCAGAAACGTGAGGCCTTGCTGAGGAAGCCTGGCCGTCAGGAAAATAACCACATACACCGAATTCAGCTCGCAATGTGGTTTCCGTGTCTGTCCTGTGTGACTGCACTCTAAGTGCATGAGTCAAGTCTGCTCTGTAGAGATGTCTTTTGCTCAGTGTCGGGTGCTCATTTTTGTGGCCATTCACGTGAGGTTTTGCTGAGGAATCCTGGCCATCAGGAAAATACCCGCATACAACGAATTGAACTTGCAATGTGGTTTCCGTGTCTGTCCTTTGTGCCTGCACTCTAAGCACCTGAAAGAGGATTTCTGTGTAGAGCTCTCTTTTGCTGAGTGTCGTGTGCTCATTTCGGTGAACATTAACGTGAGGCTTTGTTGACGAAGCCTGGCCATCAGGAAAATGCCCGCATACAACGAATTCAGCTCGCATTGTGGTTTCTGTGTCTGTAATGTGTGCCTGCTCTCTAAGCGCCGGAAAGAGGATTTCTGTGTACAGCTCTCTTTTGCTGAGTGTCGTGTGCTCATTTAGGTGAACATTAACGTGAGGCTTTGTTGACGAAGCCTGGCCATCAGGAAAATGCCCGCATACACCGAATTCAGCTCGCAATGTGGTTTCCGTGTCTGGAATGTGTGCCCGCTCTCTAAGCGCCTGAAAGAGGTCTGCTGCGTAGAGCTCTCTTTTGCTAGGTGTTGGGTGCTCATTTGTGTGGCCATTAACGTGAGGTTTTGCTGAGGAAGACTGGCCATCAGGAAAATACCCGCATACAACGATTTCAGCAGGCAATGTGTTTTCCGTGTCAGTCCTGTGTGACTGCACTCTAAGCGCATGAGTGAAGTCTGCTCTGTAGAGATATCTTTTGCTGAGTGTCGGGAGCTCATTTGTGAGGCCATTAACGTGAGGTTTTGCTGAGGAAGCCTGGCTGTCAGGAAAATACCCGCATACAACAAATTCAGCTCGCAATGTGGTTTCCGTGTCTTATAAATTCTCTTGTTTGTTATGTGCTGTGTTCTGGGTGGTGTGAGTGCTGCCTTTAGGCTTTCTGCGTGTGACATACTGGGTAGATGTGGCGTGGGCTGTGTCATTTCAGCATTGTGTGTAATGATGGGTTCGCCTTGTGTCGGGTGTGTTGTGTGCATGTGTATGTTGTGTGTGGGTGTGTTTTCGTTCGTCTGTGTGCGCGTGGGGATGCATGTGTTCTCTATGATTAGATTGTGGTTGTGCGTGTTGTGTGCAGTGTGCTATGTGTGTTGCACGCGTTTCGTCAGTTTTGTGTGCATTTGTATGTGTTGTGTCAGTTTTGTGTGTGTGGTTGTGTTTTGTGTGTTGTGTGAGAGAGGCTGTGTGTGTGTTTGGCTGTTGGAGTTATGCACATGATGTAAGATGTGTTGACTGTGTGTGGCTGTGCTTGTTTTGTACATCTCTTGCATACAGTATGTGGTCTGTGCAATGGTTTTCGTGTGCATTGTGAGCAGTACTTATGTGCCTTCAAGGGTGTGGTGTGTTTATTGTGTCTGTTGTGTTGCGTGTTTCTGTGTTGCGTGTGTGTAGTGCGTTGTGCTCCTGTGTGAGGATGTATGTGTGGTGTGTCTGTGCGTGATTGTGTGTGCAGTGGGTAGTGTGTGAAATGTGTGCTACTTGACTTTGTTGGTTATATGTGTTTTGCCTATGGATTTGGGAGTGTTGTATGTGTTATGAGTTGTGATACTTTCTGTGCGGGATGCTTGTGTGTGTCGTGTGATGTGTGGTTCTGTGAGTTGTGTTTGTGTTGTGTGTATTGTACTCTGTGTGTTCTGTGGTCTGTGTGTTTTGCTTGTTGAGTGAGACACTGTGTGTTAGGACTGATATCTTTGTGTATATGTTGTGTGTTTGGCATTGTGCATTCTGTGAGGCTGTGTGTGCTGTCTGTTTTATGTGTGTTTGGAGTGATGTGTGTAGTGTGTGAAATGTGTGTTGCATAATTTTTGTGTTCTTTCTGTTGTCGACGGTGTGTGTTTTGCATGTTGGTTTCTATGTTCGCGGTTGTGTTTGACAGGTTGTGTGTGTGGCTGGCTCTTTGAGTAAGGAGTGTAATTTGTGATGTGTGTACTGTGTGTGGTCAAGCTTGGTCAGTGTGCCTCACTGGGTGTGTTGTGTTCACTCTGAGAACCGTGGTTCATGTGTATGGTGGGCAGTTATGTTCTCGGTGTGATGTGCTGTGTGTTGAGGGACTTCTGCATTCAAGTGCACAGAAGACAGCCTCTCGTTGTTGGCGGTTTTCTCCACAGGTTTGTAATACTCCAGGAGGGCCTTGTTTCCTGAGGGCGCAGAGAGCCACCTCATCTCTTCACTAGCAAGGCCCTGAAGACGCCTTTGTTGTAAAGTGTCAGAAACTGCTGCAGGAGAGCCTCATGACAAACTCTGCCGCAGAAACAATCCACCATGCACTGAGGAGACACTCCATGAGGGAATACGAGGCTGCTTTCATTTTGCACGCAATTTGCTCCTATGTGATAAGGAAAACAGCAAACATTGCAGTAGAACGCGGTCTTCTCTGTAAGCCCTCTATCTCAAAGATGTGGGTGGGCTGCGAATAGGCCTTTGCTCTAGCGACACTGGAAGTTGCAGAAGATGATGCATTGTAGTGACAGCAGTGGAGGCAAGTCAGCTTTGGATTCAGCTTATGTGACTGAAAGAAAGCACTGCAGGATGGCCCACTCAAGGAATCATTGAAGCCCTGGCAGTGGAGGCTGAAACAGGGCTTTCAATGTGCTTTCAACCATGTCTGTGTGGCCATGAACGTGAGGCTTTGCTGAGGAAGCGTGGCCGTCTGGCACTATGCCCGCATACAACGAATTTAGCTCGCAATGTGGTTTCCGTGTCTGTCCTGTGTGCCTGCACTCTAAGCACCTGGAAGAGGTTTTGCCCTGCAGAGCTCTCTTTAGCTGAGTGTTGTGTGCTCATTTGGGTGACCATTAATGTGAGGCTTTGTTGAGGAAGCCTGGCCATCAGGAAAATGCCCGCATACAACGAATTCAGCTCGCAATGTGGTTTCCGTGTCTGTAATGTGTGCCTGCTCTCTAAGCGCCTGAAAGTGGTCTGCCGTGTGGAGCTCTCCTTTGCTGAGTGTCGGGTGCTCATTTGTGTTGCCATTAACGTGAAGTGTTACTGAGGAAGACTGGTCATCAGGAAAATACCCGCATACAAAGAATTTAGCTCGCAATGTAGTTACCGTGTCTGTCCTGTGTGACTGCACTCTAAGTGCATGAGTGAAGTCTGCTCGGTGTAGATGTCTTTTGCTGAGAGCAGGGTGCTCATTTGTGTGGCCAGAAATGTGAGGCCTTGCTGAGGAAGCCTGGCCGTCAGGAAAATAACCACATACACCGAATCAGCTCGCAATGTGGTTTCCGTGTCTGTCCTGTGTGACTGCACTCTAAGTGCATGAGTCAAGTCTGCTCTGTAGAGATGTCTTTTGCTCAGTGTCGGGTGCTCATTTTTGTGGCCATTCACGTGAGGTTTTGCTGAGGAATCCTGGCCATCAGGAAAATACCCGCATACAACGAATTGAACTTGCAATGTGGTTTCCGTGTCTGTCCTTTGTGCCTGCACTCTAAGCACCTGAAAGAGGATTTCTGTGTAGAGCTCTCTTTTGCTGAGTGTCGTGTGCTCATTTCGGTGAACATTAACGTGAGGCTTTGTTGACGAAGCCTGGCCATCAGGAAAATGCCCGCATACAACGAATTCAGCTCGCATTGTGGTTTCTGTGTCTGTAATGTGTGCCTGCTCTCTAAGCGCCGGAAAGAGGATTTCTGTGTACAGCTCTCTTTTGCTGAGTGTCGTGTGCTCATTTAGGTGAACATTAACGTGAGGCTTTGTTGACGAAGCCTGGCCATCAGGAAAATGCCCGCATACACCGAATTCAGCTCGCAATGTGGTTTCCGTGTCTGGAATGTGTGCCCGCTCTCTAAGCGCCTGAAAGAGGTCTGCTGCGTAGAGCTCTCTTTTGCTAGGTGTTGGGTGCTCATTTGTGTGGCCATTAACGTGAGGTTTTGCTGAGGAAGACTGGCCATCAGGAAAATACCCGCATACAACGATTTCAGCAGGCAATGTGTTTTCCGTGTCAGTCCTGTGTGACTGCACTCTAAGCGCATGAGTGAAGTCTGCTCTGTAGAGATATCTTTTGCTGAGTGTCGGGAGCTCATTTGTGAGGCCATTAACGTGAGGTTTTGCTGAGGAAGCCTGGCTGTCAGGAAAATACCCGCATACAACAAATTCAGCTCGCAATGTGGTTTCCGAGTCTTATAAATTCTCTTGTTTGTTGTTATGTGCTGTGTTCTGGGTGGTGTGAGTGCTGCCTTTAGGCTTTTTGCGTGTGACATACTGGGTAGATGTGGCGTGGGCTGTGTCATTTCAGCATTGTGTGTAATGATGGGTTCGCCTTGTGTCGGGTGTGTTGTGTGCATGTGTATGTTGTGTGGGTGTGTTTTCGTTCGTCTGTGTGCGCGTGGGGATGCATGTGTTCTCTATGATTAGATTGTGGTTGTGCGTGTTGTGTGCAGTGTGCTATGTGTGTTGCACGCGTTTCGTCAGTTTTGTGTGCATTTGTATGTGTTGTGTCAGTTTTGTGTGTGTGGTTGTGTTTTGTGTGTTGTGTGAGAGAGGCTGTGTGTGTGTTTGGCTGTTGGAGTTATGCACATGATGTAAGATGTGTTGACTGTGTGTGGCTGTGCTTGTTTTGTACATCTCTTGCATACGGTATGTGGTCTGTGCAATGGTTTTCGTGTGCATTGTGAGCAGTACTTATGTGCCTTCAAGGGTGTGGTGTGTTTATTGTGTCTGTTGTGTTGCGTGTTTCTGTGTTGCGTGTGTGTAGTGCGTTGTGCTCCTGTGTGAGGATGTATGTGTGGTGTGTCTGTGCGTGATTGTGTGTGCAGTGGGTAGTGTGTGAAATGTGTGCTACTTGACTTTGTTGGTTATATGTGTTTTGCCTATGGATTTGGGAGTGTTGTATGTGTTATGAGTTGTGATACTTTCTGTGCGGGATGCTTGTGTGTGTCGTGTGATGTGTGGTTCTGTGAGTTGTGTTTGTGTTGTGTGTATTCTACTCTGTGTGTTCTGTGGTCTGTGTGTTTTGCTTGTTGAGTGAGACACTGTGTGTTAGGACTGATATCTTTGTGTATATGTTGTGTGTTTGGCATTGTGCATTCTGTGAGGCTGTGTGTGCTGTCTGTTTTATGTGTGTTTGGAGTGATGTGTGTAGTGTGTGAAATGTGTGTTGCATAATTTTTGTGTTCTTTCTGTTGTCGACGGTGTGTGTTTTGCATGTTGGTTTCTATGTTCGCGGTTGTGTTTGACAGGTTGTGTGTGTGGCTGGCTCTTTGAGTAAGGAGTGTAATTTGTGATGTGTGTACTGTGTGTGGTCAAGCTTGGTCAGTGTGCCTCACTGGGTGTGTTGTGTTCACTCTGAGAACCGTGGTTCATGTGTATGGTGGGCAGTTATGTTCTCGGTGTGATGTGCTGTGTGTTGAGGGACTTCTGCATTCAAGTGCACAGAAGACAGCCTCTCGTTGTTGGCGGTTTTCTCCACAGGTTTGTAATACTCCAGGAGGGCCTTGTTTCCTGAGGGCGCAGAGAGCCACCTCATCTCTTCACTAGCAAGGCCCTGAAGACGCCTTTGTTGTAAAGTGTCAGAAACTGCTGCAGGAGAGCCTCATGACAAACTCTGCCGCAGAAACAATCCACCATGCACTGAGGAGACACTCCATGAGGGAATACGAGGCTGCTTTCATTTTGCACGCAATTTGCTCCTATGTGATAAGGAAAACAGCAAACATTGCAGTAGAACGCGGTCTTCTCTGTAAGCCCTCTATCTCAAAGATGTGGGTGGGCTGCGAATAGGCCTTTGCTCTAGCGACACTGGAAGTTGCAGAAGATGATGCATTGTAGTGACAGCAGTGGAGGCAAGTCAGCTTTGGATTCAGCTTATGTGACTGAAAGAAAGCACTGCAGGATGGCCCACTCAAGGAATCATTGAAGCCCTGGCAGTGGAGGCTGAAACAGGGCTTTCAATGTGCTTTCAACCATGTCTGTGTGGCCATGAACGTGAGGCTTTGCTGAGGAAGCCTGGCCATCAGGAAAATACCCGCATACAACGAATTGAACTTGCAATGTGGTTTCCGTGTCTGTCCTGTGTGCCTGCACTCTAAGCACCTGAAAGAGGATTTCTGTGTAGAGCTCTCTTTTGCTGAGTGTCGTGTGCTCATTTAGGTGAACATTAACGTGAGGCTTTGTTGACGAAGCCTGGCCATCAGGAAAATGCCCGCATACAACGAATTCAGCTCGCATTGTGGTTTCTGTGTCTGTAATGTGTGCCTGCTCTCTAAGCGCCGGAAAGAGGATTTCTGTGTACAGCTCTCTTTTGCTGAGTGTCGTGTGCTCATTTAGGTGAACATTAACGTGAGGCTTTGTTGACGAAGCCTGGCCATCAGGAAAATGCCCGCATACACCGAATTCAGCTCGCAATGTGGTTTCCGTGTCTGGAATGTGTGCCCGCTCTCTAAGCGCCTGAAAGAGG